>NC_045694.1:20167634-20470664 GCF_003331165.1 Xiphophorus hellerii
GAGCTGATCATTAGAATGTTAAACTGCTTCAGGCAGCCTGTTCTGCTCCATTTGAGGACAGGTTCTCTTAACAAAACCTTGACAACAAAAGAGAAGCTTTCAGCCACTCCTATGCAAAAACTTATCCAGCCAAAAAGAACAAATTTTGCTGTCAGACTTGGTGATTGTAAAAAAGGAAGAGAAAAGAAAAGAAGAGAGAGAAGACAGGGAGAGAGAGAATATTACTGGAGCTGTAGATTCTGTATCTTCAAAGAGCTAAATTATGACAGATAACTGACTTTAAACCAGGGGCTACTATCCTTTGGTTTTTGGATACGTTTTTCCTCTAATACACCTGAATCAAGTAGTTGGCTTTCCTCATTAACAGTCACACTCAGTTCTACAGAGGCTTGGTAATGAGGCTCTCATTTGATTCAGGTTGGAGAAGGGATGTACTTAAAAGCTGCTAAAAAATAGCTCTGCTGGAACAATCTATAGTTAAAGCACTAGTAAATATTTAAGGGGCAGTGTTATGGGTTTTACAGGGACACAGTGCCCTATTTTATAGCAAAATCAAGTAACTATATTACCTTCAGTTGTTATGAAAATTTTGTATATATAAAACATGAACTAAAGAGAATTTGACACCTTGAAATTGGGCCGCTATCTCTTTAAGAAGCTCACTCTCTATTCGTCTCTATGATTTCCTCACGTCGTCACCACAGTGCTTCTTATTATAGCATTTAATTCTGTAGGAGTAATGGACTGAGAAATAGCTTGTATGATGGGTTCAGTGGACTCTCAAGTAACGGCTAATTGCTGCTACTAGTCTGGAGGAGCTGAGTTTTCAGCTGAACACTGTTTTCATGTTAAATTGGACAAACAGCAATAGACTGCTGTTATTTTCCAAGCGTTTTATGTAAACCTTTTACATGATTTTCATGAACTTCTTTCTGTTGTTTTTCTTCACCAACTTTAAATTTAGCAAATGCTTTTTGAGCCAAACAGTCAGTTTGCATTTAGTTTTGTGAATTTTCTAACTCCTTTATGAGCACTACAGGGGTGCTAGCTCTGTAACCTTGTTGTTTTTTTATGCTAATGTTTGTTTTCTAAGCCTAGCAGATGGATAATGCAGATTGTTCATTCTCATTTTCCTCACACAAGCATAATCTTCCTATGTACTGCAGTCACTCTCATTGATGGGCTCCAATCCATGCCGTTTTTGGCTGAGCAGAGGCAACATCTTGTCATATAATCTTTTCCATATGCAACTGTTTGTCCAACAAAAGCAACATGTCTCAGTAAAGCGCAATGAAAGAGCGTTGAACAAAATAAATGAGCTGGTAGGTTGTTTTTTTTTTTAGCAATGTAGAAAACTGGCTAATGTCAACAGAATAATCATCTGCTGCCTGGCTATGTGACAAAATGGCAACAACTGTTTTCTGTCTCTAAGAAAAGCGGTGTAGAATACTGAATATTCAGGTCACAGCAGCACTGTTGACAAATACGAAATGCTTAGTTGGGGAAATCTAATGAGATACACTGATGATTGATACATTTTCAAGTTCCTAAATTTGTCCGTGTAGGTAAAGAGAGACGTTCCCATAATGGTTAGTTAGGTGCATTTAAAAAAAGGCTAAAACATGTATCCTGTAAGTAATATTTACTGTATATAGGGCTTCCTAGATAATAAATGTTACTGTTGAAATAGGTACTTAATGTGCAAAGCCGTCTCAGCTACAGGCACTTGCAAAAGAATTTATACCTCACAAACCTTTTCTCTGTTTATTTTAAAAAGCAAATTTCATAAGATAATATTGGGACTTTATGAAAGAGAATCACTGTGTTGCAAGTTACTGGTCAGTAGAATTAAAATAATTAATAAAAACTGTTTTGTTTAAAAAACACTGAAGTGTGACATACTTATGTATTCTGCCCCTGTGAGCAAATACTTTGTCAAAGCCTTTTATAGCCATTACAGCTGCAAGTCACTCATCCCTCAAGTCTTTTTACAGTTTCTCAATATGATTGAATTTGATTTTTGCCATTCTAGCAAATGGTTATGTTTAAGTTAAACCATTCTATTGCACCTCTGACTAAGATTCATGTTTTGCATTACAGAACCACACAATATATTGAATCGCTCATAAATGTTTGCAGTATGGGAATTCCAAATAGCTGCTTTATTGTATTTCAAGTGCCATGCATGCATATATTGCATGTCAGTAATATATTTAGCCCATTTCATGGTGTTTTTACTACCATGACAAGGTTTCTCCCAGTGTATTAAAAGCCTGGCGGGCCACCAGGCTTTACTTGTGCCCCCACCAGGCTAAGCATTGCTTATTTATTTAAGTTTTTTTGTTTTGTTTGCATTTTTAAGACTTCATAGTTGGTGTTCAAGTGTTAATCTTCCAATCGTTCAATAACATATAATTATCAAGTGATATTTTCAAATTTCATGTCAACTTTAAACATATTTCAACTCAAAAACACGTCAGGCCGCTGGATGAATGACTGCCCAAACACCCAACCACCAGGCTTAACAAGTTTTCTGTGGGAAACCTTGCCTGAATACCCAAGATTGAGATCTATCTTTAGTGTCTAGGATGCTAAGGTTAACAAAGAACGGTGTGAATATTGTGATAAAGGAAAGAAAACGAATCAAGGCAAAAATCTGGGTTAGTCATAGAATGCATCATCATCACGGCAATCAGAAATAACATCGCAATTTCATGTTTTTCTGCCATAATTCAGTCCCAGTTGAGGTCCTGCTGAAAAGCAAGTCTTTTACAGCTTCTAAAAAAGATGATCTTCATGGATTGCCCTGTTGCCGTGTTTAACTAAATCTATTGTCTGCCACCTCTCTCCACAGCAAGATTCTGCCAAAATTATATGTTGCTGTTGGATATAATGTTCATGGAGATGTGCAGTGTTTTCTCAACTCGCATAGCGTATTGGCCAAAAGTTTATTTCTGGTGTCATCTGACCAGAGAATATACAGTATTTCACAGTGTTAGCCGTATTACCTGCATGACTTATAGCAAATTGCAAATGGATTCATATGTCTCTTTTTCAACAATAGTTTTGGTTCTACCCTTGTTCCATGAAAGCCATGTCTGTCGAGTATATGACTAATAATTATCCTTTCAGTAGATTCTTCTGCTTGAGCTCTGAATCTGCTCCATCACAGTTACAGTGGGTGCTTCCCAAATAAGGCCTGCACATACTGTGCAAAAATCTGAATTTTAATTTATTTTTCTTGAAAAGCCAATGAGAAGAACAAAGTTACTTTTGATATGTAATGTTTCACAGGGATTCGATAGCAGCACTCATGAGATCTCCTCTTAAGTCTCTCCATTACTGCAACATTTTTCAGTATAGTAATCATGCCCACTGTCCATTTCCAAATGATTAGATTTGAAATAAAAAGGGCTGAATGACATATGGATGACGTACCATTTGTATTCTTGACAAAAAAAAATCTTGAAAACAATTTATGCTATAAATTTTCTTCCATTTCATACGGTTTATTATTTAATAATAAACCGTATGAAATGGTTTATTTTGTTTGTCTATCAGATAAAACACAGAACACAGTGAGATTTGAAGTTTTAATGGGACAGCTTTTGTGACGTATTCATATGTATTGTTGTTCTTTATCTCAAAACCTTCTTTCTATTAAAGTTGTAATGATATATCTTTATTGTTGAACTGGTTTTAACCCAACGGTCCTTCATTATTGAGATTCAGTCATCATGATCTCAGTGGTCAAGTTGTAGCCCTTTAGCTATGAACTGAAGGAAAGAGACTTCTTTTTGTGTCAGTTTCTCCCCTGCAGAAACTCAGTGCTTGATCAAACTTCACTTTAACTTTTTTTTAGCAAGCTCCAGTCTGTTCTCTCAGGACTCCAGGGCTTTATGGGGCTCTCCTTTGTGATTCTGCACAGTCTATGCTAGATCTGGATTTGTAGTCTGGGTGTGAAAGCCTGAAGTTGTAGTGCACTGACTACTGATGGTGAATGCAACATAATTCAGGTTATGTAGAGCTAGCTTCCGATACAGGCCATCTCTTATCAAATGTCTTTGCTACATAATAGCAGTATAATATGTTCAGGGACTTTTAAAGCTAGCTGGATTGAATAATATTTTCTCTGACGTGATTTTGTTTTAGTGAAGCGGAGCAGGCATTAAAAAATTTTTATTAATCAAAGAAGTCATTCCAGCAGTCATTTCTTTGAGCTAAAAGTCTGTTTGAAACTGCTATGTATAGAGCTCCATTTTCTCTTGCTAAATTACTGCTGATGAAATTAAAAGTTTGGTGTAAAATTCAGTCTTCGCGCTGTCCCAGTAAGCAAAGTTTATCACCTAACCCTGGAAATGTAGAGGGCATTAGAGGTAATTTGTTCAAACGAGCAATGACTCCTTCAACATCAAATAAAGATTTCAAACTCTATGTAATCAGTGATGGCTGTCATTATTTTTAGGAGGTTTTCAAAATTTTCCACTGTCCAACTATATATAAAAAGCAGGGAGAGATTGTTGAGACCATAGGGAGGTCTCTGTGTGGTCTCATGGGAGTCTTCTATATTGTTGCTTAGCATAGTGGTCGCATTAAAATCGATTTTCTATTCTTGTTCAGAGTACAATTTTAGAATATTCCCAGTGTTATATGGGTCACATACCAGTGTTACACCAATGGAAGTTTTCTGCAGTAACAATATTTATTTCAACATCTTATGCTTGCTTAACCCTAATATAGGAGGGCACACATTACAATAAACACCGACACCAAGGCCCTCTGACTAAGCTGCTGTTTGTGAAGAATGAGAATGAGCTGGTATCATTGCTAAAAGGCTAAGTGTGACTCACAAATAAGAGATGAGACCTACTGCAGAGGCAAAAAAGTCTCCAAAAGCTTATTTATTTGTAATTCTCTTAAACTGTGAGTAAATAATGACCTTCTTTCAACAAATTTGTCTGCAAAATATCTGCCCTAATGAACTCTGAATGTTGTAAAGCGTCTTAAATAAAGTAAAATGAATGTTACCATTCTATGTAAAATATGATCCAACATTAAATATCCACATAAAAAAAGTCTAAAACCTCAGTGGGAAATGTGTAGAGAAGGATACCAAGATATCACACCAATTGGGATAATTGCAGACACTAAATGGACCTTCAATAATAACTGTATTAACTCCAGTAATGGCTGCTGATATCTTATCAGAAAGTATGACTTTGTAACCCTTATTAATGACTGACACTAATGTCTGCAGACGTGACGGTTTATCAGAAACCAAGAAAGACCCATCAGAACAGAGTATTACGGGGGAGCAAGGAAAAAAAACTCGTATATTTCTAATTGTCTGTGTTAATAACAGCAGAATATCATTAATGCTGACTTAAGTTAAATCAGCCTGGTCTCATTTCTCAGCAGCACATCTGCATGCAAATGATTGTATTGTTAGCATTGTAATCCAAAGGTTAGCCAGGAGTGAAGGACTAAGAGGGTATTACCATCTGTTAGCCCTCTGCTGACATCTAATGCAACAGTAACTATCTTCTTCATGTGTAATTACCCCGTCTCCCCACCCCTCACACACACACTCTGCGAGACAGAATAGTCTTCCCAAAGTTTCCTCAGGCATTGCCTCATCAATTTCCTAAACCTGAATTAGAAGCAGAATGTGGAATTAGATTAACACAACCAAGCACAAGGATTTAGATTTAAAGTCAGACTTCAGGTCATTGTTTCCCCTGAAGGATCAGGTCTGGATTTCTGTAAGCTACAATAAGCTACAATTTGTGATGAATCACAGAGGAAAAACTGTGAAGGAATTTTAAACACTTGTTAAATAGTTTCTTTGTAGCTACAATTTTGATCTCTTGCTTTGTGTGTGTTATTATATTTCACATTTCTGATATCAAGTGTTAGTTTGATTCCACATGTGAGTTATTGTTCAAAAACCATTATCTGAGAGAGGTTAGGCATGAATTATGGAAAATTGATGGAGCAGAATGAACAGTGGAGCCAGATTACAAAACAATGTGAACAAGACCTTGTATAGATGTGATAATACTTTTAGCAGAGCCCTGTAAAGAACTGAGCAAAAATATTTAATACCTCAAATTCTAAACTGTAGCTATTTTTTTAAACTAACCATGTTTTTTGAAAATGTGTTATATGTGAGTATAAATACGATGAAATGAGGTTCATGTCGTGGAACGTCAAGTCTTATTCTGCATAGTGTGTTTGTTGGAAGGCTGAAAGGGTTAGATTATCAACACAAACTTAATAATTCATAACAAAGGAGATATTGCATATATCTCCAACAGGATGCAATCTGAATCAGATTTTGTGCAATCATAACTGGGACATTGTGCTGGCAAATCCTCTCGCTTCCTAGTGTGGGTAAAAGAGCTGAATTTCACTGAGACGCAATGCTGGAAAATATCAAGGTCCAACTTTTGCTGATTTGGATGAAAAAAAAAACCCTCTAGCGATCAGTCAGGAAAACCATAATATAATACCTACATATGGCATAGAAAGAATAATGATAATTCAGTAGAAAGAAAATCACAAAGAACACATGTCTTTGCAAGAGCTACTCTTTACTCTAATCCCACTTCATATGTATTTAAACAACCAGCACCTTTGTAATTCATTTCAGACAGTCGCAGCCTCACAGCTGAAGACATGATCACATATTTTTATAGCTGGAATATATATTTTGATCAGAAAAAATCAAAACAATACTTTAACATTTTGTGATTTATTTAATCTTTCTTTTCTTTTTTTTTTTTGCTTCTCCCTGGCTCCAAATAGATTTTGTCACACATAGATAGGACAACTGTTTGTCTGCTAATGTCACATCCTGCTAACATTAGCAGACACAAATACTTTTATAATGACCCAAAAGCCAATCTTCAGCTTAAGCATCGCAATATAATTAATAAAACACATAATACATAACAAAGGATGTTTCAGATGTTTTCACAAACTAAAACATATCCAAACTGCATGGGAGATTTCTCTGATGGCTGTCTATCTGCGGTCTAGCACTAACACTTATCTGTCTTTTGTCTAAAAGTATGTGAAGATGTTTTATATTTTTATGTACCTTGAGATTATGTGCATCTCTGGGCATATTTTAAATTAGCTGCAAGAGCTTCAGTATGGTAAAAAGCAGCTTTTCATATTTTCTTGTCCATGGTCCTTGTCGAATAAATTAAATAAACTAAAGAATATCAGCGTCTCTAGAGCCCCAGTCTAACCTTTACTCTACCTGCCTGTTGACACTAAAAATATTGTTCGCCCAATGTGGGCTTCTCTCCAGCATCCATGGGACTTTTTGAGGAAAGGGCAAGTAGGACCCTAATTATGGTCTCCACTGTAGTGATGTAACAGAGATGGGTTTATGCTGGGGTCAGTTTGGGAGCTGACCTCCAGTTGGTAAATTTATGCTGATGTCTTGGCCTCCATTCTCTCTGCAAATGCACCAATGCAAATGCAGCACCACACCACAGCAGGCTCCATGATGTGTGTTTCTGAACTTTGCGGCCATTGCATCATACACTTACCCACCCAATAAGCAGTATACCTTTTTCTCACAGGAAATGTAAAGCTATACCTTGGCCCCATCCAACACCTTAACTTAAACACATTAAAGACAAGATTTTGGACTGGGGTTGGGGGAGACAGTCAGCAAGCAGTGGCATTACCCCCCAATGTTAAAAGAAGAAAATATCTCTAAAATACACAAACTATTTGAAGTGAATTATTACCAAGGAAGAAATGATCAGTTAAGAGATCAGCTGGATCAGTCTTGTCAAGAAGGCAAGTAAATGCTTGTTCAAATCCATTAAAAACTCACAATTTGAAGCACTTGTAGTCGTCGAATTAAAAATGTGCTTATACTCTGCAGTCTGTCACTAGTTTCTGCCAGGAATAACTGCAGACTTTGCATGCAACCCAGACATTTTGATGACTAGCCTGGCTCTTCACATTTGTAGCGACAATAAAACTACCGGTCAACGGTTGGCAAAAAAACACATTGTAGACATAGAAAATCATTGGTTAGCTTGTGAGCAGAATAAAAAAAAATATGCAATAACACCTGTTTTTAAGAAATAGTCTCAGAAGACCTGCAGGTTTGTTTTTTTTTAACTTTGATCGTAATTTTCTATGAGGAACCAAAAGGCCAAAAAACAAACTGGTACACAAAATATAAATTAAATTATTCTTACTAGCCAGTTCTATTATTATGTTGACAACTGAAAAAAAACAGCACGATCCCCAAAGAGGCTGTTTATGTCCGAGTGGAAAACTCACTGTGGTTCAGCGAATACACATTTTACAAAAATGAGCATGTGTATGTTGACTTGCATTTTACAGACATAAAATTATGTGTTATTTCAGTATGTTTCGACAATTTATCTCTCGTTGCTGTTCTATGTCAGGTCAACTGTGGTATTGCATGTTTTCTTTTTCCATATGGAACAAGAAGATGACAGTGTAAGCTACATAAAGGAGACAGTTTGGGGAAATTATTAGAAAAAAGAAGAAGTTGCGGTTACTAGGTATTTTCTGAATGCAAACGTCTCTACTTTCTTCTTCTTCTATTGCAAGATTTCTCTACCAAGTTTTGCTTTCTCAAGTTTAAATGCCTCTTTCCATTTCTTCAGATATTGCCTGATCTTCATTTTACCATTTTATGGTAAATATCATTATAAGCTCATATATTTTAAGTAAATGAGATTGTAATTTAACATCCCATATCTGGTATAGACATTGGATGGTTTTATCTCATATTAGTTTTATTTATTTACTCACTCTGAAACATTTTATTTGGATTTAGTAAGTTTATATAAATTACAATATGCTTATAAACTTTTGCATACCAATGTGAATAATATATATTCTTTGTGTATGCCTTCTCCCTTGTCTCCTTCTTTGTGCTCACAGATTGGAGTGACTCATGAACTCAATCATACATTTGTGACAGACTAATACCAATAGATCGGTTAGAAAAAAAAAAACTCCATCCTATACTGTCTTTGTTGCCGGTCTCCGTCTTTTGCTCCCACACACCCCTCCCTCTCTCCCATCCTCTCTCACCCTGCCACAGCATTTCAGAGCTGCCAGAGGCGTTAACAGAGAGCGAATAGACTCTGATTTCACACACAGCACAGGGAGGAGTCGGCGTCAATGTGTAAATGCACACACGCACTCTGATGCCCATGCCCAGGGAGACAACAGGAGGCGGACAGAGACTTCAGTTGCAGAATGTCCACTTGCTGCAGTCAGACATGTAGGAGGAGTAGCTGCTCTGCTCGCCGTTCCAGCTCTGTTTCAGTCCTGTAAGCACCTCCCATCCCCCCCAGTGTTCGCTCCCTGGTCTGCGGTTGCTAAGGGGCTGGCTGGAATGACCCGGGTAAGTAGGAGACACAAGAAGATGCACTAGATGGGGCTGCCGGCTGGGAGGACTCTCTGATCCCTGATCCCTCCTCTTCTCCATGCTGACACACAGACAGAAGAGCTCTGATCTACAATACAGATGCATGCCCATATAGGAGGGCACTGCTGTGCAGACCAACGGTCTTCAACAGGCACAGCTTGAGAGGAGGACCTCCACAGAGACACACAGGTAAGGGGCAGCACAGCTGCATCTGCTCTGTTGGATTTCCATCAGTATTGAGTTGTGCAGATGTAGAGGAATTGGCAGTGTGTCATTTAATTATTGTCTTTGATCCAGGTCTGAGCTTAAAAAGTGATTGATCTGTTTGGTTTATGCTTGTGTTTGTGTGCTGCACTGCATGACCATTGACTGATAAGAAGATGGGTTTGTGGATGAGCACTGTGGAAGCATGACAATGGGTAATGTCTCCTGGATGAGATGCTCTGATATCCATCAGATGTCTACATGATGTCAGTGGGAAATAAGAGGAAGCATAAAAGGACCAGGAAAGGAAGAAGGAAAAGACTGAAAAGTGCCACATCCTGTCTTAGTGATTGGTCTCATATTTATTTGAAACTCCTCGGTTGGCGATATCTTCCAAACACTTGGGGCTGTGTTTCTCTGTGTTTCAAGGCAGCTACAAGTGCTTATAGTGAAGAAATGTTTGGGGGAAAAGCTCTAAGGGACTTTATAGAGACAGTGCTTACTGAAGCTGAAGAACAGGAAGAGCTCCTGCGTGTGCATACATCAAGCTACGAGAAAGCTGGAAGTTGGGGAGGAAGCCTGAATGTAGACTGAAATTAAGAACAGAAAACCTATGTTGGAAATAGAGGTTCAAACAGAGGATTCAAATAATTATCTGCCATGTTACTAAAATAGAAGGTCTACGAAGACCTTTAAGAGGCTGAAAACAGAAAGAGAAAAGGTCTCTAAACAGCATATGTTTATCTGTAATACTGTTCACATGACTCTTAAATGGTTTTTTTGGGGGGTGGAAGGGGGGAAGGTTCACTTTCTCTGTGAAAGTCAATGGCCACAGCAGCAGCAGCTCCATTCAGAGATTGGCTCTGAGCGAATGTGCTTATGCAGAGGTGCCCGTGCTTCAGAGAGATGAGCTGTCCAGTGCTGTTGCACGGTGCATACATCACTAAACACAGAGCTATAGGCCCAGGAGGAATCAACAGAAAGAAATCCATTACTTAGATGACTATGGTTTTGTGATCTCATCACATGAATGTGTTTGGTTTGAAGACACTGGACAGGGGTGAATGGAGAGAATAATAACAATAAACATCTTCACTTCTCAAAACAACAACAACAAAAAGAAGTTAACACAGACCAAAAATATCAACCTGTTTTATTATGGTGTCTGTTTTATTATGATTATTTGCTGAAATTCAGTTTGAATTTAAATACTGGAGCATCTTTCGATGATTTTCATCTGCTCGACTCGTCTGTTGTTTGACAGAGTGGACGTCTGAGGAATTATAAGCTTTTTTCAGAGATGCTTGGTTGATCTTTATACATTCAAGGAGGGATGAAATTACCAGACAAGATTCAAATCGCTACTTTATTTATGCATTAGTATCCTGAATTAAATTCAGTCTAAAGATCCAAAATAATTTCTGCAATCTTGTTGCATGTCTCACTCTCAGGGGCAGTCACTGTTCTGTTACTGTCAACTTCTGCTTAGTCAATACAAAAAGCAGAACAGCCCCAATGTTGCAGGGTATGGAGCAAATTAACACCATTTGCAAAACTGCCTTAGCCCAAGTTCACACACCTGCCAGCTTCTCATAACATGGCTCATTGAGGCGTCCGGTATAACATGACTGCCACCGATAAATACCAAGCCAGGGCATGCTTTCAAAATCCAATCAACATCAAAGTGACAAGGTCTGATGCACATGTAAGGAGAACCAGTTGGCACAGGCCAGAGCTCTGTAAATCTGCATAAAAGCAAAGTAAAAAAGAGAAATGGCACAAAATAAGACCTAGAGATTACACCAATTACAAGAAAGCATTTAAATGAGGGGGAAAAACAGACAATTTTTTCATGCTCTGATAAATATTTTGCTAGTAGTTAGGCGCTCATGGATGGCTTTGTTACAAATAACTTGAGTACTTCCTCCCCAGAGACGAGCGTGAACAGACACAATCAACCATTATGGGTCTTCCTGGCTAGAAATTATTTTAAATCTAAAATTAATCTTGTAATGTTGGACGAAATGATTTTTGTCTTGGAATTACAGATGTGAAGTTCAAGAATAAGTCTTGTAGTATTTTATGCATTTATTACCATCATTAAATCTGATGAAAACACCAACTTCTCCAGAAAACTACTAGATATTCAGTCTGGTATCAGTCTGATGCAGCCTGTGTTTTTATTTTTCCTAATTGATGCATTTGGGTGATTTGTTGACTAATTATATACATATCAAAGGAAGTGAAAATATCTGCATGATAAATGACATCTGCCATTTGCAGATGTGTTATAGAAGATCAGTTAGGATAAATGGCATGTCTTTATCTCAGATTAATTGGGATAATTTATTTATGTGATCTAATTAGAGAGATAATATAAGGTTACTTGCAAAAGCTATCCATACCTGAGTGTATGGTTGTTTCTAAAGGATTTTGTATGAGAAACCAGGTGTCTGCAACCTATGGCTCTTTAGCCACCGTGACTCATCAATGTGTCGGCCAAAAGTGTTAAAGTCCTGAGAAATATGTTTAAATATAAAAGTTGTTTAGTTCTTTTATTTTGTCATTAGGCTGCAAACTGAACATCTTCCATAAATACGGAATGTTTCATTCAAAAAAGTGTTTTATTATGTGTAAAATTTGGAAATGTTACTTTGTTCTTTATTTTTTAGTTCTTTAACTTAACTAAAAACGTAAAATAATTGTTGTAGTAGGTGTTCATACAACTAAAAAAGTGTCATGCAGGCTATATGGCTCCAGACAAAATTTATTTACCATGTATAACGGCAAAATGGCTTTTGTTGTAAATGTTGTGGCAGACCAATGCAAAATGGCTCATAGCTATGAAGTAGAATGAAAATTATACTTCTGTGTGGTATGAAAATGTGTTTTAAATGAAAAGCTGAAACTTGTTTATGTCTATTCATGTTTCTTCAGCATTATGTCCTAAATAACATCTAGTGACATGACTGCTTTCCGAAGTTAAAAAATTAGCTAATAGAATCCATCTGTGTACAATGCCTCAGAAGTTTGCATGAGAACATAGACAACAAATAACATCATGAAGACCAAGGGATGCATCACATAAGTCAAGGACATCATTGTAGAACAGTTTGACAAAGTGATATTCCAAGTTTTGAACATGTCACATAGCGCTGCTCAGTGTGAAGAGAGCATGGGACAACTGCAAACATTTCAAGACAGCCAGTCCATCCAAACTGACGGCAGGGCAAGGAGAGACGTAAATAGAGAAGCAGCCAAAGAACAAATTATAACTCTTGACGTCCTCTTGAGATCCACTAGTCAACAGGTTTTGAAAAATTTTCAACTGAGCAACTATTAGTGTTGTACTCGAAAAATCTAGCCCTTGTGGAAGAGAAGCAAGACGGAAAACCAAAATATATAGACAGGACAATACAGGAAGAAAATCTCTTAGATGCTGCAGAAGACTTTAGACTGGGATGGAGGTTCACTTTCCAGGAAGATAATGACCCTAAGTATACAACCAAAAATATGTTTAAATTAATATTTGAGAATGGAACAATCAGGCCTAAATCCAGTAAAGAATTTCTCACAGCACTTAACAGTTTTTCAGGCTTAAATCAAATCTGACCCAGCTTGAGCTATTTTTCAAATACAAATTTACAAAACGTCTCTAGATGTGCAAAGCTGTAGAGAACCAATAAAAGTCTTGCATCTGGAGTTACAATAGAGGTGGTTGTATGCCAAACTTTTCAGATTTTTATTTCCAAAAGATTTTTTAAAACTATTTGTTACTTTGTTTTATGTATATTATTTTAGGTATCTTAAAAAGTTATAGTTTTACTTCTTGTCTTGCACTAAGATTATATAATAAATAAACTAATTTCCTATATCTAAAAAGATAGGTATTTAATTTGATACATTAATCTGTTTAACACTGTATGGAAAGGCTATATTCTATACTGGTTCTGCAGAAACGTCTATGATTATTTGGATTTTGTTTTGTTTGACTGAATCAGATGTTATGTTCAGTTGTGCCGGTTACTATAGTTAAAGCCAGAGTGTTCCTGGAATGAAACCTTTTATATTTTTCACTCTATTTACCAACACACATCTCAAAGAGGTCATTTCCAAAATGCAGTTCATGTGTTGAAGGACATCATGTACTACGATGATGTTTTAAAGGTTTGTTATGTATAACATTATATGGGCTGAAAAGATCCTAAATACAGGAAATAAATAGGGAGGTAGTTAGAAAAGGGCGATACTTCGTGACGTCAATGGTTTGAACCTGATGAATGGCCGAGGCATTTCTGTGTGGCGTTCCTCTAAATGCTGACATGGGTTTTCACTTTGTGCTCAATATGTTTCACACAGTCCAAGAACATGCATGAGAAGAAACTGGTGACTAACCTAGCAGTATGTGTGAGTGACAGCATGACAGGTTCAGTGTCAGTCTGTGTTTAACTGATGGACAGATACTGGAGTAAAGGAAAACAAAGGTAGAATCTGATGCCATTACAACTTAAAATATTGTGGTAGGTTAAGACAATGATGATAGACTAAATAGGAACTAACATTCCTGTAACTGGCTAACGTGTCAGAATGAGCGCCTAAGCACAATAAACTAATAACTCGGCAGCAATAAGGTTTAGGATAAAAAAAGTTTTTTAAAAAAGTGTTCATTGTGGGATTAGCCACAGACTTTCTGGACATACGATACTGAAAAATTCTGCCTCATAAACGTTACAACTTCAGTGCCAAACTGCATATGGCACAGTTATGCATAACTGCCAGGAAACTTGTGCATGAGTTACTCGCGTGTGGCAGCAATCGCAACAATACTTAATCGTGTGCTATAATATGCAGACACTCTGTCTCTACTAATGAAGATTCTGGGATGTCTGCTATGAATGCTTAAAGAAGCTTCAGTTGAATACATATCAACTGAGCTTATATTTATTTGACCATTGACCAGTTTAGTTTTATCCTCAGACTGTCTTTAAATCATCTGAGTTACCGTTGCTTGCTGGGGAGCATTTTAGTCTTGCACTCGTACAGTTGTAGGTTTAATTCCAGTTTCTTAATGGCACAAGTTGATGTGTTACTAGGCAAAACACTTCACTCCAATTTGCATGCCAATCTGTGTATTGGAATAAGGAGATGTACACATTTTTAAATGAAACTGGGTGCATGTGTCAGTTTGTGTGGCCAGGGTTACTGTAAAAATGCTGTAGAAATTAAATCTATTTGCAAAATCTAGAAAGAAAATAAGTTTAATGTTCAGTTGTGATTTATGTCAGTCTCTTTTCTTTAGCAGCAGCATCAGCTCTCAAAAACAGCAAAGAGAGCCATGTGTTCATTCTTTACAAATATTGTCTGTCGCAAGGAAACATAACAAATACCTCCTGATACGTTACAATTTACTATTGTGGTCATTTTTTTTCTTAAGCAACAAATTGATTTTGCAGGCTTAGAAACTGTTTAAATGATGCATATGGGAATAAATAACAACTGATTAGACACTGGCTTCTTTACTACGACATGTCAGAGTAATTCAACCACAAACAAAGTTAGAGGTAAAAGGCCAGGGGTCAGGGTAACATAAAGAAATAGGGTTGATTGAATGCTATCATAAAGGGAATGTATTTTATATGCAGCACAATGCTACAGTAAGATCTGTGCTATGATGAAGACAGACAGACAGACAGACAGACAGACAGACAGACAGACAGACAGACAGACAGATAATTCCTCCTAATCATCTGTGGCAATGTAAAAAAAAAAAATCATGTTCACCCTCGGTTGTGGTCACCCCTGACAACCATCATTTTCTGCTGCTGTTTCTGAGGGGGAATCTTGCAAGCTGGCAATCAGACCTGAGACAAACACGAGACGGGCAAAAAACGATAGTAATAGACTGAAAGTGTTACTAGAGTGATAAATATTTAAGTAACTACAATTATATTAATTGGTCTTCTGTGCCAGCAGATTCATGCTCCATGGGAGAGAAATGCCATGTGGAGTTTTTGCTTAACTTGGCCAAAATTCCAAACAGTCAACTGGGAAAAAAAGGAAAAATAAGAGAACACAAATTTGAAGTGAATCCAAACGATAAATTTACTATTTGAAAACTAGATTGTACGAGCTGTGGGTGTTTTGGTCATCTGTTGTCAGCCACATTTAGCAAAACAGTCTGTCTTTTTTACAAAAGTGTAACCACACTTCAACTTAGCTGCAAACTGTCCCTGGCTAATAGAGAACTTCACACCATGTCTACAGACATCCCTGCTATCCAACCAGAAACATTTCTACCTCAGTTGCACGCAGAGCACAGGTACATTAGATACTAATGAAACATAGTATGGTGCTGGAGAATCATTTTAAAAATCACTCGACGGTGTGAAGCCTCATCAAAAACTACCGCAGAACTGACTTCCCTTTGAAGGTTTGCTGACTTATTAATCCGTTTTGATACCCAAAACTTTGTCATTCAACATTCAACATCATCTATTGAGTTGGAAACATATATGCAAACCTCTGTTTGGTCTTTAAAAGTATTTCACCTCCTCCACTTACAGCACTTGTTACATCGTTGTCTGTCAGAACCGCTGGAGCTCCAGAACTTAATTTCAATGAAAACTTCTCAGGAATGGAATAACATACCAAAAAGTGTAATAACATATGAGCATTTTAAATAATGTTCTAACTTAAAAGTATGGCTCCTAGATAATCAAAGTGCAGGCACTGATCATGTGATTATTTTTCTTCAGTTTTTTTATGTATCTTTTTTTTTTTGTGCTATACAGCTTTTTTATTCTTTTTAAATTTGTAGCTTGACTTTTTAGATAAAAATGCTTTTTATTTATTATCATCATTATCTTTTTTTTGGAAGAAGCTTGTTCATTTGTTTGCATTGCACTGTAATGCATTACATTTATATTGATTGCACGTTGAGGGACTACAGATGAAAACTAGTCATTATAGCTAACTCTGGCATATTATGTGATGTGCAGTGTCCCTTCTGAAATAAATGAACAACAGTAGGAATCTATAGCTTCTTTGCATGCATCATAAATACTAAATCCGCCTCAAGATGTTTACGTTTTAGCACAGCCATATGTCTCTCTCAAACTTCCATAAAAATTTCTTATTCTTAGCTGCACTTTTATGTCAACCAAGTCCTTCTTATATGACTTTATGTTATGCATGTGCTGAGAAGAGCAGCAGTCAGCCAGTTTGAGTTGCGCCACTCCTTGTGTTGTAATGTAAAGAGAAAATAAACACAGTAACATTTTGATGGCTCTGAGTATCTGTATGTTGAATATAAAGTCTTGACAATTGTCAAACATTGATCCGGATTTGGATACAGACCCAATTCACACCTTATTTCTGGGCTAGTACTCAGCTATTTGGAAGAAACCTGAATATGTATATAGTAAACCTATAACATCGATCAATTATAGACACAACATTTAAAGCAAAGGGCTCACAGTCATATTAAATAAATTATAATGTGTGTTCCGATGATGCTCAAATTAAAAGCATCTTTTGAAAAAGTAGACATTCAACATGCTTTTCATTGAGCTCACATTTCTGTATGTTTTTTTCAAATTGGTCTAACATAATATTGTAATCAAATGTAGGTTTTCAGAAGCTGCACGTGGAAAATCATCATTAATACAAAACAAAAGCTTGAGATCAGTCTGTGTGTAATTAATCTATATGATGAGTTTCACTTAGTGAATATACAGTAGTTAATGAAACAAATACATTTTTTCAGTATTATTCTAATTTATTGAATATGACTGTAGTCTGGCGTCCACATGATTAATTGGAACAGCAAAGAAAAAAAAATACAATCTAAATAATTAGGACACCTAAAAACTTCTTGTACAGTAGCTGCTGCATGTGTCAAGTTAGACAGTCCTTCAGAGACAAATAATGCAGCTACATATTTTAGTAAAGTGTTTTTTAACATTGTAGCTAAAGTTAAACAATGATGGAGCGGAGGATACCGTCGAGAAACGTTCAAGAGACAAAGCTTTGGTCGCTGTCAACAGGAACAAAATCATCCTGATTATTTAATGTGCCATTATTGTGGAGTGAAGTAGAGCACACAGCAATTGCAGTTATACAATACCGATTAAATGTAACATGAATTTCAAGTGAACGTCACAATTTAAAGGCAAATTAAATGAATACATTTTGCTAAGCCAAAATTAATCCCAGTAATTGGGTTGTTTTTCATCTGAGCTGTTAAAACTTTGATTAGATTCTAATCTGTGCACTTTGTAAAATGAAATGCTGAATATCAAAGGCAAAATAAAATGAAAATTAGAAAAATGGTTTTGGGTGTGCAGTTTACACAGTTTGCAGAAGATAGACTCTCTATCTTTTAACACAGGTGTTCTGATATTACAGTCTTGTATGTTAGCTTTAGTCCAATAATTTTAATTACTTTGTGTATAAAAAATTACTAAAGTTTAAAATTTGGTTGTAGAAAATGCATCCTAGGTATTGGAGTAAATAGGTTTAGTTTGTATCTGTTATTTATTACTTTCATATCTTTGTACTATGATGGAGTCCTTGTTCTGTATGATTGTAAGTTAAGATAACTCAGTCAATACGCACCGAAGCAGAGGAAAGAACATGTCTGTGCCTTCTTTACTGATATATTCCAGGGCTTTTACATGGTAAAGTGTGTTACTTTAAGTAGGTTACTTGGAAGGTAGTGTAAAAGCACTTAAAGTGGTCAACAAGATTCGAAAAGTGCTACAAAAATTCAGTTTATTCACCATTTAACCCTCAGAGCACAAAGTGGGAAGGGGATGCATAAATTACAATGAACCCTCATCAACAAAAAGCTTTTCTACAGCATCTACAAAATTCTCTTGCCAAATCTATACGGCTGAACATCCATCAAAGAGAAAATGCAATGTGCTGTGAAAGACTCAGGGTCACCAGCCATTTTGGGGGATGTACGCCATCTCTGTGAATGATGTGGGCATAACCTTTAACACTAGCATGGATGAACTCCTGGAATATTCACTGATGAAGCAACCATCTGTTTGCTTAATAATCATTTTCTTTCAGCATTGTAATGTTGCATTCCGTAATAACATTTAGGCATGGGCAGGTTAGAAGGCATACTGTGATGTTAAAAAGTCACGGTTTCAAAAGCACTAAAATTTTCTGTCATACTCTTCCTGCTGTATAAGCATTTTTTTTATGTCTGATCAGAGATAAGGTGGAGTTACATTCACAGCACGACCTCTACGCCCTACATAGCTACTAGTTCTACAAATTCAGGCAAGTCACCTCCTATCGTCCCCATCTAAAAAAAGTAAAGTCTGCTATGTGGAAATACCTCTGCTACCTCGGTAAGAAGACAAATGGTAACTTGGAGGAAGAACATGCTACTACGTGCAAAACGTGCTTGTGGACATTTTTAGGTGGTGGCATGTCAAACATCATAGCACACGTAGGGGCGCACCACCCGTCCCTATTTGCTAAATTAAATTGAAGTTCATGCTGTCTTGAAATTAACTATCTACCGTTAGCGTCTGGCATTAGTAAAACAAATATCACCATGTTGTTGTGGCATATTATGCTGGTCACAAGTTCTCTGCATGAGTGTTTCTGGAGTTGCTGGGTTGTGTTTTGGATTAATTTTAAATGAAACGCGAAATTACCGAGTGCTTCAGCATTTTAGCGTTAGTTAATTTTAATTACCACACGTTCTTTGGCAGAAAGCGCTTTTCGTACATGCATTCATGCTTATGGTTTGTTGTTTCTACATGCTTATAATTTATATAAATAAACTGATTTACATCAAACTCCGTCTCGAATCTCAAATAACAATAAAACCCCCCACTGTGATACACTTTTTCTCCCTCTTGATTAAAGTATGTTTAGAACTACATTCACTGGAATGATAACCTTAGAGGCTAAACATTTTTACAGTTTTTAGCTTATTCAGTCTGCTTCCAAGGCTTGGATTAAGTTCCGGTCCTTGATGAAAAGAAACATTCAGTGAAGATCTTCACTGGCACAAGCTTTTTGAATGTGAGTAGGCTTAATCCATGCCTGGGAAACAGAGCCTTTGAATATTGACTAGAGCTTAAGACCTTTATTTGAATATGTGCAAACATGTTTCAGCGTACACTGCATAAATCTTTCACAAATACTCCACAAAGCAACTGAGATTTTACCTTTAAACACTTCCATCAACTCAATCTGTTGTCTGACATCCCTCCATCAGGCAAAAAACCTATTGATTACATTTTTTTTACCCTAGCAGAGGGACACATGCTTAAGCTATCTAATAAACAAAACAATCTGGCCTTACTTCAGGGATTACTAAATCTTTCCAAAGCCTCTTGTTATATTTAATTGTCTAGCAGGTGAAAACTCTAAATATGTTGTGGCTACAGTTCTCTGCAGAATTCTCTAACAAGCTGTCAAACACTAGATTGCATCAGACTTAAATCAGACGTGGCTCTGTGAAGTAGAACCACCACAGCCGCTGCAGAGAGTGAAGCTCCTCCAGACTCCTCTGTATCAAAGCTTTCAGTGACCCTGCTGGTGGTTGACTCACACGGCACAGATTTTAATAAAATCCTAGAAGCATGATATGACACAGTATTTTATGTCTGGTCTTTTTTTTTTTTTCTACAAAAGATTTAAAACGTTTTTTTGTTTGTGGTGGATTTCTCTGTTCAGAGGATCAAACGTATGGTATATTTTATATAGACTTTAACAAGCAGGTAGATGAAAGAGAAGTTGGGCATCTGTGCTGCTTTCTCAGCAATACAAGCAACTGCAAAGTAAATGCAATTGATAAGTATTTTGTTCACCTAAATAAAAAGAAAGAACCACAGGCGTTTATGAGTTTTCGACCAAACTTATTCTAACAGCCATTTTAATAAAAAACCTTTTACTCTTGTATTTCACACAAATTTTGATCACAAGGCAAACAATGTTCAATAATTTTCTGTTCTGACCAAAGGAAAGTTATTCTAATTATGTCCTATTTGAGGCAGAAAACTACATTATTCTCTAACCTTTAAAATGATGCACAGCGCCCACATTTCCCACCAACGTTGCAAGCATTATGTCACAACCAATCAAGTCCAGAAAGAAAGAAAAGAGAAAAGTGACAGGTATCAGGTGAACTCCTCAAATCACGACTTATTTTATGTTTTTTTTTAAATCATGTTTAGCAGTGTTTCAAATGTTTACTCTCTCTCTCTGCATAGTAAGAGAGATGGGGTAGTCAACTGCTCTAGCATTTTAAACACAGCTTCATAAGTATGCTGCGAGCATTCACAGTTAGGTATTGCGCACTTACACACCAGGACAATACACCAGAACAGAAAAAGCACAGTCACCTAAACTGAGGTGAAAGCATGATTTAGCTGTCTCACTCTGTTACACGACATAATTAACATCATCTGTCTTCATGACACTGATATAAACTTTTATGGCAAGATCCTAGATTTTACCTTTATTATGTTCGTTTGTTGTCCTGTGTCCATTTATAAAACCATTGATTGCTGCAAATGTATTTCACCTTTTACGATGGAAGTTTCAATGAGAAAAAAAATCATCATTATCATAAAAGTTATCAAATATCTTACAACAAAAATCTGCTGACTTGCATGTGGGTATGCTAGATCGCTTCACTTTCGTTTTCGGTAGATTTACAGAATCTTCTGTTTGTTAATCATCATTTACAGAAAACATTACACAGATCTGCTATTAATTATAAAAAAGATTGTCTTTAAACTATATGGCTAATGTATTATTGTACTGTGACACATTTTATTCTTTGTTTTGGGGTGACTCACTAAAATTTGGACATTAATGATGTTTTAAAACATTACAAGAGGATGATAACCCACTTTTCTGTGATGTACTACTAACTGAGTCTTGCACCAGAACTTTGAAAAGATACATTTGTGAGCAGTAAAACAAATTAGCATACATTAAACACTGAAATCTTTATCTGTGGTTTGTTGCTCACATTGTTTTTACGGTTGCCTTGACACGCTCATAAAATGTTCTTCAACGAAACAGGCTGCAACACCATCTGTAATAATTATCTTAAACCTGGTAATCCTTTAAATATTTAATTAATATTATTAGGTGGATTCATTATTAGGTGTGCTATTACACTTATTGTTGTAACATTTTATTGTATCTTGCTAAAATAGTGCTACAATATAAGAAAGTTAAAACAAGCCAAATTAAAAACATAAATCCTAACCACGGTGTTGCCTCAAAGAAAAGCTGCTTTTCAGACAGGAAACTCTTGATACCTTTGATTTGTTGGAGTAAATAAGGCTGAGGATTCCTCTCAATCTGGCGCTAGAGTCTCTCTGCTGAGATCTGTGAGGTTCTTTGATGTGCACGTTGCTCACTCCCTGAAGCAGTACAAACCGAAGATAAAGCTTTTCCACATAATACAGCCCTTCACTTCAAAGGTCTAAAAATTAATGCACAGGTGTGCTCAAATGTTGTGATAAGTCTACACATTTTAATGCAACTGTTAGCAAAAACCCTTCTGTTCTTTCAAAGAAGAACATGTAGATTAACTGAAAATACAGTAAATACTACTGACATATTTGAATGTTTCTACTGACAGAGTATTTCTAATGCTGTCAAGTAGGATGTGAGGATATGCCTACTTTTTCAAAATCATAAAGAGATTTAATTTGTTTATCTTTTGTAGACTTTGTCGCCATCAAATGTTTTGATCATCAAACTGAGAAATAGGACATTAAATGTAGGCCTTTTATGAAATACACACTGAATTTGATTAGCACCTAAAAAAAATGCATTTTAGTGTTTACATTCTTATTTATTCTTCTTTACAGAAGCCCAGTGATTATTAAGGTTAAAACCTTTTTTTTATTCTTTTTTTAAGAAGATGCAGCGGTGCATTAAGGAGCGTGCTTTGTGCAGAATGACAGTGAGCAACAGCAGTTCAAAGTTAGACAGTAAAGCCTTTTTTTAGCCACATCCACACAGATCAAATTTTACAGCATGTACTTCATTATTACCAATATCCATACAAACTAAGCAGATCTAAGGTAAAAATCTGAATTGAGCATTAAGACCTGCTGTATGAACAAGTCTAAAGAGTGCAACATTATCAATGGTGTTGTATTTCAGTGCTTCATCCTATTAAACACCTAATTCTTGTCTCTCTGCATTATTTGTTCCCAAGTAATTATGTCCATGTATGTCCAGGTTATTGCAGAGACTTTCTCTAATTATTACATCACACCCACAGTCCAATCAGGTGGTGAGCTCTTACCAAACTCAGTCCTTATGGGTCAGTAAACTTGCTTAGCAACTCAGAAACGTAACAGTGTTGGTTTACATTTCCAGCCACTAAAGTCCTTCTAATAATTAAACAGATAGTTTAGACTATTGTTGCAGTTTTCTGTTGATATTTGTCTGCTTATGTCTCTACCCATATAAGTCTTAAAGAAATTCAGCTCATGGCAAAAGATCAGACTAAAACAACAATGCCGTTTTAAACAAGCCGACATCTCATCACTTGTGGATGATGACATTGTGACCATTTAAAAAGCTGATTGGTTTAATCCAACAGAAGCAGCTGTTCACCACTACTTGGATTCAGCTCATGCAAATAAGATGCCAGATTTGTCTCAGACATGACTTGCGTATTTCCTCTCATGGGCAAATCATGCAGGAGTGGCCAATATCTCTGCTTATTTAATTCTATTGACAGAGAAAGCAAAAAAATATTGAACAAATGTTATTTTGCTGTAAAGCTCTGTGTGGTACAAGCCACTTGAAAAACACACTTCATTTTAAAACCATTTATCTTCTGTGTTCTGTTAGCAAAATGAAACATTTTTGAAACAAGGCTTTCACCTTGTTTTAGGAACGCCATCATAGCTCTCTTTATCCCATCTTCAAAACAAATGGATTTCATATTGAGCTGCAGTCCTTTGAACATCTTGTCATATTGGGCCACACCTTTGATAAATCCTTAATATTGACAACGATCCATTTCTTTTTACCTTACCCCTTCTAGGTGCATCCAAGCTTTGGTATTCTTTCTGCTGACTCTTCACTCTGCATTACAATTTAACCTGCTTGTTTGTTTGTTTGTTTTACAGATCTGCCAGTGTATTGGATTTAGGATTGTTTATGTTTGTTCTAAAATCAGATTAGTTTTCTGCTTGTTTGTTGTTTTTTTATCTTTACCTAGAATCAATTTCCCTCTGAATTCAGGAGAAGTGTCTTGGCACAATGGAGGTCATCAAGACCATGGGAACATTTACAGTGGAGACTGAATGTAATTCCCCCCCCCCACTGGGTCAGTCTAGCTTGACTTTAGCTGCTTCCTAGAGAAAACTTTTCCTCAATAAGAAATTCAGCTGCAAGGTTGAGATAACCGTGAACCATCATTAAGGTGGGTCACGGTTCAAGAGCTTTTGTATTTTCACCCATTATCTTTGACACCTTTCTTTGCATTTTTATGCCTTATACTTTTTCTTTTTTAAAAGATCTATATTTACAAATTTGAATTTAGCTTTTTTTTCCTACAAGCTCCATCCAGGATAGTCAACTAGAACTGCTTTGGAATAGCAAATTCTGCCGAGATGATTTATTTAAATCAAAAAAATTATGACATACATACATTTCTGAGGCGTTATGAA
This sequence comes from Xiphophorus hellerii, assembly GCF_003331165.1. Classification (NCBI taxonomy): domain Eukaryota; kingdom Metazoa; phylum Chordata; class Actinopteri; order Cyprinodontiformes; family Poeciliidae; genus Xiphophorus; species Xiphophorus hellerii. The sequence continues at coordinate 20,191,962 of NC_045694.1, forward strand.
ATCTTTCAGACAACCTGAAACAAGATGTTGCGTTTCTTTTATCCCAATGGTCATATACATTCTTTATTCACTGGTAAACAAGCAAAAAAAACTGTATTGGCACTTAGAGAAAGACAGATGAAACACTTTTATCTCCAACTCGGAGTGCTCCCAGAGCGCTGCTGTTTTAGGAGGCCATTTTGTTGCAGGGTCTTTTTTATTATTTAGTTTGTTTCTGTCTTATCTCATTTACCTAGGTGATAAAAATCCACTGCTTCCTTTAGGCTGCTGACTGTCAGTGAAAGCTGTCTTTAAACGATTCTCTGCTCTGTAAAATTAGGTGTGTTTCTATATGTTATTTATCTACTTTTAAGCAGTGGTTTTGTTATGGTTATTTAGTTGCCTGATTTTGTGTAACAGGGACTGAGAAGATCTGTAAGGTATGTTATAAGAAGTGCTTCTTTGACGCCGGTTGAATTTAAAGTAGTTTTGTTCAAGGTTGAGTAAGCCCATTTTGTGTTTCAGGAGCCATTTTGAGACCATTTGGTCCATCGTGTCCAGACCAAGATGTAGCATGTATTTAGTTTTGCATCACAAATGTGTTTGGATATGTGCACAGTAATTTTAGGTAATTAAGATACGTTTATTGCATCACTTATGGTGATTCATTTGCCAACATTAACAACTGGGCCATGTTTGGTTATTTTTTCTGTGTGCACAGTGTAAACCAGGGGTGGGCAATCCTGGTCCTCGAGGGCCGGTGTCCTGCAACTCTTAGATGTCTCCCTGGTCCAACACACTTGAATCCAACAGCTGAATCACCTCCTAAGTGCAGTCAAGTTCTCCAGAGTCCTGCTAATGACCTCATTATTTGACTCAGGTGTGTTGAAGTAGAGATGCATCTAAAAGTTGCAGGAGACCGGCCCTCGAGGCCTGGAGTTGCCCACCCCTGGTGTAAACAATACATAGGAGAGTGATTGTGGTTGTATGTGGTTTCCCTCTGTTGGGAAGGGCAATGAGCAGGATGATTTGGAGACACATTTTCTACATATATCTGCAAATCTTCAATATGACAATTTAACTTGGAATTCTTGCTTTAAGTTGATATTTTGGACAATTATTGGACATTTTCCTATATTTCTCCCAGTAATTAGAAATGGTGAAGGACTTTTAAACTTTGCTCCACATGCATTCTCTGTGCTTTCATACAAGAGTAATTAAATGGAAGATGTGGAAATTAAATTCTGTCAACGTAGTAATGGCAGACCGTCTGATTCCTCTGTACAATCAAACACAAAGCTTCTGTTGTCAGAGTTCTGCTGTCAACACATCTATGTGCAAACAGCTCGAGAAATCGCTCTGATTTGTAGTTGAAAGCTGCTATGCAGATTTCAATCAGATTGATTGCTTTCATGGATGATTTCTTTTGCAAACCACTCCAAAATGCTGTAATTTTCAGATGAACTTTCAGCATCATCTGGTACTGGAAAATTCAAATGTAAGTATGTGTGATTGTGATCATGCGTAAGCATGCTCGATTAAAGCAGGCCAAAAGGTTGTATTACTGCAAGTCTTTCCATCCTTTCTCATGCACACAGAGATGCTTGTGCACACACACTCTCTCTGAAACACACAGATAAAAGCCTCACTGACACGGTAATTGTGTGGAGGTACATTCATTCTCTTCAGGGATGGCTAATTTAAGTTTTTAATGCATTCAAACTCTGAGGAAAATAGAGAAGTGGCTTCACTGAATCCATGTGGGCCCCCAACCCTCCCACACCTACATTTCCACATCCCAGAGGAAAGGATGCAGCCCTGTGCAAAACTATAATGTAATTGGACATACTAAATGTTACATTATGCAGAATGTGTCCTCTTGTAAATAGCACTCCGCTGTGCTTGAACGATTGATTTGAACCAAAACATCCGTCTTGACTTCAATTCCCCTGCCACTTGTCTACTGATATTTCGCAAATGTTTTTCCATCTATTCATATTATGAAACTGTGATTTGACAACATTTTAAGATTTTTGTGTATTTATCAATGAAATACACATTTATTATCCCATTTATTACTGTAAATCAGTTTTGTCTTGATGTACTAATGGAAAAGGGATTCATTTCTGTTTCCTAGAAGAAAAATGGATACAAAGTATGGATGAAGGTTGACAAAAAAGAAAATAGAACAACCTCAATGTTTTGAGCAATGCCTCACTTTTGCAATATTACCTGGCTAGAATAAAATGATAGATTCCCAGTGACTGAGGTTTTATTTAGCATAGACTAAGTATTTAGTCTGGTAAATATGTTAACTGTAATTATTACACCAAACATTGTTTGACTTTTTCAATATATATTGTACATATATACATACACACATACATATATGTATATGGATGGATCTTTTGATGAATGGGTTAAAGAATAAAATCAGGAAATTAAATATTTTCCATTTTTTATTTTTCTTCCAGATTTTTTCAGAACTGGAAAACACTTTAGTCTAACGCTAGACTTTCTCCAGTCTGTGCCAGAACGCTGTTTATTGTCCAGTTATTAAAATATATATTCAGGTGTTTAATTCAGTCTCCATCTCAAACACCTATGTATAAAAGCAATGCCTAACAAATATAAGCATTTAAACATAGTCTCCTCCAAAACAAATTAGACGTATAAAGTCTTTACAGCCAGGGTTTTGGTCTTGGGTATTAATGTAAGCGTTGGTGCTGGTTTTGCTTATTTAAACATAAATCCTTCCCCAATGCTCTTTCAGCAGAAATAATAATCAACCAAATCCACTGCCCTCATTAGGCGCAGAAATGCATTCTGAAGTTAATTTTAGGCAATGTAAGACTTAATCAGAGTGAATTAGTCGAATGAAGAGAGAATCTGGTTCCAGTCTTATTAGTATGAAATCAACCTTTTGTATCTGACAAAGATTCCTTGCAGCAAAGAGAAATAATCACAACCATGAAGTTTATAAAAAAAAAGTCTAAGATAGGGGAATAAAGTGTCATCTGATTAACAGAGAATGATAAATATTACTTCATAGTTTTTTCTGCTTTAACACAAGAGATTTAATCGTGTCAAAGCTGTTTGAATCTTTAAACTGTACTTTGTCATTAACAGAAGAATTTAATTTATGATTACAGGTCTCACAATTTTTCCAGCTTAAACAAAATTCACAATGATCCACATTACATACTTTTCACTATTTATTCCTGGACATTATTACCTTCAGTATTGAAACTCACAATGAAAATAATAAAGGGTGTTTATCTCGTCAAAGAGAAAAGGCAACAAATCCATTTGTAAAAATACATCTCCAGAGATGAAAGAGAACCCAAAGTTTCTGACTAGAACAGTTCCCACAATGAAAGAACGGTTCACTTTAATGACTGATTCACAGAGAAGTTAGGGGAATTGTGCACATTGTAATACTCTTTTACGTATTTATATTCATATTATTAGAGCTTTTATGGTATTTGCACAAATATTCCTGCTCCTTGACTTTTTTTCATATTTTGTTCAACCTCAAACTTCAGTGCAGCTTTTAAGATTTGTTTTTGTTTTTTACCGAAAATCTAAAAGGTATGGGTTGCATTTGTTTTTGGCCTCCTTTACTGTAATACCACTAAATATAAGATTTGTGTGAAAAGAAATGTGTGTAGATTGTGTTTGGCTTCAAATATATTTTGTATAATTTATAATTCTAGACAATCCACATGTTTTACCAGTTTTGATGCTAAACACAATGATTTTTTTTATTCTGCAAAATATTGCTAATAGAGGACAAATGACCCTTCAATAGTTATTTCTTCATACCTCAGCACAGTAGCTTAAATATGGAAATATTAGATAGAATAGAATAGAATTCAACTTTATTGTCATTGCACTGTCACAAGTACAAGCAACGAGATGTAGTTTGCATCTATCCAGAAGTGCTCTACGAGATATAAATATTTATTTACAGGTGTACAAGACTATGTATGTATGGACTATAAGGGGTTATAGCAAGAGATATAGATATTGTGTATAAATATAAATATGGGAGCTATATGTACAGATTATACAGAATATACAAGAATGTTAGGGAATGGATTATAGATAAATAATGGCAGATAAAATTTACAGGTTGTATGTGTGTGTGAAGAAAACAGTCCGTGATGTGTGTGTGTGTGTGTGAGGATAGTCCATTGTTGTATGAGAGGATAGGGGAGTACAGTCCTTATAGTTTATGTTTTATGTCAGGAGGCGTTCAAAAGCGTGACAGCTGTGGGAAAGAAGCTGTTCCGGTGCCTGGTGGTTCTGGTCCGTAGGCTTCTGTAACGCCTCCCAGAGGGCAGGAGGGAAAAGAGTGTGTGTGCTGGGTGAGTGAAGTCCTTTGTGATTTTCCCGGCCCTTTTCATACACCGCTTCCTGTAGATGTCCTTGATGGCAGGGAGCGGTGTAAAGTATATAGTTTTTTTTCTATTCAGAATCTATTTATATAATACTGCTAGGTGTCTTGATACTTTGGTTTATATGTGACTTCCAACTAATTTGTTCATCTATCAGGTCTTAAGTTAAACTTGAAATATCAGGAGAGACATCGCTGACGTTACAGTTAGTGATCCAACGTTCACGACCAATCTGATTCTTTACCTTTAACAATGGGACTCGAGTCAGTTCGTGAGAGCTGTTCTCGCTGCTCTGCACACACTGCAACTGCTAGTATTATTTTTATTCAATTTAAAATTAGATTTACATATTTGGCAAATACATACAAGGGTGGACGTATGGGTATACAGAATGCCAAGGCCATTTGCTGTTTGTTTTATTTTAATCATATGTCAGGGCAGCAGACTGTGTGTGACCTGGCTGTGACACACACACAAATTTCATGCGGCGGGAGAAATGGTCTGGGCCATAGACATTATATATGATCAGACGGTTAATGGTGTGTTCCTTTCTGGGGGTTTTTTGTTCCTTGCCTGTTGCTCCTTATTGATTATGCTTGAGTGTTGTTTACTATTAATGCTTTAATTATTACATTTAATGGCGCAGAAGAGGATCTTTATTTCTGCAAAAGTTTCTCATGTCCATTTTTTTCTCTACTATTTGTTACATTTTCCTTTTATTTTGCTTCTCCATCACATTCATTATCTTCCACTTTTCCAGGATCAGGTCATGGTGGCAGCTGCAGGATTAATATGTTAAACACTTGGGTATTTGACATTTATATTTTTAAAATTTGTATATTTTATGAATAATATTAACTTTACTTAATGCAGATCATAAAACTTTTTCTGTGAATTACAGATAGAAAAACTAGTTTTTCTAAATGTTTATAGAACTATATTTAGTTTCAAAACTTTATATTTTGAACTGCATTCGATTCTGTTCCCTTCAAAGAGTCAGACATCCTATCATTAGTTGCTGTTACAAGTGCACTTATTATAAAGTGAGTATTGGCTAAACCAGCTGTTATTTTTAGGTTTGTTGTTGGCAGCTACTCAAAGTATCTATTAAAGTAACTTATAATGTAACTTAATTACTTTTGAAATCAAGCAGTCAGCAAAGTAACTGTTACTTTTTAAAGGATTAATCAGTAATCATTACTTAGATTACTTTTTCAAGGTAATAGTGGCAACGCTGGTTGTAACATGACAAAGTGTGAAAATGTCTAAGGGATCTGAACTTTCATAATTGAAACAATAATGAACAACCCTGTGGTGTTTACATGTGTTTCAGCCTGTTTGTGATGTGAAACCAAGAAGTTGTGCAGCGTTGCTTCTGGTTCAACATATTTATCTCAGTGAGTTCAGAATGAGACTGTGATCATACTCTACATATTTAATGTCAGTGTGTTCTAACATTCAATCTGAAGTCAAATGTATCCCAAACTCCAGATTTTAGTAGGTAAGTAAAAGACTTAAAGATCTTCCACCACTTTCCAGTGGTGAGCAGATTGTGGACCTACTGAGAAGTAAATAGACTTAAAAAATTCAAGCGCACACCCTGAGGTGGAGTCATGCAGAAAGCAGGATCATCTCTCACTAATATGTTCTCCCTCTTGACATTAGCTGGTTGTCACCACCTGGCAGGGTGTCTTTATGTTGATTTATAAAAAACAGAACGACCATTGATCTTGTTCCAGGATTTTACAGGCTATGTCTGATCTCAACTGAGGGCCACTGCTGAGATGGAACGCTCCTCTGGTTAATTAATGGTCTGCAGGTAAAATAGGAGGCGCCGTCTTCATCAGCCAGTGCAGTCCATTCTCTGGAGAGGAATCATTCTGTAATGAAGGGCACTTGGACCACCTGCTAGGAGACTACAGCCATGATTAAAAGTCACTAAGAGTTCTCTCAAACTCAATCAGATTCATCAAAGATGATCAACTGAGACATGGTGTGGCAGCATCGCCAACATTTGCTTCTTAATTTAAATTGTTTAATCGTAGATGAAACCTTGAGGACATGTTTGTTTATAATTACAGGACTGGTGGTGAACCACCTTTTTTTTAGGAGTGTCCTGTCTCATTCAGCAAGTCCAAGTTAAAGAGTCTGGAGTCAAACAAATCCCTTTGGTAATACCCTATTAGTCCTGCAAGGAATACAGTAAATCCTGTCTATGTCAAGTCATATTTCAGAGTGAATTGCTCCAAGCAAATATGCTGACAATACTCAGAACAGCAAATATGGAAGATGAATAATGCACACACTAATGAAAGGGGAAAGCTAGAATAAGAACTTATTCGTGGAAAAGCCTATTGGGATGTCTGTGTATGGAGCTTTAATCTGAATGAGTAAACTGTAATCAGTTTTCAGAGTTTGCTGCAACACTGCATCTAATTTGGGCCGAATCACTTCAATCCTGTCGCATCTGCAATCACAGCAGCTGATCTGCAGTGTTTTGTCTTTGTCTCCATGAAATGCAGCAGTATTATTTCTGCCTTCTAAAAGTGCTACATAGCCAGTCAATAAGACATACAAAAAATACATATTAAAATATCTCTCCATTCATAACACATTCTTTCGTTGTTATGAAGGGAAATACTTCCTTGAGTGATAATGATACATTTCTGCACTCTGTAGTAGTGTTGCATAGCAGATGGTATGGAGACAGTAAAGCCTCTCAATGTGTGAAGTATCACTTTTATGACAGTTATCTGCTTTAGTCAGCATTATTTTTGTATGGTTTTCCCCCTGGAGATAAAAGGATTCTCTCAGTTTTTCTATCTGACTTTTTCCAGCATTACTATAACAATTTTCAAGCTGAAAACATTATTCTGGAAACAAGGTAGATCAGATTTTGATGATCTATGGCTGTGCTGTCATCTAAAAGTTATGCTCTAGGTTTTTTTGTTGTTGATGCATTTGAATGTTTTTTTGTTGTTGTTGTTGTTGTTTGTTTCCAGATGAAATGATCAAACAACTTCAGTGAACTTCAAAAGTTACTTTGTCAGAAGTATACATGAAGACAAAATTGTATCCGCTAATGTATGGACATGTCATTGACAAAACAACATCTTAACCATATGTTTTTTTAATCATTAACAAGCTTTTAGGATCAATCTATCTGGATATTTAAATTTTTTTTAGCAGAAATGGAAGAGTTCATTTTTATGGGTTGGTTTATTAGCGATCTCTCTCAAAATCAATGCTAGTGTTTATGGTGCATCTAATATTTGAGTCTGTGTGTATAATTTTGACCTTGACTGGATTATAGAAAATATATTTAAACCTATGAAATCAGTTTTACTTTTGAAATTTGCTAAAGTTGCTTTGTTGTTTAATGATCTCACGTTGAAGAAAAGTGTAGTTTAAACTTATTGTGAATTTTAAAATTAGACAAAGGCAACCAAATTGAATACAAAAAGCAGATTTCAAATGATGATTTCATTTATCAGGGGAAAAAAACCCTACTCAAACCAAACTAGCCCCAAGTAAAAAAAAATAAAACATAATGTTTTAATCTAGAGAAACTCACAGCCAGAAGACAATGACAGATGCGTTATATAAACAGGTGCAAAGCACTTTCAAATGAACCAATCTGATTCAGCTAAACTGAATGCTCATCAGAAGCTACAATCCATAACAAAATAAAATCTGGATCTGTAGGTAAATGTTTAATGTTGCCATGATGTGCTGAATTTGAGCCTGCTTGCTTTTCTTTGAAGTTGCACGTTTGCAGACCATTCAAGCTGAAGTTGAACACAGAGGAAACACAGAATTAGAAAATTTGCATTTGTGAGGGCAGCTACTACAGTGATCCAAATATAGTTGAGCTGAGTGTCCATCTGGTCTACTGGCATTTGCATTTTTATTTTTTTTAGATTGGTTCAATTTTCACAATGTGTCTGAACAGCAATGTTGAGAAACAAATTGACAAAAACTTAAACTTAATTCATTAGGAAGATCATAATGAATTTAAGGTTTAAACATCTTGCTGGATCTTGGTCATTCCAGTCTGTAGTCTGACTAGTTTTCTGTCAATCTGTTTTTAAACAATAGTGTAACTTTAATAGCATGCACTGATAAAACAAACTGTTAATCACCAAAGTGGTGCAATTATTTTCTTATATTTTAGTGTAGTAGGTTTCAGTCAATATTTATTTTTAGAAATTACATGAGTCTGTAAGGTAAAATAATACCCAACAAGTGAAATTTATACATTTTAAAAAATGTATTTAATTGTGTTTGTTAAATTCTAACTAAATATTAAGGCCATTTTATCTGGGATTTTTGTTTTCCATGTTAATGTTAACAAAACCAGAACTGGTTTCTTGTTAAAGCATGCAACCTTAATGAAAACATAATAAAGTTTGCATTCTGACAGATTGGTATTCAGAACATTACTAAGATAATTATGTTGGTGATTGTCAATTATTAACTCAGCATTAAGAAGCACAACTTGGTTTCAATTTTGCAATATTGTTTAACTAGCTAGAGCTGGATACAAATTTCATTAATCTTTCTGTACCGAATCTTTCTAAACCCTTATGATAGTTTCCAAACTTCAATAATGCAATCCATCCAAACAACTGGCACACGATGAAGGGAAGACATGACTGTTCATGGAACAAAACAGCTTGTTGAAATGTTCAGATAAGAAATATTCTTTACACAAGGAAGCATTTTTTAAATTTCTTTTTTTTTAGAATTTCCCCATTTTTAAACATTGAATTTAAAAACTACTATGCTTGATTAAATTTTGAATAATTTTTGTGACAAATATTTAGTTTGGTCCACACTCTCTTTTTACAGTGTGATGTGAAACAACACTGGTGTCTAAAGTGTGTGTTGGCAGCTGACGGCTTCATAAACCTATTTGCCAATTTGAGGCTGGAACCTGAACATGTGGCCAGTTCGCCTTTTGCCAAACGTCTCACTGGGCAAAGGTGCTTCTCCCAGCTAAAAGCTGTAATCCCTCTCCCTCACGCCAAGTGTGGCCAATAACTGCGTGGCTCACAGACTCATCAGTCTGGCACACAATAAATCAGCTTGGTCTCCTGCAGAAGCCCAGGAGCCTTGCTGTATATCACATGCTGCACTTACATACATTCCTGCAGGCTTTCCCATCTGACAGAGATTTGCTGGCTTTGCAAATCTAAATAATGCAAGGTTATTTGTATAGCATATTTCAGCAACAAGGAAAACAAACAAAATGCAATAATGAACAAATATTAGACAAAAGAAAAACGACAAAGTAACAAACATCATTTCTCAAATGTCGCCATCAAGGAAAAACAAAAATCATCATTATAATAAAATAAAAAAATTATATATGCTCTATTTATTATTAACAAAAGGCAACAAATTAGTTTTTAACCTTAATCTAAAGCAGTGTTTCTTAATTATTTTCAATTTTACGTTATTCCCCTTCTGGGGAACATAATTTTTTTAATGTCCTCACTGAATTGAAATATTGAGAACATGATAATGTTCAATTGTTTATCCGAATAAACTACTGGCAAAAGCATCACCTAGTTATCAGAGCTGATGAATAAAACGAGACAACTTCAATTTTAAGCTGCTAGAGTTCATTTTAAGTTTTAAGTCTCAACACAGTGTTCAAATTCAGGTCATTAACTCAGTAATATTTAATTAAGACTGCTCAGTGTGTGTGATTCTGGAAGGAAAAAAAGTGCAAATAATTCACTGAGATGTGATTTTCACACTTAACTGTAAAACCTTTTGAAACTGCAAACATTGGTTATATTCCTTTTCAAAAAGGTATATACTTTTCACCATTTTGGTGCAGAACTTTGTGTAAAAATTGGCCCTACTTTAGCTTGCTAGAAGAGATGAAAAGGGCACAACATTTTACATCGACAGTAAACTGGAAGGTGATATAGGCTTTGTTGTGTTTATTGGTCTTTTGTCAATTTTAAACCTAGCAATCCTCCACTGTTTTTTTTTTTTTGTTTTTGTTCTTTTTGACTGTCATAAACTCTTCCAGTAGGGCTGGGCTTATTCATCTAAATATCAATACTATCGACAACAAGGTGAGCACAGGTATTGGATCAATGCTAACATGATGAGGTCAATACTTTTGTTTTCAGTTTCTCTCCCATATGTCAAGCAAATTACTAAAATTTGCTCAGAGTTCATGCCATCACCTATAGGAATTAAAATGCCAAATATCAAGAGCTTATATGTTTCAATTTGAGAGCTGGATTCCATACCTTTGCAGTGCTTCCAAATATTAATATGGCTTTTGAAGAAAAGATGGTGTTCTTATTTAGGTTACATTCAGATTTCAGTTGCTGACTTATTTCATAAACAATGGGTATAGTAGTAGGTAAAAGGGGAATTGTTTTATTTGTTTTCTGCTATATTGTTTAATATTCTAGTTGGTTAATTTAAAAAAAAAAAAACACTTTTTGGTATTGGTATGAAAATTGGCATCGGTGATAATTGCCCTGTGTTTATTTGGTAATGTACTGATACCAAAATTCCCAGTGCTGCACACCAGTGTGCTACTTTTCCAACTGGATTAAACATAATGCATGTAAATTATTTTGAGCACTGCTGCCACCTAGTGACTGGAGGCTTTATTTTTCAAGCATTAATAAGACGTGTACTAAAAAGTCTTCCTGTCTCTCCTGCCCTAATGCTTTCAAAGAAAGCATTTGGGTATATTTTTCTTTATTCCATAGCTCTTATAAAGGAAAATACTAAAACATTTTGATAATTTATGATTCAGGAGAAGACTAAAAGGATAGCATCCACCCAGAGGGGAACTCTGAATTTCTGAGAACGTCACATGATTTCTTTGAAGCGGCTCCTCAGGTTGCAGATTGTCTCAGGATCAAGGAGAAACTGACACGCAGTCCCTGTGTTCCTGCTTCAGCTGGTTTCTGATCCGTATTTGTTATCTGCTTGTGCGAGTGCCTGTGTGAGTACAAGCGCTAAGTAGATTTTTCACTGAGCCAAAAGCTGGAGTCTCTTATGACATAAAACTTGTGACTTCAACAGATGTTTCTTTTCAGATAGCAATCAAAGCATCGACTGTGGCTGTAAGGACAAAGCTGCCTCCTGCGATTATGCTCCCAGTCCCACTTGAACCTGGGGAATACTTGCTGCACAGTTACAGTCAGGGCCCAGCTGATTAGGAGTCATGCACAGCTAAATGATTAATGAATTTGTGACGGTTTCTATTTTTACAGCCTCTGTGAAAGCTGTTTGAACCCGGGAATCTTCGAGGATTCACCATCTACTCAAACAGTTTTTGCTGCAAAGTTTGAAGTCGGCTAAGATGGGGAAGTGGGGAGATATCGCAGCTGCTTGAGCGAAGGCTGGTTTTGAAAAGGAAGAAACTTCGAATCTGCATTTAATCTCCACTGTTTTACCTAAATCGTCTCAAGCTGCTTGGGAAGGAGGACTTGAGCACGCCACAGCAGCAAGGATGTGACTTCATCAGAGATACAAGGCCGAAATGCGGCAGAAGTAACACAGGATTTAAAAAAAAGAGAAGCATTCACACACCCACGCACAAACACTCTGTGTTCAACACCCATCACTCTCCGACTGGCAGCTTCAGGGCCTCTTTGAGTGAGGGCTCTTTTTCTGATAACTTGAGGGGGGGAAAGGTGAGAGTGTAAAAAAAAAAAACATCGCTGCCATCAGCTGACAGGTCCATGGCATTGTGATGCATGAAGGAGGCAGCTCTAATGTGACTAACTGCCTCGGGTTTGGGCTCTCACAGGAGGCTGCAAGGCTAAGCTGTGATATAAATGCAGTGAGAACACAAAATCTCATTGTGCGGAGAAAATCTATTTATCTGAAAGTACCGAATGCCCCCAAAACGAAGCCATTCTTCCCCTTACAAATACTGTGATTATCCCTTCAAACAGTGATTGATGATGTATGGTAATATGAGGCTACTATTTCAACTGTTAGGCTAATATTCCAGCTCAAACCAAAAACTAAACATTAAAATTAGCTGGAAAAGATCTGCCATCAGATAACAGTCCATTGATAAATAATCCTTATGTAACATAGAGTAGTGATGCATTTTTAAATGGGACAAACATTCCTGATGGAATCTATCACACAATACTAGCTAATCCCATGGAAACCAGTTAAAAATTGCTCCTTATGCACTGTTGCATCAATATTAATGAGGTAATATATTACAGAACGTCAGTCACGTTGGCTGCAAAAGGAGTACTTTTACATTTTAACTAAATATAGCTTGGAATTATATACGCTTCTGTACTTTTACCAGAATATGATGTAACATGCATGAATTTTACATGGCTAAAGGACCTAAAAGTAAAAGTACTGATAGACTCTGGACATTTTTTCACATTATAACCACAACTTTCAGTGTATTTTATTAGGATATTATGTGACGGGCTAACACAAAGTAGTACATAATTGTAAAAGTGGATGGAAATTTGCTCAGATTTAGTCAGATTGGATGGAGAACATCAGTTTTCAAGTCATGTTAGAGATTCCAAGTTCCATCAGTTTTCAAGTCATGTTAGAGATTCCAAGTTTGGGTCAAGCCAAGAGAGGAACAAAAAGGATTAAACTACACACAGAAAACAAGAGAATGATGAAAATTTCTAAATACCAGAATGCCCATGCACATCTCCCAGCAAAGAGGAGTCACAGTGGAAATGCATGCGGCGTCGTAGCACAACAAAACTCGGGATTGCAGCAGTGTTGCTGTTTTGTTTTGTTTTTTCTTATCTGTGTCCGCCGCAGCCTGGACACATGCGTGTGAAATCATTTTCCTCACTGAGTAAAAGAATGCCTATTCAAAGAAACCTTGGATCCAAAATTAAATAAGGGTCTGTTGTTTGCATATTCAGTTACAGAAATCCCGTTTGAAAATAAGCTTGAGGATGGATTATCTAATTGTGAGTCTATATCTGGTTTAAGGTACCATCTTGATAATCCATCAATTGTTCAAAAGGTTATTGATTTTTAGTTCTGGTATTTTTAAAAAATACATTACTTTATTAAAAATATTTTATTTTCCCTTCATCTTTTCATTAAGTACTGCTTATTTGAACACATAGCAACAGCTGTTCATTACCTATCAGAGTTAAATCAATCAATCCCAGTTCCTCAAAAGAAAACTTTGTTTCTTAATCATACATATTTGCAGTAATCTGCAATATCACAGCATCATTTTATTGGTTATTATTCTTATTTTTTTCTAAGTAGCTTATTAAATTTTTATTTATTCTTTTCATTTTTATTTCAGGATTAATGCAAGCCCAGGTAAGAATTTCAACTTGAAGTTGAAGCATTTTAGAAAATCCTCACATATTGGCAAGAAGCCGTCTGTGTTCATTCAGTGCAAGGCTTGCTGTTTGAGAATGCCAGGTCGCAAATTCAGTCCTTCATCTATTGTTCAAGTGTTTTATTATAGGATTTCACTAACCACTAAGAATAAGCCAATATAGATTTATGGTGACCCTTTCTCTGAGCTAACAAGTGGATTTAAACTGTTTTAGCAAAATGCTCCACATGGTGCAATAGATCTCTTCACTTTAAGGGTTCAGGTTTCCACTTAAATTATCACCTCTGAATTTTTTCTTTATAGCTCAATATTTTTTGTCAGTAGTCGTACATTTTAAAAGCCAAACAATCTGCAGTCACAACTGGGACTGTGCTGAGGAAAAGGGCAACTTTGACGTATTGACGCAGCGTTAGGGGATGACCTGCTCGACTGATCAATGTTCACCTCAACCTTCAGCGTTCGCTGGGATGCAGAATCTTGTGCTGCATTCAGCTGCCTGATATATCAACAAAGAGAAGTGTGAAAGTCGTTCCTGTGTCTGTTTGTTAAAATTAGTGTTGAGCCTCAGTGATTCAGTGCAGCTGCCTTTGATGATCTCTGTTTTTATGGGAATGTGTAAAAGCGTGACGTGACAGGACACGTGACGGGAATGCTGAGGAGGCAGGAGGGATGTGGTGGTGCACAGCTTTGCAACAACAGCACTTCATTTCCTAATCACAGCCCTTATGAGCTCCTCTCAGTTGTTCGCAGGAAATTTATGGTTTCTGCAGAGCGCAACCTGAGCTGCTTTGCATATTCTCCATCAGCTCCGGGGAAAGCAGGAACGATCACTGGTTTGCTCAACTACGCAGGTAAAATCAGAAGAGGCAGTTTTTTTTTTTTTTAATTTCCACATCTGAGCTAAGAGAAAACTACAAAGCATGAATTCAGGCAAACTAATATCACAGATTAATAAATATCATGTTTCCTCACATTACTGCAGGAGAAAAATAAATATTCTGAATGCAATTTGTACAGCATAAACACATAAGGAATGTGTTTACCTTAAGTGAACTTTCTTTTAGCTTTTCAACAAAACATTATGTGCAGCAATGGTGTATTTTATCAGTTAATGAGGTGAAAATGGGGAATTTAACAGCCAGTCAATAACAAAACAACTTGAGCTAATCTTCCAATTAAACCAATGTAATGTTGCCTCGGTGTCTAAACCTAGTTGTCCACACAAAAAGCATAGCAAGGCTTGAAGTTGTGCATGTAGCTTTAAACAAAGACCTTTGTCTTCATTTTTTTTCTCCTTTACCGTTTTCCTCTCTCAGCATGAACAGTTTCATTTTAGGTTGAGAGTAGCACTCTTTGAGTCATTAGGTCCTATCTGTGCGTCAGCATGTGAAGATCACTTCAGAGCTATCGGAGAGGATACATCATCTTGTTGAATTGAGAACAATTTCCTGACATGTAAAGCAGAAGCTTCTCATTATGCTGCTGTGACAGTTAGTCTATTGCACTTCATTTAGAAAAATCTCTGTAGGTCTACTCACCGGTATGGGCTATATTTTTTTGCTTCATACATAAAAATGCTCTCTGTTGTAAGAAAAAAACTTCAATACTTTTCTGAAGTATGTTTTATTTGCTTGAAAGCCATATACAGTATTTGCATATGTTGTGGCACAAGACATTTTTCTCTCTCTAACATTTAATCAGAGTAAACCATTCCTAATTTTAATCACTTTGCTGAATCAAGATTTTTGTTTTAATCATTTTCAAAAAATTCAGAGCATAAAATGTTCTTGTGAGCATTTCAGCTCTGCTCAAAATGTTCTATGCAAATTAAATCAGGGCTTTGTGATGGCGACACCAAAGCACTGACTTTGTTGGCTTTTGTAAGTAATTTGGAGGCGTGCAAATAATTATCCTTCATAAGGATAATTACCCTTTAGGAAGACCCTGTTGTGTTCAAGCTTGAATTTCCTGGCTGATATCTAGGGATGTGCTTTAGTATTTTCACAAAATGTTTTGCACTGATGATGCCATATGTTTTGTGAACTGCACAAGCAACACAAACATAAATCCTGAGGCTGACATCCCTACAATTAACAGCTGGGATGAAGTCAGGTCTGAATGTTTCCCCCTTTAACTCTCTAAATGTAATAATGATACTCATTATGTCCAAACACATTCTACTTTTATCAGACCTCAAGACATATCTACACAAATCAAGTTGTTTTTTTTACCCAGGGTACATTAGTAAAATGACGTTCTTAATATTGATTTTGCAGTAGAGTTTTTTTTTCCTGCGTTGACCTTCAATTCATGTCATTTTCGCCCTCTTAAGCACAAACATCTTCACAAAGTCTTGAGGTTGTTTTGTTTTTTGTTTTTCTGGGATTGTTTCATATACATTTAGCATAAGGGCACATTCAACTCTAAGACACAAGGCCAGTCTTTATCCTGAATGTTGACGGGACTTTCCTATGAATTTATACTGGCCTGTTTGATGATTATGGCATATTAAGGCATCTGGAACTTTTCAAAGGACACTTGTAGTCCTTTCTTCTGATAGTGTGTCTCTCCATTCAACTCAAATCAGAATAAATCAAATGTGAATAAATCAGAACCTCACCAACTGGACTTTCTGAAATTGTTGGTTTTGTAACCATTATATTGAAAGTAACAATGTAAAACTTTCATTGTTAAGTTTCCTAAATAAGGCCATAATTCCTGGACTATAGCAGCAAGAAATAATATATTTAAACCTGATTACCAATCAGATGGTTTAGTTTTGATTAAATGTTTGATGATTATATTAAAAAAAAATGGTTTGGTGTTTATTAAATGAATGGTTTCGACTGCACAGTTTATCAGTTATGATATAAAATAGCACATTACAAAGGAAATATTCCTGATCTTAAAATTTCTTTTATACATCTTTACATTTACGTCCTTTCATTTTTATATATGTATATATAAAAAATCTATTTCAAGAAAATAGTTCCCTCTCTGCAGATTACTTGCAGTGCTCAACATTGTTAAAGGTCCACAGACAGTGTTTCTGTGACCCTCTCTGTGTAATGGCTTTCTCTGGATGAGCAATAGATGGCCTCGAGCGCTCTATCGGGCCAAACCTGTTATGATGCAATGCTTTTACCACTTTCCTTTAGACCTGACTTTTTAAGAGGTCAATGCAGTGCTCTTTGAAGCATAAAGCATTAAGTTCTAGCTTATGCTACTGACTTATAATTGGCTGCATAAGATGACACCAAAGTGCTTCGCAGTAAATCAGAGGACTCATGTTTCTAGTGAGATTTGTGTCACCTGATTTTAGATATATGATTCATTTTAATTCACAGAGCATTCACCTTAATCAGGGGTCTCAAACTCCAGTCCTCGAGGGCCGCAGTTCTGCAACTTTTAGATGTGCCTCTGCTGCACCACACCTGAATAGAATAATTAGGTCATTAAGGCTCTGGAAAACTGATCTACACAAGGAGGAGGTCATTAAGTCATTTCATTCCAGTGTTTTGTACCTGTGGCACATCTAAAAACTGCAGGACTGCGGCCCTCGAGGCCTGGAGTTTGAGACCCCTGACCTTAATAGATGGAAGGACCATCGAATGATGCTTTGCACAGTTTTCTTTGTCATTCATTCAAAGAAAAGAGCATGCACTGAGTGACACAAGAAAATACAATCAGATGCAAAACTGAAACATTTATTGTAAAGTTTATCTTTTAAAAACATCTAGAGGAGTTGGAGGAAATAGTTTAATGCTTATCTTATTCAGAAGCTGTACCTATGAACGGAGACGCTATTCTAATCTTTACAAGCAACTGACTTATTTGTACGCACTATATCAGCAAAGTGTCACAAAAACATGATATAGTTTTGTTTCTTTCTGGGTGTGGCTCAATACCAACATGAAGAACTTAACAATACAGCAGCTGCTTTTGAGTGCAGCTGTTCACAGATGTTACAAATGCCTAAGAAGAAAGAAACAAAAGCTGCAACACAGATAGAATGCAAAGTATTGGTAATAAATCATCCACAGGCTGTTGCTGCGAGTTGTATCTTTTGGTTCAATTTACTGATATAACACGAAATCAGAAAGAAACGTAATCTTTAGACCCTTTATATGAAATTCAATCCAAGTCACTTCATTCAATTGTCATCATTGTTTTTGAGTTCAGCATAGATTCACATTCAATAAAAGAGCAAATCGAATTTGATCCAATCTTAATACAGGTCAAACCAGCCTTTGTCTTCTTTTCGGCTTTCATAGCACCTTTCCAAAGTATTCCGACTCACATTATCATATTTTGACCAAACATAAACTTCAACATGTTTTAGTGACATTGTTGTAGAGCAACACATAAAGTGCATATAAGGAAAATTATTAATGGTTTTCATTTTACAAATAAAATTCTGCAAAGAATTGTTTGCCTGTGTGTTCAAGATTAATCATGCCTTAAAACTGTAAACATTGATAAATGTCCTACTAGTTACAGCATTTTGCGAGTGGGGGCACACATCTAAGATTATCTTGTTCCTGGTCCAGGCAAAGCTGTCAGCTGGCGTGATCACAGACATTACGTCAGGAAGCGAGTCTTCAGAATAACACGTTCAACTCATGTTTAATCTAATTACTTTTAAACCAAATCAAAAAAACACAGGCCTTTTCTGATTTAAGGCTAAATTTCATAATTGTCTGCAGTTGTCAAACCCTTTCTATGCAAAATATCTATGTTATAATCATGAAAGGGCAATGGTTGAATGCGTTGTGATTACAACAGCAAATGGTTGCTTGAAATACGAAAAGTGATTATGAGCAAACAGCTGCTGATTACAGGAAACTGTAGAAAACGATATTTGCTTTGTTTTAGTTTGATGTGTTGATGATAAACAAATTCATGTCGCTGTACACTGCTAATCTTAAATGGATATTCTTGTGAAATGAATTCCAGTTTTTCAGACCAAGTTTTACCGAGCTTGACCAATTACACAAATGTTGTTGTTGTAGCTTTATCTTTAAAATGGTCTAATAACAGGCTGTCAAGTTAAGAAACTGATATAAAAAGCAACAAAACTTTGAGATAACTTGGATATTTGCATTATATCTGCCTTAATGAGTCGCCTTGTTGTTCATTTGTTCAGTAAATAGCTAAGCACACTGTTATTAAATTGTTTTCCTTTCCTTTATAAATGCAAATCATAAACTGCTTGACTTCACTGCCTCCTTTGTTGCTTTGTTGTTACGCCATAGCAAAGTACAGCATGAATAATAGTCCTTTTTTCTGCACAGAGTAAGCGGTGGTGGTGCGTGGGCATATTTTGGGAGCAGTTTGACATTAAAAGATAAAAAGGGAAGAGTGCAGTGAAAGACGTGGTTAGTCACAGGTGTTCTGGCTGTTGACGTAAACTCCTTATGCTGGGCCCCGGGTACAATCACGTAATAAAGGACAGATTCCAGCGCATAGATGAGTGGGCTGTAACAGACACCATGAGGTGTACATTTAAGTACAAGTTACAGAGGTACAATGCATTGAAATGCTCTCCATCTTAAAATACACAGAGGCATTACTTAGTGAAACTGGATGTGTTCATGCTAAATCCATACACAGACTGATTTTCTTACAGATGGTGATGGAACAATGCCATGTGGATACAAAAAAACCTCAAGAGTAAAGTGAAGTCTTTTAGTAGAATAATCAATAATAAAATTTTAAAAAATGATCCCCCTATAACTGCTGTTATTGAACTGTGACCTACAGAGCCGTACGTACAAAATAAATTATTGGATGAAGTAATAGGACTCCTAAGTGCCCCAGTAGCCCTTCACCCTAATTGTGAACTAGTTACAACTCATTAAAAACTGAAAGCACAGTGCAAGTACTGTTACTTCAAAGCTAATATATCACAAAAGACTTAATTCAAGGTACTTAATATAAACAGTAAACTGTTTTCTCTCTATATATACAGTACAGACCAAAGGTTTGGACACACCTTTTAATTCAATGAGTTTCCTTTATTTTCATGACTATTGACATTGTAGATTCACACTGAAGGCATCAAAACTATGAATAACAGATGTGAAAATATGCACTAAGCAAAAAAAGTGTAAAACTACTGAAAATACCCCTTATATTCTAGTTTCTTCAAAGTAGCAACTTTTTGCTGTGATTACTGCTTTGCACACACTCTGCACTCAGCTTCAAGAGGTAGTCACCTGAAATGGTTTTCACTTCATAGGTGTGCCCTGTCAGGTTAATAAGTGGGATTTCTTGCCTTATAAATAGTCATGAAAATAAAGAAAACCCATTTTAATTAGAAGGTGTGTCCAAACGTTTGGTCTGTACTGTATATCTATAAATCTACAGATAGATAGATAGATATCCCTTTATATAGATATATCTATATAAAGGGATATCTATCTATCTGTATATATATAGAGACAGACCAAAAGTTTGGACACACTTTCTCATTGAATTCAATGAGAAAGTGTGTCCAAACTTTTGGTCTGTACTGTATATATATATATATATATATATAGAGAGAGAGAGAGAGAGAAAGGGAAAACAGTGAGAAACTGCATGTCTCTGCATGAAAATTGAATATGTAGTCAATGTAATCCATTTCACCTCATGTCAGATTTCATTCTGATGAAGGGAACAGGACTGTCTGGATAAATCAATTTTGCAATCTTTTCTTTCTTTTGCTGAAGATTTAAATGGTCACTTAAGTAATTTAATATTGCACTTGTATTCATGAGGGGCACTCAGTGATGCTAGAAGGACTTGCAGTGATCTGGACTTTAACTACGGAAGTTATGATTATATCTTGGTAAAGCACATATACCACAATATTTGCAGATTATCTTTGCAATAGACAGGTGGAAAAACAGACATAAAAACAAAAATCTGTCAAAGCCATACATGAAAGCTTGCCACCTGAATCAATAGTTACATAAAAGCCAATTCACTAGTGATTCAGATTTTTATTTTTACAGGATTGCAATAAAAAGTGAAATCATGCACCTCAATAGAGTCCATTAACACAATTTTTTCCCCAAAAGACCACTTCAATAGTGCTGAAGTTATTTATTTATTTCTTTTTAATACTGTTATTCATTTGGCTTAATAATTTTCCAGTCATTCAAGGCAGTGGACCGCAGTGTGTTTGAAAACAGGACAATTTCAACCCGGATGGCGGGAGGTAAAAATCTTTAGCACTTTCTTTTTAATCAGGCAAGTTCTCAGGAAAAATAAAATAATATTTTAAAGTAAGATCAAACTTTTGTCTATGGGAGGCTCTTTTGTAAAATTAAAATAAATAAAATGTAATTAGAAAGTGTTTTCTGCCCATCTCTATGCAATTTATGTAATTGAAAAATCCATTCACAGAGCCTGCTTTCTCTGTCCATGTAAGGACGAGTCTAGAGAACACCACAAACCAGTAAATATAATAAAAGTGGCTTGTCTTACATCTGTTTATTGATCTGTTTTATTCAACCTCAATGCAGCTCTGAGGAGAGCAGCCCGACGGTGCAACACTACCTCTCCCCTGCATTTTTGTCCCCTTTTGGTGTTAGTGTAGCTTCTTTCCAGCTGCCAAATATCCACAGGTAAAGAGAAAAAAAAGCACAAGATTTCCAAGTCATCATCAAATGCAACATACAGCTGCTCGGGAACATAAAGCACGTTTTTGTCACGAGTTAAAGGCATCTGAGTTGGTTACCTTTATCTTCAATTTGTGTTAATTTGCAAGTGAATACTTTAACAGTCAGCAAGCGCATCACCCAGAAAGAAGTGATGATGCAGTGGTGTGGGAGGAGATTCTTATAAAATGGAGAGCAAAGTATTTGCCAACAGGTTGAGGTCAAATACACATGGATCAGAGTTTGTTATATTGTTAACTTTTGGCCACATAAATGTTAAATAATGAAATATAAACTGTTAGAAATCATACAAACACACAGCCTGAAATGTGCCATATTCTAAACGTTAATTGACGGAGCTACTTTAGACTCTGTCTTTTCACCGAAGCCACTGATGCATTCATATCAGTCACATGGTTGAAGTTGTTGTCATCAGCTTTCAGGGTTGGAAAAAGTGTGTGGAATGTCCCCTACATCCTGTGCACTGACCTCCTCACCTTTTAACAAATGCCACATAACCTGTGTTTCAGGAAACTCATATGATTTCTATTGTTATCACATGTTCATGTTGGGTAATGTTTCAGTTTATGTATGGTCTACCTTATTCCTGTACTGGTCTTGTGTCTTTTCTCCATTCACCTTTCTCAGTTTCCCATTCTTGGCTCATTCCCAGCTGCAGCCTTTTTGCTAATCACCCACCTGTTCCCTGTTCCAGTAATCAACATCCCAACACGGCTGAACACAGATATTTACATACATTATATCAAAAACAAATAACCTCTTTTTTCAAAGCCTTATATTAAATGAAACTACACTTTTCTCTGTTTTGGGTCTATTAGGATTACTAAAATAATTTCTATTTTTCTTACCACCAGAATAATTAACTATTCAGAGAATTTCATTTTTACTTTCTTCACACTGACAAGGTTGCATACGCATAAGCTGGGGGCATGCTACACAACTCTTCAGTCTACACAGATTCTAAAAGGATTTGCAGTTCAGTTGTTTCGGCAGATTTTTTTAAATCACAGAACTGGATCCAAAACCTAAAAACCAAGCCTATTGAAGGATCACAAACTGCGTACATGGGGGGCGGGAGGGACAAACCAACTACAGTGAGCTGAACGCCTTAAACTTGCGAAGAAAACAGTGTTGGCCTGAACAGATTCCAAATAAGGAGCGTGAAGAAAAAACAGCATGTGCAGTAAGTTGGCATCCAGTCGTTAACGCGCTTATCCTTAAAGGGTCGCAAGGAGTGCTGGTGCTTTTCTCCAGCGGCCAGCAGGTCAGAGGCGGGGTACATCCTGGGCAGGTTGCCAGTCCATCACAGGGCAACACAGAGACAGATTTACACCAAAGGAGAATTTAGAAAGACCAATTAACCTATAATAGTTAAGTTTTTGGACTGTGGGAGTGTAACACAGTAGTGAAGAGTAGTACTTATATTTTAAATGAATGGGCCAATAGGTTCGGCTATCGGAGCACAGTGGGGTGTTTAAATGAGACACAAAGGCAGTTGGAGGAATTTAAAGCAATCTATCTTTAGTCAAATAAACCATCAAATTGATAGACACTTGTACAAGACTCACAATTATGAAAATAAAATTACACAAAATGAAATACATAAAACAGTAGTAATACTTCGCCAAGTGCTAATTCTCAGTTTTAAATATTTTTGGTGCACCCTGGTAATCTGAATTCTAAACCATGACAAACAGATTGATTAAATTCAGTGCCAATTCAGGTTCAACTCAACACCGTTCACTTGAGGAGAGTTTGTTATAATGTCCCAAAATAAAACTTGTCCAAAAGGTAATTTCCAAAATTCCGGGATGAAACAACAGGAATGAAAAATGTCAGTCGGCGGTCTCACGCATAACCAACTGTGTGTGAAGATGTGAGTGATGCAGGCCTACCACACAGGAGGGTGCAGCAGGACTCCAAATGGAAAAGAAGGAATCCAGTTCTCCAAGTTCAGGTGGGAAGGCTCGCCATCAAAGTCACAGGAGGAAAAGCATGAGATTAAAGCATGCTTTAACCTCATGCTTTATTAATAACAGTATTAACTTTAATATTATTAACCTCATGCTTAATAATTATTAAGCTGTTCTAGCTTTAATCCACAAATCAGGTTTCTGTAGACACCATATCTGACATCAATTTGTCATTAAATTGCTCAAATTTGCAATAAAACAATTCTTTTACCTCAATGCAACATTTCACAGCATTATCAATTCACTTTTTTGTTAATTGCAAAAATCTTTTCCAAATACAATAATAAACATTACATTTTACCCAAAATCAGTAAAAGTTTACATTTGAATAATTAAATAGTTCAGAAAAAGGCTATTATTCAACAACTATGTGAAAAACAGAACAAAAACCCAAATGAAGGGAACAGAATATGCTCACCCATCTCAATACGACACGTTTGGGACAACAATATGGTGGCTCTCATGTGGTGCATTAAATAATGCAACAAGGCAAATTTTTCATGCTTTAACCTCAATACTATGAACTTTCATCGTGAATAAAGAAAGAATATACTATATTTTAGTCTTTACCTTCAGCTGAACGGAAACGAGATGAACTTCCAGGAAACCAATAGCCAATAAGAGCTAACGAGGTAGCTCCAACAGTGCCCGGCAGAAGAAGTGAAGTTCAGTCTGTTTACTCACTTCACTACTTCCAGCTCAGAAGTTGGATGATAAACAGCAATTCTATTTGCAAAAGGGTTTGTTTCATGTTCGTATCTAGTATTTTTTCCGTCTTAAACAACACGGACTCTCACGCTGCACAGCTCTGCGGTCTTCTCCTCATGTCGGATCTCTCCTGCACACACAAACCTGCTGCAGACACGGAAAAGAAGGGCGGGATCTGCAGCGGCAGTTTGCATTTTGATTGGTTGAAACGCACTGGAAACTAAACTTCCTATTGGCTAGCTGGACTACCTAGCTGAGAAGGACCTTCCTTAACCTCTGTTTCTTAAGGAAGCGTCCCCATTTTATGTGGGCTACAGGAGGAAGTCGGAGTACCTGGAGAGAAACCACGCATCAGTAAGTGGGTGCGTTGCACGCAATCTACAAATATTCACCGCGAAATTGATTACAGGAGCAACAGTGGTGCAGACGACCGTATTTAAATGAGGAATTTGCTTGAGTCACTGGCTGTCATCATGGAGAATGTTGGAGAGCAGAGTACACATTAAAGAAAAATAAAGTAGAAAGTCATTACACTGGATGTGTAATAATAATAATAATACAATTCATGTAAATTAGTGTACAATTTATTTAATGTTTTTAAAAGCAAAGAATGACTTCAGTCATTGCCAAACTCATATTTCTTTGAATGCCAGTTCACACATACTTTTAAAAATATAGATGCAAATACAGCATCCAGCAATCTGGTTTAATAACTTGTATTGCAGGGGGGAGGTCATTACTTTTGCCTACCCTCCTCTCAGTACTTTACACTTTCTGATCATCAGAATTTGTTTTGCATATTCATGAAGGCAGACAAGCTAAATTTATTGCACCTGTGATTCTCCTCATTTTGCTTTCGCAATTCTGTTTGCAAACAGAAAATCCTGTTTGCGTGTTGTTTGTAGATCAGGTTTGTGTATGATATCAAGCTTGTACATGTTTTTTTATACACAAACCTTTTAGAGGATCAGGTTGTGTGTGGGTGTGGTTTTGTTTTTGTTTGTTTTGGATTTTTATTTTTTTGCCGTGCATGTAATTACTTGATTTTAGCTCTGTGCTTCCTAACTCTAAGTCATTGTTGGATAAACCTCTACCTACACGTTATTGCCATGTGGTGCCCTTAGTTGTTTCCCTGCCTCTATGTTTTCCATGTCTTTTTCCTTTCTGTGTGTGTACTTGGGAAACCCATCTTGACCAACCAAAATTGTATGCATTCTTCACATTGTTCCAATAATAAGATCAGGTGAATTGTTGGGCCAAAACCTGGGTGGAAATTATCTCAGTAATTGGTAATAATTCCAAAGATAAGAAAGTGTCAGGAGTCCCAAGACGGCAGCCTTATCTGTGAGATGTGCAGGGAATTAAAATGTGCAACCGTCCAGCAACCACCAATAAGTATCTCTACAGAGTCTCCCTCAAGCACACATACACAAAGTATGTGCGACACAGACACACTTTCTTTCTGTGAAAAGGCTGTATTAATTAGTTGCCCACCTCCCCATTCACCGATCTCCTTTAGGCTTTGTTTTGCCTTTGTATGCATTGGGTAATCATGTGTAATTGTCCTAGGGTGTAAACATCAAGCTGCAAAGCAAGCTCATAATGAACTTCTCATGGTCTGTGCAACTTGTCCTGTGGGCAAAACAGTATAGCATTGTGTTGTACTGTATTGAGCATTATCTGAGTTACTCACATATACATATTATTTAAAAAATTACTAGTGCAGATAATAAGAGAATATATATAAGGGTAAGTCATGGCATCCTTTACAGTCACGGGTTTCTATTGGAAGACAAACATATGCATGGCCCTTTGTAAAGCAAGTGTGACATTGTGGTATACGTTCTTCACTTTGCCATCTATTCAGCATACTGCATGTTTTTGACCTTGCTGATGTTCATGTGAAAAAACAGAGGTTCCTGAAAACTGAACTTTTACATTGCATCTGCAGCAGTGGTGATGTTTCATTTAGAGGAAGCTGCACAATCCTAGGTTAAGGTTGTCATGGGTACTGCCTGTTAAAATGTAGGACCCTTCAGTGTTTCCATGTGTAGAGAATATTTGCAGGAAAAATAGTTGTACATTGTTAAGTTTGTAGTTGAGTGTTTCAGCTGCTCTAACTGTGATAACACCACTACCAGTTGACTGTAGGACATTCAGCAGAGGGAAATTTTGAATGTATCACATTACAAAAATGTAGTGAGGTCCTACGAGTAACCAACTCTTTCACTAATGTTTTTAGAATCAGTTCGCTTGCCTAGTTGCTGCCCAAGGCATGCAGAGAGCCTAGTTGGAAGGATTTCTAAATTATTTTGTGATTAAGTTCTTAATTAGTTGCACACACTTAGTAACTATTATTAAACACATACAGTATTGGAAGGCTCTTTGCTGATATAAACTCATTAGCTAAAAAGTGTGGTGACTGAAGAATTTAACAGAAACCTAACACAAAATGCAGCAGCATCAAAAGCAAAGCTGTGTTTCTTTCATAGGTTCAAATACGTTAATTAGTGTGTTCGTTGATTTTGTTCATATCAACCATGATGACACTTTGTGTCGTATGGCTGAATGAACTAGCATGCACACTTTAACAAAGCAAGAATACATTCAACGTGGTAAAGAACATGCATAAGATTGTCTGCAGTTATTATTCCATTAATTGGTGCAGGGCGAGAACTGAAAAGATCAAGCAGATGCTTCTTTAACCTGATAATCATAGTCAGAAAACAACAGATGCAGGGACAAATTCAAGTTTATTGTTGCCTTATTTACCAAACTGCTTATCAATGATTTACAAGGTGTAAATGATTTAATTTTTAGAGAAAATGTCTTCACCGACATTCTGCTACGAAATCAAGCCACAGTTTTCTTAAATCTGTCATGATTTATTATGCAAACACTGGTAGTATAAATATTGCAGTAGCAGCACAAGAAAAACTAAAAACATTCAGACCTTTATATATAAAGAGCCTGCTCCAAATGGCATGTATTTGACGTTCTACAAAGATGCAAAAAACACAAGACTAATCAATAGGATTGCCTCAAAGTGCAAGCATGTGGGCTTGAAAACAGCTGGACCACTGAGATACCACTGTGCCTGAATATTCCACCTGGTTTATTATGAATATCCAAACTCAAAAAAACACTTTTTCCCCCACTCCTTCTCATGCATCAAGAAGGGCAAAGCCATGTGCTATCTGGAAGGAGAAGAAAGCGAACGCACCTGCTCTTATTACCATAGCGCCCCTGGAAGCATTAGGATGCATATTGACAACAGGACCTTGTGCAATTACAGGCTTTATCTTCCTGCCTGACAAACTGTTCGCTTCATTATGAGCTTTTAGCTGACACCTTACCTCAGCCTCCCCCGCTGGATGATCACTACTAATGCGCAAAATGAAACGGCTAAGAGGTTTGTTAAATTCGTCTGAATTGTTTAACCATCATTTTCCTTTTTAATAGTTATTTAAAGCTTCCATTAGCAAGCAGATGCAGAGGATGACAGCTGAATGAAGAACACTGATGGACACAGAGGAAGAGCATTAAGTAATGTGCCAACAACTCAAAAAAATTTCAAGTGAAACATTACTATGTGAAACAAGGCAAGTTGCGATTCTGGTTATTAATTTAGGTGTTGTAATTTTCTTTCTGAGGAATAAGGAAGTCAGGTTAACAAGTTATATTTTGTGCTTTGTTCCCAAATGTATTTTAAATACGTTTCTTCTTTAAGACAGAGGTTTGTCCTGATAAAATAGGCAACTTAGTGTCTAGAGACAGCATCACTTGCTAAGTATGTGGGTGTTCATGTTATTACATGGACTTCTAGTCTTTTCAGCCTGGTTTTGTCATAATATCAGAAATCCTTGCAATTGCCTATTTGTTACGACCCAGCTCAGCCAGGGGGAAAGAGAAGTAACATTAAAGAAACCTAGATATTAAGGTTTATCAGTTTGGAATTTATTGTTTGGGTTTAACCTTTAATTAAAAGGTAAAAAAAAAACTCTACAGTCAAAAGTTAAGGTGTTATAACCGAAAAGAAAAGCACTGAATAAAACAAGAATCCGCAAAACAACCAGAGTTGGAACCAAAGGTCTTAACCAAACAAATCAGGACCAAAACCTAAGGTTAACAACAACAAAACTCAAGTATGCTACTATAAGCTTACATACAAAGCCCCCACAGGGACTATCAAAGGTAGAGATTTACAAAAGCTCACAAAAAGACAACGCGGTATACAGCAGTCAACAAACACTCAGCAAAGTGGCAAGCTGTCTCAGTAAAGAATCAGCTGCGCCTTCTCCCAGGAAGTCTGGGGTTTAAAAAGGGAGGCCTCATCAGGGATTGGTGGAGCTGATAATTGGTGAGCCAATCAGCTCTGCTGTAGACCTCAGGGAGTGGCGCAGGAGGATTAGGGCTGCAGCCAGTTCCCAATGGAGTTAATTTCATTAGAAAGCTGCAGATATACAGAAAAGAAAGAGACAAAGGAAACATACAAGGCCACCGGCCGTAACACTATTGCTTTCTGCTTCTAACAAGCTAACTTCAAAGAGAGAGGATTCTTTCTAACCACTCATTTCCTGCCAAGTGTAAGGTATTGCTATGAAGACGATATTAAAGTTTGTAGGCTGGTCAGGGAAACGTCTTCAGTTCAAGTTGCCATCCACCCATCCATCCATCCATCCATCCATCCATCCATTTTCTAACACTCTTCTCCCTAATGGGTCCGGAGGTGCTGGTGCCTATATCCAGCGAACGTTTCGGGCGAGAGACGGGGTACACCCTAGACAGGTCGCCAGTCTGTCGCAGAGTTCAAGTTGCTCTCTAGCAAATTATTTTGAGCTCCAAAGACAAAGAAAATTTTTTTTCATTGTCAGTTGTATTTAAATATAAGTATGGGCAAGTAGGAGGACTGCTGATTCATACTTCAAGCTTTCATGTTTGTGTTGTTAACCATATTTTTCATTTCTGCCTTCATAGTTTGTTCTACCAACCTCAGGAGACTAAACAATGATTCTGGCTACCTTCATTTTTGCCTCGCTGCTTAAAAATCAAGGTTTACGCAAATGGGTTAGTGAGCTCTAATTACAAATAATGACTGCAATGAGACGTTGCATGTGGTTACCATAGAAACTCTGCAGATGCCATGCCAGTGGGTGTTGTGTTGATATATGGATGTTGCGTACAAAATGCTGCCTGTTAATTAAATATGCCAGAGCTGCAAATGTTCAGACATATCCGGATGTGCTGGAACACGCTTCTTTTTCTTTTTCCTTTTTATTAGGACCGGTTGTCTACATAATGTTTGTGTAACCAAGCTTAAAATGAAAGCAGTAATATTTTTCTCAGTATTAAGTGTGCATGGTATTGTCATCTATCTAAAACAGCACAAACTGCCGGCTGTGCTTGTTGCCTCCATAAGGAGAACAGCCAAGCAAACAATAAACAATACAGACAAGGACTGCCTGCTCAAGACAAATGTATGAGCTTCACATGTGTAGCGAATATCAATTATTTTAATAGACTTTTAGATCCATAACACAACCAGTCTCAATGGTTGCAAAAAGTCCCATCTGTCTCTTTACTTATCAATAAAATTAATTAATCCAAAGATGAATTGCTGACCTTTGCATTGAGTTCTTAACAATTCCTCTAAAAGGAGGCAGAGCAGATTTCTTATTATATTTATGACTAGTATTTATTTAAAGACTACGCATGAGAAATCAGTTTACTGAAGCTTTTAAAGTCAAAAATGTACATCACATTGATGAACTATATAAATTATCTACCAGACAAGCATTTCTAAATCTAAGATGCACAACACTTTGTTGCCTGAGATAATATTTCTTGTCTATAACTTGGATATAAAATATATGTTTGATTATCAGATGCCAGGAGGAAGATTGCTGAGGATGATCTATTTCAGAGTTGATCACTTAGGGGAGTTTGGTATGAAAGTAGGAAAAGGTTGAAGGTCACTGGAGATTCCACTCGCATTCACATCAGTGTCTGTTCTGGTCATGAAGGGAAAACGCCTTTTGGATCTGACACGTTTTCTGGTATCAGCTGCTCATGGAACCTTCTGCATCCTCACGTGGCTCCTTTACATTTCTCTCTTCGGCTTAAAGACTAACTCAGAGGACAGCATTGCCTCCGTCTGCCCCTAGTGGTCACTTTCAGTTAGGACAGTGGTGGTGTCTTAGCTTCACTTTAGGTTTTGGGTGGTTCTCCGCTTTAAACTTGAACCAGATTATCAAACCAGTTTGGAAGGATATCACTCAAATTCGACAAACCACCATAGTATTCAACACAAAACAATTGAAACTGCTACTACAATGAATTTGCTGCTCTTGGTGACTTGGCTGGATTCATTTATTCTTTGGTGAAAGCTGTAGTTCTTATAAAAAAGACATAAAAATAGATTTTTTGGGGAAGTGTGTGGTGTAATGGTTTAGATGGTTTATGCAAATGGCTGTTGAATTCCTGATCCTGAGCTCCTTGCTGCAGGTCTCCCCCCACCTCCATGTCTCTGTCCGATTACCATCAATAAAGATCAGAACTAGTGGCACAAAATCTAAAAAAAAAATAAAAATAAAAAAATACATTTTCATAAGCATATAGCCAAATGGAGGTCAGCCAATTAGAACAATTAGAAGCAAAATATGTTTGAAAGCTGTGTGAAATTAAAGGGACCTTGAATTTGTTCAATCAACAAGCATTTTACCAAAACCAAACAAAAACAATTTGCTTCAGGGCACAAACAGATGTGTGTTTGGTTAATTGTGGAAAAAGAATTAGATCATGCTTTGTGCCAGAATAGTTGGGCTTTGCTTTCTTAAACCTTATGAAATGTGAACAAACAAGCACGAATAAAGCCACTGAAGCTGAATAGGGTTATTAGTCTTCTGCTCTCAGGCAACAAATTTGTGTATTAGATTTTACATCCTCCAGGGTAAATTCTGTGAAGCAGTGCTTGGCTTGACTGTTACTGAGAGTTTTTGAATGTTTAGCCGAGTTCCTCTCTTGTATTTGGTTCCACAATCAAAGCTACATTGTTTGGGGCAGAAATGTATTTGTTTTTTTTTTAAGTTGGTGGAACTCTGAATCACATCCTCTGATGATGCCAAGTATTTCCCTTGGTCTGTAATTAGAAAGTGTGGTCAGATACTATGACAGAGCATGATCAATGATTTTGTGTGAGAATACACTCACTCAAAACATAAGTCCAATTAGTCTCTGCAGTTTTCTTGCACTCAACAGCTCCCTTTGCCACCCAGGTAAATTATCAGTTTCACATAAAAGCAAAGGCTGAGCCACTGTGCAAGAGATTTTAAAACTTCCTCAAAGCTAAGTTTAACTAAATTACTTTCCATTTTAAGTAAAATTACATCTAAACATGAAAATGAGCATCCTAAAACTTGAACATGAGTTTTTTTTCTCAATGTTGTAACATTAATATAGCACTGCAACACAGATTCCATTGCAAGATAGTCTTATTGAGGTGCTGCAGCTCGAACCATATTTTAGGAAACGAAAGTACAAATAAATATAAAACTATTCCTCAAAAAAAAAAATTCTGTAACTATTCTGACCTGAGATAAAGTATAAAAAAAACTTTCCTTCAAACAATTAGCACAACTGTATCTTTAAGGGTAACAGAAAACATAATCTAGGTTTGCATTAGTAACAAATATAATCAGGATTAGTGTTCCCAAACATGTGGAAAACATGGGTACACATTACTTGGAAGTGGCTTTAGCAGTTTTCAAATAATAGCACTGTGGGTTGATTTCCTTCAGCATTATTTGACCTCAACTGGCCAATGAATGGTAAATAAACAAAACAGCTGAAAGACCTATGACCCATGATAGCTACCATAATAGAGATGGATGTGAGGAAATCTAGGCCACCAGTAATATTTAACCTGCTGAGGTCAGAGTAGATAGCATTGAAGGATCAAGTGTCTCCATTTGAGAGAAAATCAAGGTCAAGGTTATCATAGGCTATTTGACTGAATTCCTTTCTCAGCCCTAACATACAATGCATATAAGAAACATAAATATATATATACATATATAAACCAAACAAATATTGAATATTGAAGTCATGCTGAAGTTAATCAAAAATAAATACATTTGGTACAGATTTACCCCTCGTTGGCAAATAAAGGTACTATATTTCTTTCAAGAGATTGAATCATTTCTTGAGTTTCCCTCAAAACTTTGATATCAAAAGACAACCAAGTGCCCTCTGACAGGAAGATTACATCTGGACATAAACCAATGCTTTTTGCTCCACTTTTCAGTAGCTAAACAATACACAGTCTTGTAAATGGCTTTGAGTGACTTCAGTGAGAGGTCTGCATCAATGCAAATGCATTATAGCTGCAGGAAGTCTAAGTATTTGCATCTTGATAACCACCATTATATAAGCAGCATTATACCTATATGTGTTATTTTCCCACCCACGCGCATAGATATGTTTCAGTTCTCCATTTTCATTTATTTACAGAACTTACAGTATCTGAAAAACTTTTTGAACAAAATACAAACTCCTAACAGAAACAAACAAAAGAATAAATAACTCAATAATAAACTGGTATGTGTGTACTGTAGGCTTGGGTGTTCTTTTACATTATGTTTGATGTCCTGTACTTACAATTGTTTCATAGAACAGTTCACAAAAAAAAGCCTCCATAAGTAGCCCGATGTGAGTATGAAGAACTGAGTGTCTCTCCTTATTTATCTCTCCACAGACACACACACTGCAACCTCGGGTGTGTTTGTGGGAGTTTCCTGCTGAAGGAGAGACCTTCTTTCCAGAAGTCAGCACTCAGAGATCGTAAGTAAATGCTGTATTTTCCATTCTATTTTGTTTTAACTCTACCAAATCCCTATATTACTGCGAGAATCACTGAGTTAATATATTGCAGCGAGACGGTTTAATCTAGAGCTGAAAGGGCTATTAGACAGAGCATGGGTTATGTGTGAGGCAGTATCCTATCTCCGTCTCTTTTATTTTGACCTGACAGAAACACAAAGGCAAATAAAACCTAATTGTACAAAGACGAACTGCCAAATCCCCTATCAATGAGCCGCATCCAAAAGCTGAATATTTTCTTTACCGTATATCCTCTTTATCAATGTCTGATCATACAATAATAAGCCTTACAAAGTGTACCATGAATACCAGTGATTTACCTCTAACTTTCTCAGCCTTGCTGACTTTCTTTAGAGACATTATGTTCATCTATTCAAAGCTGTGTCTCAATGGAAATACTCTGTTTTTATGACACTGCAGTAAAGGTGCGATTACTTCAACAGCAGTGATGTGTGTGCTTGTCCGCTGCGGCTTTTGCTCACATCTGCAACTCTGCATTGATTCTATGCCAGACAGCTGAGCGCCAGGACCGAATGGGGTCCTCTGTGATGGCCCAGTGTACCTGCCAGTGCTTAAACAGAGCAAGGGACTTTATAATAATGCTGTAGGGCAAAAGTCTGCAATCAATAGAGTAATCAAATCTGAAGCAACCATAAGCGTTTAAAAAGAAATGTACTTTAAATCCATTTAAATGAAGATTACAAATGCTTTTTTATATTTTGTCTGTGGTATACCAGTATTAAAGTGTTTCTAAGCATCCATTAATCTTTGTGTTAATCCATCAGTGAAGCCAACACTGTATTATGCAGAAAGAGTAAAATGCTTTATCTAATTACCATATTAAATACAATTTCTGGAAACATCAAAAACATTTTGCTCATCCTCACAATGCTTTAGCATTATAATTAATTCACTGGCCCATTTATTGTCTCGTCGTGGTTGCCACTTAGCGTAGGTAAAACCTCTTCTCTGCTGAATCACTGCCACAAATCTCACCCCACTCTTTAATACAGATCAGTAGCAGGGAAAATTGAAATGGAAAATGTTCCTACTTAAGTCATAAGTCATGTGTCCAAATGTAGCATTCACATTTAGAAAATCTGAGGGAGATCTCATAACGGTATATTTACTTTCAGGAACTGTCCAAAAGGAGGACATTTCTGGTTTCATGTGATCAGCTGATAATCTATTTCTGATCGGGGGGTTTTAAGCTTTCTTAATGCAACAAATGGAGATTGTTAATAAAATAATGTTACCTGCTGTATGTATTCATGCAAAAAATTTTGGTTGAGTAAGAAATGTGCTGTATATTCTTTAGTAGGACATTTCTTTAAATTGGCAGTAAACTAGACTGCTGATGTTTTGCAGGTTTTTCTTTGGTACTTGCATTTGTTACTTGCACATGACCATATTCAGCAAAGACTAATTTTTATCATGCAACAATGCTAAAAGAATTGTGATCATGAAAGGCTGTCGCATTTTTGTCATGGTTGTGATGTAATGAGTAAAAACATAAATACAGATGGGACTGAGAAACGCCCAACATCAGCACATTTAGTGACCAATAGGTACTAATGTGATAAAATTAAACTATAAAGGTTCCCTTATCTCTTCATGTCTTGCTTGAAAGGAATCATCATACGTTTTGGAATTCCCATCTGTTTTACGAATCATTACACCTGTAATGTAGCAAGAGGAATATTTCATTAATCTGCAATAAGCAGTAGACCAGAGTTAAAGTCCAATTTTATCCATCATTTTTCAAATTATATAACTCTACTGCTTTATGCCATACATAGGTAATTCCAGTTATAATAAATATGGCACAATAGGAATATGGAGCTATAAGATCTTTTTAAATGTGGTGGACAGCACAGCAGGAAGACTCACCAACTCACAGGCATAAGAGAAAAAATATTTCATTTTAGGAGGTAAACATATTTGACATTTTCCTCTAGTTGTGCCCAACAAATAAAGTGCCACTCTCGAATATCTCAGTGTTCCCACTGGAAAGTAGAGGCTAGTGTCCTTCAACACTTCACACTGATCTGAGCAAACTGACGAAAAGAGAAAGCCACAGAGCACTTGGCAAGCTGATCAAACAACACCAGAAAAGACGTAAAAAAATATTGTGTAAGGAATATAATAAGCAAATGTAAAACTATTTCTATTCTAAACAGAAGAGAGTTTGTTTTTCTGCATCTCTCTGTGTGGAGTTATGTTCTAGCAAGAAAATTCTTATGCAATCTCTGCCTTTAATGATCTCTGAGTTCATGAGAAACCAAGCTAAAGAACAGCAACATCTTAGTCTTTAAGGATCCAGCATATATAAAGGCTGTGGTTAATAAGCAACTGTCAATCAATCAGGCATATTTTACTTGTGACAATAAAATATTAAAAATGTAGAGCTAGATCTTGGACCTTACATTAGACCATATTCAACCAAGCATTTGCAGACGCAAAATGTGTGCAGTCAAGACCCTGTGCGCGCTTCGACTTCTGAAATGAGACACAGACTGGGGGCTAAAGTGGTGGCAGTGGTTCATCTGGGGAAGACAATTCACCCGCCTTGGTCAGACGTCCCGATACTGCTGGAAAAAATACCATCTGCTGAAAGCCAGTCATCATTTTGGCTCAGCAGAAAAAGAAACTTTACATTCATGAAGGGGAATTGAGATGATGTAATATAAAGTGGGTTTTTTTATTCTCACATTACTATAATCTAGAACAGTCTGTTTTTACAAACTAAATGTTCTACAATTTTATTTTCAGCAAATGCTTATTTCCAAATTAATTAGTTAAAGGAATGCATCATTCCATGAGGTCAAAGGACCACCATCAGTGTGTGTATGTGTGTGTGAAGGGGTGAATGATTGAGTGTAGTGTAGTACACTTTGGGGTCCTTTGAACTTGATAAAGTGCAATACAAGTACAAACCATTTCCCATGCAACCTGCAGCATTACTTACTGATTAAGAAAAAAACATTTAGACACTCCAGTCAGATATTGTTTTTAAGGATATGGACCTGGAAACCTTGTTTGATTCAAGTAATAAAATATATTAACATTTTTCTCAACGTCTTTAATTCCTTCCCTGAGATCACTGTGTTTTTGGCTAAAGAGAGGGCAGTGATGCTGGGCGTGATGTGTGTGTTTTCTTGCAAATGTATTTAATGCAATCTGCTTTGTGAATCCATTGCAGAAAAAAAAAAATCTAATTGCAGGTGTAATGCAATTTAGCAAATTGATGAGATTGCTGTGCTTCATTAAGTCTTTATGTCTGAGACATACAAACATTTCAAAATAGCCTCCCAATAAAGCTGTTCCCTGAATCGAGCCTGTCCCAACGGGTTATTCCTGAATACTAAATGCTTTAATACTGGCTCAGGTAGGAATCCCATCAGGTCAAGATGTGTCCCTTACTATTTCGTTGCATCGCTGATGTGGAAGCAGACCCAGCACAACAGTTGCGTCAATAAAATTGATCAACTTGAATTTACACTGTAAAGGTCTCTCGAGTTGTGCAGCAGGATCATCCTGCCACACTGACTCCATACGCCCTGTTCAAAGTCACAGCAAACAGCAGCAGTCAAATGAATCCATCAAAGGCCAGACTGGTTTTTCCTTGTGGGAAGCATTTACCAGATCAAAATGAGCAGACAGCTTGTCCGCCTCTTGTAGCTTATTCTTATCTTACGCCTGAAAGACTCGCTCCGCTTTATCCCTGGCCTCTCCGTGCAGCTACAAAGCTTGACTTTACTATGTTCCATTCTTCCTCTGCTTTAATCCTACATCTCCTTCCTGACTTCTGTATACACCACACATATGTTTTGTTTTCTCCTTCTGCTCCTTGACAGTTGAACGCTCTGTGATGGTGAACCCCAAGAAACCGTTGAACACAACATATTTATCTGGCCCCTTGAGCTCAGAGACAGTGAGTTCCCTTGGATTTTTTTTTTCCCCTCCACTGTTTAGAGAGAGAGATGCCAGCATCTTTAGAGTGATCACACAGCTGGGCTTGTGCCAACGAGGCACTGGAAGAAGAAGAAAGAATGTGGTGACATCAGTGTTGCTAATCAAAGCTGTGTACTGCGAGACTACAGTCGGCCTATGAAAAATAGGCAGTGCTTCCTTTTCTGTGAGCTGGACTGGATTAAAGCCAGATCTTTTGTTTGGCAGAGATGACAGAGGGATTTCTGTGCCAATATAAAACCGGATGTGTGTGACCGTACATGTGTGTGTCTTACAAGTTGTGGGTGTGATCATCCCCTGATTCATCAACATGGTACACGTCTTCTGTCACAACAGTGACGCTGAGCTCCTCTGTCACGCTGGGTGACACAGCACTCCAATTAATCACAGAAAAGTACCACTAGTGAAGTCATTATGTATTCCCAGAGTTTCATCTTGACAACCATTTTTCCCAGTAAAAAAAACAAAAAAAACACTGACACAAAGCTACACGTAAAAAGGCTTGAAGGCATGGCGCTAATGAGTAAGCAAAAGTGGCAGTTGACAAATGAAACCATGAATGAAACTATGAATATGACGCTGTCGGTTATGATTAGACTTACTCTCTAATTTTACCTCTTTCATCCTGGTGTTGCTGACTCTTTTTCTTTTTTATCTTTGCTCTAATTTTTTGTTCTCTTAATTTATGGGATAATGAATAAAGAGTTGTGGGGCACAAACTTAGAGTAGCAGTGAGATCTATAGTTTGTCACAACCAAAATATAAGGTCTCTGCTTCCTTTGGGTGGTAGATTGTTTTATTTTGGTGATAAAATAGAAGCACCAATATACATAATAAAAGCCTGGGGCTAATATAATAAAGTCTGATATGGATGGTAAGCTGCTAAATATAAATATACAACGATTGGCCATTTTACAAAGTACACCTGTTTAATTTCTTATGTCAAATAACGAATCAAGATTTAAAAATCATTCTGCACATGAGGTTATGCTTATTCTATACAATTCAACTGAAAAAATATACACAAAGCAAACAACCTGATTGCATAAGTGTGTGCAACCTTAAGCTACAACTTTCTTGAGGAACAGCTTGATTCAGTTTGAGCATTTCTTTGAATGTCATCCAACATCTTGACTTGCAAATGTTTGCACACTTTGTGCTGCAAGGATTCCCCAAATCTACCAGATTATGAGGACATCTTTGGGAGAACCCATTATTTCTTAGGTTTAGTTCTGGACTCTGGAATCTTTCATTTTCTGCTGATTAAGCTATTATCTTACAGATTTGGGTGTAGGCTTGGATAAATTGTAACCCTGAGAAATACACATTTATTTTTATCTTCATTTTTCCAGCATTCACAAAAGATCTTGGGTCAGAACTGACTGATATTTACAAGCGTTTACAATTTTCTCTCTTCTGAAGTAAACCCTAGTTCTGAAAAATATACCTGGCTGGTGATGCTTCCATCATAGTGTTTTACTGTGGGAATTGTTTTTTTATTATTTAGTATCGTTTTTGTGTCTATGTTTTGGACATTTCTGCAGCTCCAAAATGATTACTGTCAGGCTCTCGGCAGGCTCTTACAAGTTTCTGTCTTTCGTAAATTTTTGAACACAGTCCAGTTTTTATATTTTGTTGTTCTCTGCCTATTTTTTTTAGTTGCTGAAGACTTTCTTCCATGTGCTAATGAATTTGGTAGTTCTTTTTGTATCCTCCTGATTTATATCTTCATACATTGAGATTATTTCTGATCCTCTGCGCCCTCCCTGTAAACTTTGGCTTTTGCAAAAGGATAAAAATTAGCAAATGTTTTAACATGGCAGGTGAAAATTATTTTAATTTAATTGGATTAAAAGGTCATCCGAGTTATCTGACCGGCAACCTCTAAAATCTCTGATCTTTTTTTTTTTTCAGATGGATTACCTTGGGTAAAAAAAAATTGTTGGTGGCTGAGTTGATAATGGACTCGACATCATATGAGATGAAAAGTAAAATTGAATAAAAGATTCAGAAAGATCAAACAAGACTAAACTGAGTAAATTGGTTTAATCAAACCTTATGCACTGTTGAAGTTTTAAATAAAGAAAGCCATTTTATTGTGGTTAAATATTTTGAACACAATGCCAGCAACACATTTCAAAACTCCTGGCAAATTAGCATGTTTACAACTGTGTTGCATCACCTGTTTCCTACTCGCACTGTTGTAGAACTGAGCCACTTTGTGACTTCACTATGTTGCATTCACATTTTTCCTTAAGAAGAGGCAAATATAAGTGACTCACTGCAAGCAGGTACATTTTTATTACAGAGCCTTGCTTCGGCTTTAATTTCAATTAACAGATTTATATACTTTCCTGTAGAAGAACAGAGGTGGATCCAAATTCAGATTCACAGTCAAAGGAAAAGAAGTGAGGAGAAAATAAGTAAAATTGTTAAGTAAAATACATCAAAGTTAGGGTTCTCTATCAAACTAGAACATTGTGTAACATTGTAATAATGGCACAAGGTGTGATTAAAAAAAAGAGGACTTGAGGTCAATTCAGGCCTATTTGCACCTTCGTTTTGAGGACACATGATGTCTTTATGTGCCTTACTACTTCATTTTCTTACCTTAAAATAATCTTTGAACTTAGCTTTTGTAAATCGGCTAATTTATGTTTGCAGTTCAATATCTTGACCATTAATATTGAACTGCAAACAAAAATACAGAATTCTTATATCTAATTTAAATTAACTCTTGATCAGTTTGGAAAGTTTTTATTCTTTCCTGCATTTGTTTGGTTGTGGTTCTGATCTCAGTGTAGGCCAGTCCACATTATGAAACACATTGTATTATAACCTCAGTAAATTCCCGCTGGAAGATATAATTATTAGGCCGAAGCAGCTCATTCACTCCAAAAGCTTTTTCTTTTTTCTTTTTTAATGTTTTTTGCTAATCTTCTCTCCTCAATCGATTTGGCTATTTGGAGGCCTGATCATGTGCAGAACTCATAAAATTGTGCAGATATGCCAGTTGTACAGAAATGTATGCATTTTAAGAGTTTTGCGAGAGTCTCAACAGAAATAGCTCAACAGCGCCCCCTTGTAACCTTTTTAAAAAAAGCCTCCTCATATACCTTACTTCATCATAAACATATGAAATATGGTTAACATGTAGAACTTTCCAAGACCTATACAAAACTCGCTTGCACCCATGCTGTAAAACAAACAGGAGGCCAGCCATTTTGGAATGAACCTACAATTTTCAAAAATTTTTACCCAGTTTTAGCCTCTGCATTTGATCAAACTCCTTCCCGAAGTTTTTATCAATCAGCATGAAAATTGGTGAGTTTGCTCAAAAGGCACTAGACCTCCAAAGTTATCAAAATCCTGACTTTTCATGCTGTTGAAGGGATGTGGTCAAGCCTCAAACTTCAATTACGTCCCAAAAACTCAAATTTTTATAACTCCTGCAAAGAAAGGCACACACCTTCTGTGGTTGGTCCTCATTTGGCATCTAGAAAATTTTAGTGATCAAGCTCCATGTTTCACTTTGAATGGTCTATATTTGACTCCCTTATCTTGATCAACATCAAACTGTGCTCAGTGACTGAAGACAAGTTGATGTAACTCAGTGCACAGAGACATCTGGCGAAGAGACCAAAAACCCCCAAGACAATCAAGAAAAACTAACTCAGCCATAAAATGTTTATTATTTAATAAACAGAACCAAAACACAGCTGATAAACACAAAACACAAATGTAGTGCCACATAGAGTGTGTCCTTCTAAAACTTTGATGTGTTGTTATGAATCAATAATGTATCCACACAGATGTGAACATTTCTCGGGGCAATAACACAACCCAGTAAACTGTAATTTAAAACAAAAAACATCTCTGTTACTTCAGTTTTCTACTTTCCCATAGTCACCGTTGAAACATTCTTTAGGCCACATTTCCGCATCTTCTTTGCATATATGTTTTTTATTACATTACTGAGCTTTTTATTTTGTGATGCAGCCATTAACTGTGTCCACCGACTATGTTTTTTTTAAATGTTCTTGAAGCCATGCATAAATTTTCCCGCTTGTTTTTAATGTAGTGTTGCCTGTAGCCACAAAAGATTATGTCTATTCAATAAAGCTTCCCAGTATATGGAAATTTCTCTGAATTCGCTAACGATTTTTACAATATTATATACAGAACAAAATGAACCCGCCACAATTATTCGTAAATTATCATCTTAAATTATTTAGTATTTTGGCCTCGGTCTTTTGGATAGTGAACTCCTTCCTATCATTATAATCATCTTTTTCTTTACTTCATATCGAACCTTGAAAACAGAAGTGAAAATATGAGAATGGAGTAATAAGTCCCCACAGTGTGCTGAAAGTATGACTATTTCTGCTTTATTCTTTGGGTTTAGCTGTACTCTGTACACCGTGTTGAACACATTCATGCAGCCACTTTTTCGAGAACTTTGAAACGGAATAATTGCCTTTTTTACTTGATGAACTTGAAGTAGTAGCCTATCTCATAAGGGCATCGTCTAATGGTGGAGTCTTCGGGAATTAAAGAAGTTACCTGCATTTTTGGGATATCTTTAATGCCCAAAACAAA
The DNA here is from genome assembly GCF_003331165.1 of Xiphophorus hellerii. Taxonomy (NCBI): domain Eukaryota; kingdom Metazoa; phylum Chordata; class Actinopteri; order Cyprinodontiformes; family Poeciliidae; genus Xiphophorus; species Xiphophorus hellerii. Next base: position 20,233,483 of record NC_045694.1, read on the forward strand.
ATCAACACTTTCCATCAAAGAGGAGATCTTGCAGGGAAGATGAAATAGCCACAAGAGCTGCTCTGTGTGTGGGTACAGCCATGGTTCAGCTGTTATAAACACAGAGGAAGTCCTTGTGGATACCCATTATTGATAATCTTTGCTTTCCCCCTAACTTTACACCTTCTGCATCATCACTTTAAGTTTCAGCAACATTTAGAGCTGGGCTGATGAAGCCACAGCTTAGTTCATTCTATAACTTCTATCTGTTCCTATATCAGATAGGTAAACAAAGCCAAAAAATCCAGCATGAACGTTGTTTTTAAGATCTTTGAGTGGCTATTTTCTCACATTTTGTTTAAGAGGTACTTTAAACGTCTGCATCTACAAACACAATTCTAAGGGACTACCTTAGATTCAAAATTTCAGACTCCTTTTGTTTACTGATGACAAAGGCATTGCAAAATGTGAATCAGTCCAGTTGTTTTGGGAAGAAAACGGGAGAGAAATGAACAGATATCAATAAGCTGGGAGATGCCAGGTTCCATTATAAGATAATCGATGTGCTGAATAACAACATGACCTATATTTTTCAAAATTTGGTGTCAGACAAAATATGGAAAACTGATGAGAATTAGATTACGTAGAAGCAGTGAACTTCAAACAAAATGTTTCGGTTGTAACCCCTGAATGCTGCATAGTTTTCTAAATAATTTAGCAGGAAAAAATGGAATGGAATGAAAGTGGTTTGTGAAGAGTGATAGGTATTTTCTCAACCTATATAAAAGGAACCACAGACAACGTTACTTAGTTTTCAACCAAATTCTTGCAAGAATTGAGAAGGCACAGAGGCTCAGCTCCTACAAGCCGATCTCTTTGCGTTCTGCCATTCTGCTGCAGAACTTGCCTTTTTATTAGCAGGGAAAGGGAGTGAATGGAAAGTGGGAGAGTGATCTTAACAAGAGGGGGAGCTACCCTGATAACAAGGAAGGGGAAAAACAGAAACTAAATTCTACACACAGACAATTTTACAACTAAGGAGTATCTCAAGAAGATCTCCTAAAGAAGATTTAGACATCACCTGCAAAAACATGCTTGAGGTAAAGGAAAGGTTAGTTATGTCTTACACACAGTTTAACAAGTTCCTCCTCTCTGGTGTGAGAACACTAAACCTTTAAGTAAAAACCAACTAGTAATATAAAACTACTAATGTAAGAAAGATAACAAAACATAATAATTCTAACAAAGAGGACTGAAGAGAACTGGGGCAATTAGTAACTATATATTTGATGGGAATCTGCAAGCCTGCTGCATTATTCACCACAACTGGAAAAATGACCTCTATAATAGCAACATGGACGATGTGAAAGTGTCTTGTAAAAGCATAGGATTTCTATGAAATCCAGCATGTGAAATTTAGATTTTTGGTTTGGGTGGAAGCAAACCGTGATGCGTTTGCATCCACCCACAGCAATATTGAATTAACATGAACAGCCACTTCGTTCAGATCGGTACTTCTGTCTTTACAGTTGAGGAATGTTGTTTACAGTGGAGGCAATGTCCAGTAAGCTTCATAACGTGGAACTGCCGTGTTGCATACCTCATGGCCAAACGTTCACAATTGGGTCACATTTAAAACTTCAACAGAGTCCGTGCCTCCAGGAATCAAACGATTCTCAATAGCTGAGAGCCCAGACCCTCTGTGTGAGCAAAGTGCAGTACAAGGGGCTGGCTTTTACCAGGCTGGGAAGCGATACCAAAAGAAAACGATTTATGAGTAGTGAAGATGTTTGGAAGGCAATAAGATTACAAACTTCAAAGAATATAAAATATTTGTACTAGTTTCAGCTCCACTTACAAAACTAATCCTTTCAACGGTTTTCTTTAGCCTCTGCATACATGTTAGCCTCCATCATGGCATGTAAAGCCTGTGTGTCATGTTCCAGCTCAAGCTCAGAAACGTTGTACTCCTCGCAGCCTAAACGCTCCATCTCTCAGATCTTTCTTATGGACTTATCCATTTGAGTTGTTTTCCTCAGGGAAAGAGTTTGTCTAACCTGATGAGAATGCTACAAAATCCATGTTAGAATCAATCACCAGTCAGTTGTCCAATGTTGCATTCCTTAACGTCTACCTAGAACTTGTTTTTCTCAGTACATGCTATTTGTTTATTAATCTCCTCACCATATCTCATAAATTTTTCTAATAGCAACATGGACGATGTAAAAGTGTCATGGTGTTTCTACAAAATCCAGCATGTGAAATTTAGAATTTTATTCTTTTTTATTATAATTAAACAATTGCTGAAAAGGAAATGTTGCCTTTTGTCATTTACTTTAAATGATTTAAATAGACTGTTAATTTTAGCTTTAAGGCAGAATGTCAATGAAACCTGTTTCATACTTGTCATTTTGTAAGTATAGCTCAAGATGTAAATTTAACAAAAATGTAACAATATATATAATATATGTGAGCTTTTTATTCTATAATGTCATAAACATAAATGTAAACTCTGAGGCAGCAGTTTTCAATTCAAAGCAACAATGCTGTTCAGCTAAGCCACAGAACAAGATGTTCAGATTTACTTAAAGTTACCAGAGGCTCCGTTTTCTTTAACTCTTTTGAGATTCACAAGCTTGACAGCAGAAAACTGACACAGAGAGACAAGCAAAGTGAAGAAGAAAAAAGGAAAACAATCTCAGATTGGTTTGGAAAACAAAAAAACGATGCCGCAGATTCATACTACAGCAGCCTCTGAGGACATTCGAGCAACCGCACACACACTTCCCATCCACAATCCAATGTGCAAAGTGCTCTCATAAGATGAGAGGAGCAGTAATAACCTTCAGATAAGAGCGTCAGTTTGTCAATATTAACGGACTTAAATAAAATAAATAAGTTGCAAAGTTTGTGAATCAATGTAAATCACTGCAATAAAAGGAAACTTCCTGTCAATAGATGGCTCTGAATTTGACAGCATTCGTTTGTCTCCAGGTATGCCTCAGAAGCGTTCAGAGAGACGAGTCGGCGATATAAAATGGTGATGATCTAGTCTCAGGTGTTTACGCGGGGTCTGGTTTTACTCCTCGTTCATTCTTCAACCTCTCCTCGTTCATTCTTCCCTGAAGCTCACAGCCGCACAGATGCCGCTTTGCTCCATGTTCCGCTGGTTGCTATGGTGACCGCTGACCGAAGGAACATGTAAATTATGGCCTTCCACGTTGGAAGGTATTTTAAAAGAAGTGGGAGGCAATTATTTTATTTGGAGAAAATGTCGAACGGGATTACAGGCGGCTCTTGGCTGCTGAAAAGAAACTTGCTGAAGATTTCTGAACACCAGCAGTGGTGAAACAGCCAGTACACAAAGGAGGTCCAGGTAAATTATTAAAAAGTCAGTTCTGCTACAGCCTAACAAATATGTGATTTTGTAATGTTTAAAAAAAATAGCAAAAATAATTCAGTTGTTTTATACGTTTTTAAAATATGTGCTATAAAACAAGTTAGATTTCCAAAGCCAAGCACATTTTCAGACATACTTTTATCTGTATTTTGCTAGATTTTATGCACAGGATATTTTTGTTTCTTCATTTATCTTTTATTGTTTTTCATCCATGCTTCTTTACATATCAGGCTGTTTGTTTTCAAAAAACTGGTTATTTCCTGAGAAGTAACCAGAAATGGTTATTTCAGTTATGGTTATGGATATGACTTTTATTAATTTAGAAATTTGTCACTTATTTGAAATATTCTTAAAATTCAGAAGAGGGAATAGTTTTGCTACATTACATATTTATTGCATTTGGCAAATAGTTTTGTATATAAAAGTCCTATTGTCTCTATATTCAATATATGAATTGTTTGGTTTACTTCAATTAAGGCCATTCTTTATTTAACTCCATCTTCTTCCCGCAGTCCAAAAATATGATTGTTGGGTTAATTGGTTAATCAAAATTATGCGTGTGCATTGTTGTGTGCTATGTGTGTCTGTGTGTTGCCCTGTGATGGACTGGCAAACTGCCTCGGTGTCGCCCGCCTCTCGGTCAAAGACTGCAGGAGATAATCATGACCCTGCAAGGATAAGCGGGTATAGATGCTTCAGCATTGCATAGATGCAGAATTTGTTGTTGTCAGTGTGTTGATGTCCTTAAAAATTGTCTGATCCTCGTTTTGTCTCCTCTTGTACATTTCTCATGCAGACAGACAGACTTGCTTGTGCGTGTTTGTTTTGTGGAGATTTCTGGAGCATGAAATAAGCTTTCCGGGAACAGTGACGACGAGCCCGGATGGCGTCCCATGGTATTTCTTAATACACACAGCTCTCACATTAAAATTGTAAATGTCAACTCAAAGCTTCTGGCTATTCTTCTTGGTTTCCTCCTGGTTATGACTCTTCATGAAACGGTGAGATGTCATCAGGATTATGCAGCCATGGGCCATATTTTTGGGAATGAACAGTGAATGAAGGGCTCGGGGTAAAAGAAAATCTCACGTATCGAATCAACACAAAAGGCAATTCTTACTCTTAAAAAACTGAAAAATGAACTCTCAACATTCTTAATTTCCACCCTTTTTCAACTTTTTCTTCCTCCCTCTCACACTTAAGGGTGTGCACTGTTGTGTGTGCTGATTTTGATGCGTGTGAAAGTTCTTTCATGTGCTCTGCACTGATGAGCCAGGAGCAGGTAGCTTGACGATAAGAAACATATCTGAGCTCGACACCTGTTCACCTGTCTCCTGACTGACTACACAAGCTGATTGCAAGGGAAGTGTCATTCATTGTCAGCAGGGAAAACTGTAATGAAGGAAGTACAGGTGGTATGCAGACTTCGAAGTTCAGTTTTGCTGTTTGCTGCTGTTTTTCTGCAAATATGTCACAAACATTAATCAGCAACTATACACAAACCATCACTGTAAGTACTTTTACATTTTTCAATTTCAGAGATAAAGAGGACTGTGTAAAGTTTTGAAGATTAAGCTTCACACAGCCCAAAAACTATTTATTTATAACTGTGGAACCAAAGGTTGCCGCATTTCATTCATCACAGCTTATTTGACCATTGCAAACATGGCTCTCCCAGCTACTATAAATGTATTTGTATGCACATACACAATGAAATAATCTGAACGATCTCCTTTTGTGTTTTGCACCTCACGACCTGCATGAATTTAGAGAGCAAGATCTGTCTTTTTATTGCAGCCTAGTTTAAATCTGTTGAAAATCAGCAGAGAATGTTTTGACTGAAATTTAGTTCAGACAGGAAGGAGGTACTGTGCACACCTTTTAATTTTTACACATAAAAATGGCTTTTAAAAAAAGCCTATTTTTAAAAAGTAATGATAGCTTTGGTCATGGGGATTAAAAATATTTTGGATGATCAAACTTTAAATAATTCTGAATATAGTTTAATTAAAACACAATTGAGATTCATACAACATTACAGACTACTCAGGACAGTTGATTGCTCTAAATTGTATTTGAGAATATCAGAGTAAGGAAGTTGAATACAAATGCATGACATTTAGCTTTTTTATTTGTAATAAAAAGTCAAATCTTTATATTCTTTTTTTTATCATTTCATGCACTACTTTGTCACATAATATCCCAATAAAATACTTGGAGGGTTGTGGTGGTAACATGATAAAAAGCAAAAGAAGATGTCTGAATGTAAAAGGGGTCTGAATAGTTTTGCAAATCCCTCTAATTTGCAGACAAAGATTGGTCCAAACACCTGCAGGGAGGTTTTTGTTATCCTTTTACTTAGCGGGGACATTAATCTACATAAAGACAGATATTTTATTGATGTAAGCACTTTCTGTTGGCACTACAGCCTCATAGTCTCTTTACAATGGTCAATGATTTCTGATTTGTATCCAGTTGTAATACATGCATTATTTCATACGTTTACAATCAAATATATATAGTGTGAGTGATTGTAGCATCATGGAGAGACAATACATTTCTTGCATTTACCAGCCCTGTACATGATAGCCTTAACAATTATAGCCTACTCCTTACCCTTCTCATAAACCTTCATCTTTTTCAACTCTAATCCTAAAAAGTGCACTTACTCAACTTGTAATCCCAGTGTTAACTTCAAATCCAAAGGACTCAAAAGGCACTCTGTGCACAGGGACATCAGCTTGGTCCTCTTGGTCAGCATTTTGACAGTTTATAGTCTCCGCAGGAATATGAACACGCAGACACAGATGCGTAAACAAATACTGATGCATAAATCTTTCAATGGACCTGTCATAACACCACCACTTTGTAATCAACACTGGTTTCTCAAACTTCACACACATGGCTAAGCACCGGCTATCGCAGCGGTGGAGAAAGGCGGGGAGGATACGAGCTGTGACAATTAGCAGTGACAGGGTCTTAGCCTCAAGGAGTGAGGCAGTGAGCAGCTAGTAACTACCGTAAAGCCACTCCACCTCTGCAAGTTTCCGGCTGACTCAAATATGTGAAATTTACCATAAAATGCTGAGGCAGACAGCAGCATTTTCTCCTGCCATTTGTCAGCTTGGGCTCCCAGGACTTTATAAAGACACATTATGCTGTCTATAATAAGAAGCAAGGAAGTAAAAGAAAATACTGCAAACTTAAGGGATTGGTGATATTACTATAAAGCCAGTACAATTGTGGTGAAAAGGCTACATATACCCACCAAGCAGAAATGTTATTGAAATATATATTTTAGGGGTTTAAATATTGACTAGAAAAGTCCCTCTCCATTAAATATCCAAAACAATAACTGGGTGCACAAGTTTGAATTTAACGTGGATTTTCTTCAATCTACACAATTAAAGTTAGACATTCAACACTTCACTAGAGCCCTTTTAGTAAGCTGCAGAGCACAGTATTGACTGAAATTTTAACTGCTCTTTTGAAAAGATGTAGCATCAGACGCTTGTCAGAAAGTGCACGTCTATTTTCTATTCTGGTGAGAAATCTAGTTTAAGAAGATTTATTCTGTGGCATAATAAATTCATTTGAATGTAATGGGTAATATTTACGCTTCTTATAGTAGGTGTATAGATGAGATGCAGCTTTTATTTATGTATGTGACACTGAGTAGACAAGAGAAAATCCACAAGAAATTCAAACTTGTACACCCAGTTCTTGTTATTCTTATTCTTTGATGCGGGTTGGTAAATTGTTATTCTATTGAGAACATAGCATGGTTCAAATGTTTAATTAAAATGGGAGGATAAAATGGCATTAATATCAATGAATGTAAAATATCTCAAAAGAACTGTAGCTTAAATAAAATAGATCTAATTTTGCTATTTATGATCCATCTTTATTAATTTACCAACATGAGAGCAGAAAAGGGTGATCTCTTAAAATGGTCCTGCAGAAAGCTCAAAATGATGGGCCACACACCAGTATACCTGCAATCTTGTTGGTAATCTCCACACTGATATTGATTTTTCCCCCTGTACTCAGTAACCACCCTGTGGTTGCTGATACAAAACGATCTTATTGACCTCACTGTTAACAATGAAAAAAACAAAAAGTGCTCAATTTTTGGCTAATTCATCACAAATCCTAGCAGTCTTCATACAGTTGCCCAGCCATGATGATTACAAATTTTATAGACATTTGTTTACTTTCTATCAGGTACCTTCCAGAATAAAAAAACAAAAAACTTTGAGTGTTTTAAGCTAAGAACATCTGGAGGCGTATAGCTGTAAGGGAGTAAATGCAATACAAGCAACCTGTGTTGGTGATAAGGTCTATAAATCATGACTAAAGGTGAACAGCGTCAGAGCAGCAAGCACCAGGACAACAATTACATATTATTTTCCCAAATATGGAACTCCATGACTAACGTGTGAAAGAAGACTGGGCAGGACAATGATAAACGCAATCAGAACTGTGTGCAGTCAGCAGTTCTGCTTCAATATAACAGTTGAGACTCCTAAAACGTGCCCGACCACAGAAAGCTGCATATTCATCTCCTGCCTAAGGTGCATTAAATGGATTAAAGCACCAAGAGCAGCCAAGCATGTATTCATTTCCTCCACACTGAAGGTGAGAGCAGACAGCCACCAGAATATTATAGAGTGCCTCAATGTCTCAGGACCATCTTTCCAAATCAGTGAGGGAAGATTAAATATCTTCTTATGAAGTGAATTTCATGATGGATTGTTTTTTTTGTCTTTTTTTAAAAAGCTTTTAAAAGCTTTTCCACCTTATTTGCAGTCACACAAAACAGTTATAACATTGAAATGTGATAAGTTTATCAGCCACAATGGACATTTTTCTTTTCTAGAATTGAATGGGTGAAAACAGATGGACTTTTTGGACAAACTTTAGCTACTTCATTACAGAGAATCTCTGATATTTCCCTTTGGATAGGATAGGCTTTCTTGGTCTTCTGTGTGTGACAGGTCATTAACTTGCTAATGCTTTCAGCTACTGTGCAGTTTCAGAAACACTACTGCAGTGGATCAGGCATACTGGTCATCTGAGGATAGAACCTGACACACAAAGATAGATCAATGTTGTAATGTAGAGTGAAAACAGAACAGCACCAATGCTGGATATATAATGCAGAAGATTTATCTAATTTTGCACAGTAAGTTGCTACTGCTAGGCTTATAATAATGGCAACTGTAATGTTTTTGCTCTGGCTCAGTTATTTAATTCAATCTGCTTGAATCAAATCAAATCAAGAAAATCAAATAACCAATTTGATTCCTGGCATAATGCAATGCACAAAACACAAAACCAAATCCAGTTTAGCTACTTTATTCCTGTTGCCCACAATGCTTTGCATGCATTTTAGGCATTACTTTCTACAATTATACTGGAGCGCCATTCTGATGGGAACATTAAATGTTTCACTTTAAACGGGATAATATAGTTAGGTGAAGTCAAGTTTGTTTGCATAGTTTTCAGCAACAAAGCAGTTGAAAGTGTATACCAAACTGATGTCCACTGTCATTCAAAGATTTAGAAGATTCTGGCATATTCACATCAATTTGTATGAATGAAGAAGTTAAAAAAATAATTGATAAAGTTCAGAAGTGCAGTACTTGCACAGTAATGAGATTGGTTACGTTTTGTTGATCGAGGTCAAATCCAAACTTGTGGGCTTTAAAATAGATGAAGAGCTCAATCAGAGGCTTAATGCCACACATCATTGGGCTTGGGAATACTATTAGGAGAAATGCAGAGGCAGGCCATTCCATGCAGCTGCAAAATCATAAAAAATCAAAAATGTAATTTATTAGCAGGCTAATATGACATTTTCTAAAATGAAATAAGGTCAGGTAAGATAATTTTATTTATGTAGCACATTTTCAGCAACAAGGGAGTTCAAAGTGCTGTTGTACCAAACTTACTGATAAGATAAATTTCCCAAAATTTACCCAAATAAATTTGGGTAGTAAATTATATCACTATGTGTAATGAATATCTAGACAACGGATGTAAATTTTTGAGTTGAAGAATTATTTTTAACTCACTTTTTCCAATGACATGTACCTACATACGATAGGACAAAGAACTTTCTTGTTCCTGGTCAGAGCACTAAAGCTGCTACATAAAATACATGCTATGTAGTAGGAAAACCTAAAATTTCGGTTAAAGGGTCGTTACGTTCAGTATATAGTGTCCATTAATGGGCTGTTGAACATGTTTTATCAGCTAGATAGAGAGAGACACATTACAGAAACCTGTGCTGACACATTAGAAAAGCATGGAGAAAAAAAAGAATAAAAAAACTGCTCGCCACAGCAGACTTTGGTCCAAGCTATGTGGTGGATGAGTGGATCCTACCTGGGCCAAAGCGTGCAGGCTGCAGGAGCATAGCATCTCAGCAGGCTACATAATTACACACCCTGATGGCACAGCCACTTGGTATTCTCTGCACACCCACTAAGACATACCAGGCCTCGATAAGTCAATGGTAAGAGAAGGGAACAGGAAGCAGAGGGAGAACTATTACAGACGCTTCAATCAGCGAGACCTCTGACAGCGGGGAGCCTGGGTCATGAATCAACCCCTGACTGTTGCGTGAACCTGAGGCATGGAGCCTTTTGACAGGCAGAGCCAACATGCTGCGTTAGAGGAGGAAATCTGACATTTTACATTTAATCTCTGATGAGTGGAATCACCTCATCAGGTAAATAAACAGCAGCACTCGTCAGGCTTGAAATCTATTGGAAAGCAGCAACAACAAACACAGAACATGCTCTGTGTCTCACTGCGGCTGGGTTAGGGGACCACACAAATCATCTCATTACAGAATTGTTCTGGATTGTCCTCAGCTTGTCATTATACATTTAAATCAGCAGCGAGCCGTTGTACCAAGCTTACTGATATTCTCTTTTCAGCTCATTATGTTGCTGTGTGAAACCGAGCATAGAAGCTCCTAAGACTGTTTTCTGTGCAGTTAAACACAATGTATGAATTAATATATTACACGCAGAGGGTTTGTGAAATGTGTGTTTACACTGTGGGAAACGGATATTAGGCCGAGGCGCAAACACAGAAAGTGTGGATAGTGTGGGAAATGAGCTGAGTACTGCAGACTGCGGAAGGAGAGCACTTTATTGGTAGTTACAAAAAGGGCGGAGCAGGGAGGGGCATGTGGGTGATATCTCATGGGTCGGAGAACACCAGAGAGAGGGAGGGTGAAGCAGCCATGCTGTACTTCTCTAAGAATGAGTGTCATTCTGAATCGTTCCGCTGTCAAGCAAGTTGCAGAGAACTGTTTGCTTCAGTGAAGGGTGACAGCAAAGAGACAGAGCTGCTCTGCTGCTGTCACAGCCACTCTGCATTTCACTTTCCAGACGTGGGCGGCTGCATGATATAAATGGCTATACAGGCCGCTGGACCTCTGCGGCCATCCGTGCTATTTTTCTGTGTGTGGAAAAACTACAACATCTCTGTCTGGGCTGTGAACTCTGTGAGATTCTCATGGTATAATAGCCTTGAAAAATAACTGTTTATTTGTATTTGCACACAAAAGCATTGGAGTAGAAACACCATTATTTTTGCTGCGTCTAATGTACTGTGACATATTGACATGATATAAAAATTCTATAAAACATTTTTGTACACTATGTTTAAGCAAAAACGGGAGTTTTAGAACAGTGTTACATTATAGAGTGGCAGGTGAGCTCCATTCGTTTTCATAGAAACAGCCAATTGGAGGTGCACTACATGATGCAAATTTATTGCAACATCACTGCTAATCATTTAACTATGCATTAATGTTTCCTAACAGTTTCTAATGCTTAATTTGGTGGCTAAGTGTAAAGACATTTAGAAACTACATGCTTACAACAAACCTAAAGCAGAAAGAAATAACTCTCTTGAGTACTTCATTACTTATTGCAAGTCATATCATTATCACATGGCAAGCAACATTCACCAACATCATTACATATTGTTTGTTTTGGTAATATTCTGCAGTTCCTTATCAGAATATTCACTTTCAGCTGAAAGTGAATACGCTACTCCATACCTCAAACAATTTTGTTTTCCACAGTACCTTCTCTGGAATCTTATTAAAATGATTTCAATTTGTAGGAATGACATGAAAAGCAATTTTAATGGCGCTGAAAGCATCGCATTTTAAAACCTTGGCATACCTTGTATTAAAAAAGAGGATCATTTAATGCTAGCTTTGGACAAAACGTTTGGCTCCTTTTTCCTCTTTAATTTGCCCGGGAATCCTCGACGAGTGGCGGCGTCGTGCTAAAACGAAACAACAACAAAGCGTGTTGACGTCACAGATCACAGAGTTTAATCTCATACAAAGCAATGAACAACAAAGCTGCAGAGGAACAGAGATATGCATTTTTCATAAGAATAAAGACACACAAGGGGAGACAAACGAACATAAAACACAGACAAAAAAGGCAAAAAATAGCGGCCGCTCTCTCTCTCTCTGGGCTGACCTGGAATTTTTATATTGAGTAGGTGTTTCTTGAATTTAATATATGCAGTCAAGGCGTTCCGTTCTTTGACCAATTAGAAACTCCCTCAGCCCTCAGAGAGACTTGGAAACTCCCCTCATTATGGCAAAGGTGTCTGTTTTTTGTCCAAGCAAAAGGGCGGACCACTCCGTGCTCATCTCCGTCTGGTACGGGGAGAGGCGCCAAAAAGTCTCTAACCCTATCGGAATGTAAATTTTATTGCTGTGTCTGTCAGCGGGGGAGGAAAAGGGCCCTGCTTGTTTGAATGTCTACTATTTTCAGCTCCCACATGCTCAACAGAAAACTGTTCCAAATAAGAGTGTTGGCTATACCTTTACACATGTCGTAAGATTAACTGTATTAAGCACCAAAATTAATCCTTTTTCTTAACACTTGATACCGGTAACCAGTCCATTTCTACTGTGAAGACCCAATAAAAAACATCAATTAGGAATCGAATTTGTAAAGATCAGGTGTATTAGCCTTCACTGACAGCCTTGTTTCATAATCAGCATTTAATACTAATGCCTCAAATATACTATCCATGAAACTTAGAAAGACAGAACTGGAAAAGAAATGTGCAGTAAAGAGTTACATGAGAGAAAAAAGTTCAACAACATGCAGAGTCCAGGTAAAGCTCAGTATTGGATTTATGCCAGAATACAAGTGGCTTCAAAATGTCTCAAGAGAAAGCAGTCTCTTCTAACTTACTGATGCAAGCCTCAAAACAGCAAAAGACAAACATCCCGAGACCCAAATCATAGATCCAAAAGAAACCGTCAGAGAAAACAAATCTCCTCTCAGTCACTGGGAGCTGATGGCTGATCATTTATATCTTGGTTTTTCATCTTGTAAGCATTCGATTTCTTCGCTGTAACTATGTAGTTTTATTTTAGGACTGTTTCTGTATTGCCACCCTTTTGCATCATCATGCCATGACTTTAAAAGATGCAAACATATTCAGGGGTGCTGGTAAGGGGCTACAATATTGAAAAATAGACTGTTTTAATTAAGAAATAGAAGAATATTATCTACAATACATATACAGTATTATCTAAGCATAACCTTAGTTTTGATTTGTATTAAAATTTTTCTTTTACATGTATCGCAGCAGCAAGCAAATCTGAGTTTGAATGTTAGAAAAACACATTTCTATGTATACATCTTTGACCTTCAGTTTCATGGGTGCATAAAGTAGAAGATTTTCTCTATATTCACAATATCCCAGCGTGGAGACGATTTAGCTTTGCATTTGGCCAGTTCCATCCCTCTTATATTAGAAACCAGCCACTGCTGCAAATTTAAATCTGCTCATACTGACCAGGCTTTGTGGCTTTATAATGCACCACAGGTGTGGAAAAAAAGTAGTTGAAATACTTTCTGGTAAAAATAAATTTCAGCCTACTCACTGTGGAGAGAAAGCTGTAGATATATTTAAAAAATAAAGTCCACATCTCATGGGTTTACAAATGACTACGGCTTGAAGCCCGCTGCCAAGAAAACACAACAGAAGCTTGAAAAACCCCAAAACTGATCCCCAAGATGAACTTACCAAAGGTAGATTGTGGGACTAAATCTGTCAAAATATTTTAGAAAGGACCTAAAAGGTGAATCACAATTATGTTCAAGTGTGAACATTCCAGTCAAAAATGATTGAGCTAATTAAAACAAAAAAGTAGGAATATTTTCATAGACAACAACCTGCTAAAACTTGCATGTTACTTAAACAGGATGTTTTAGGATTTTATGTTTCAGTAAATGTTTTATAGTGTCTTAATAAGCACATCATTTTTAAAAAGCTTAAAAGGCTTTGATATTTTCAACATTCTTTATACTTTATGTTGGCTGAAGCCATTTTTAAACTCAACAATAAAACAGCAATTTAATATTAGGGTAATTTTTTATTCTTCCAGTGACTGGATAAATGACTAGAACATTTTTCAGTTCTCTTTCCAATACTGCAGTCAACACGGAACTAAATAAAATAGCTAACCATTTGATTAAAGAGTGATTAGAATACTCCTTTTCTCCTTTTCACAACTTATCATTGGAAATTAAGGTTCCATTTACTCTGGAAACAACTCGTTTGGCAATTATTCTCTCAGCACAATCAGGCTTCTCTTTCAAATTAACATTCTCCCATATATATATAATTTATTTTCTTAATTACTTCAGTTATTTTTGATGAATAGCTTTTCAGAGATAAGCAAATTATCAAAGACTCACTGAGAGTGTAGTTTGGGTAAAAGATCAAAAATTTAAACATAAATCATTTTTCTTGTCAATGGCTTGGATTTCAATGGGACAACCTGTGTAAATTAAGGTTAAATAAAAAAAATAAATCCAGCTTTTGCACAGATCATGTTCAGGGACAGTGTGTTTTTATTCAATGTTGATCGTAATATGTGCTTAGCTTTGAACAGAGAGAAACTGTGCCTATGGAGGAAAGACATATGAGATGCATTAAGTCTTGTCACTTTCATCCTTGCTAGCATCTTCTTATTTTTAAAAGTGCACAACTTAAGATAATGACTCTGAGAGCATTCTTTCATCTTTAACTGTTTCTGTTTTGTTTTTTTTCCAATTACAACTGTGATGGTTATGTGCAATCAAATTGCACGTACACTTTGATTGCACGTACAATCAAGGAGAGAGTCTCTCTCTTCACATATAAGAGGTTATATTTGTTTAGCTTTGGACACAAAACCCACACAAAGCATGTAAAACAAAACTGCTTATTACTCTAAACATTAAATGAAAGAAACCCAACAACCACCATTTTCCCCACAAGTCTCAAATGTATTTACACACATACACACACAAATTAAACAATAATAAACAATTCTTTAACATAATGTGGGACGTTGCTCCAGCTTTTTTCGGTTCAGTTAAATTCAGTTCCAAACGATAATAATAATCCATTTCAATCGTTTTCCTCACCAGTTCAATCCGTTAAAAAAAACTCCACTCCATGTTTTCCGGAATGCCCGGAAAACATGGAGTGGCCAACTCCATGTTTTGAGTGGCCAACTCTCTGTTATTCCTACATCGATTTGATACAGTAGGGGCGTCCGCACTTCCAACATCAGCGCCTTCTGTCACTTTTTTCAGCCAATAAAGCTGTTTAATCTTGTTAACACGTCGTGACCTGTTTTTCCGAGCCGCCTTTAAACGCAACATGAGCGCTACGACGCTCGCGCTGGGTTTACACCTGTGCGGCAGCGAAGGAGACCTGCTGCTGCTGTGCAGGTGTGCACAGGTGTGTGTTAGAATGATGGCAGCAAACTAGCAAAACACAAAGAACTTTGCACAATTTTTCCCCCAAACTAACTGACTGAGTTGAGTAATTCTGTTGGATGCAGGTTATGTTAATCCTACATACACCATGCTCAACAGGAGAGGGCCCACCTTCTCCAGCTCTCATCAGACGTGATAAAGCAGGGGTGTCAAAGTCCAGTCTTTAAGGGCCGGTGTCCTGCAACTTTTAGATGTGCCTCTGCTGCACCACACCTGAGTAGAATAATTAGGTCATTAGCAAGGCTCTGGAGAACTGATCTACACCAGGAGGTAATTAAGCCATTTCATTCCTGTGTTTTGTACCTGTGGCACATCTAAAAACTGCAGGACAGTGGCCCTTGAGGACTGGACTTTGACACCTGTGTTATAAAGGCTTGGATCCCTGAAATCATATTCTGCCTCTCATCCGGGCCCCATCTAGTTCAAAGATTAAGTGGAGCTGCAAACAGTTCATTTGTGAAGGTTGGATATAAATTTTTTGCATGATGGAGAGGGATATTTGTTTGAATATTCATACTTGTAATGGCACAGTAAGTGAGGATCTATGGCGCAAAGACACCTAAGATTTACTTTCCTAGCGATCTAACCCATGGTAAAACATTTATTATGCTGCACAGCATGCCTGTGTATACATAATCTGCGAGTACAAACAACAGAACACCTCAAAAATCCTCTGTCACAATAACAGAACATAGCAAATGCACACTGAGGGAGGTAGGTTTTTAATTATTGATGCGTGAAGTAGGCATATACATCATTTTATTCTGTCCATGTTATGAGCTGTATAAACCGTTTTCACGATTCATATCATGAGCAGCAGAAACACATCACAAATGCCCTAGCAATGTCTGAGAGTTTATGTCAGAGTTAGTCCGCTGTCATTCATCATTCATTTGTCTTGATCAATGTGCTGAAAAAAAAACAAAGTGACTCACTGAGGAGGGAGGAAAAAGACAGAGAGGAAGTTTGGAGTTCAGAACAGAATGACAAGACATCAGCATGTTCAATGAGTTACAGCATCTATAAAAATCATCCTGAGGGACGCCTCTTTGTGTCTTCTATTCCAGTTAAAACCAATTCTTTGTGTTTAGCTACTTTTCAGTATTTATGAGAAATAGTTTTAGATTTTTTTTGTTTTCTTCTCCTTTGCAGTTGTTGTTTACCTTCTCATCATTCCTTGTCAGCTCACAGTTAACACTTGAAAATCACTTCATGTTCAGTAGTTCGCCATTGTGATGATTGACAACAAACCGTCAATGCTACTAATTTTTCTTTGAACTGTAGACTATGTTGTGTTAATAACCTGTGCACCAATACACACACATCAGAACTGGACCAAGAAAACTGGACAAAATTCTGTGGTCTCATAAGTGGCATTTTCCTTTAGATTGCATGCATGATTGTGGTATAATCATTACTTCCCAGAGAACACATGGCACCAGCATGTACTATAGGATGAAGGCAAGGCCAGCGTGGGAGTGTGATGCTCTGGGCAATGTTCAGCCACCTACCTAAGCATTGTTGCAGATCCTTTACACCCTTTCTTGGAAATAATACATGGCTGAGACCTCTTTCAGCCGGATAATGTGCCCTCCCACAAAGCAAAAATAGTTCAGAAACAATTTGAGAATGTAAATAACACAAAAGACTAAAAGCATCTGCTGCTAACATCTTGTCCCCAGATGCCTCAGTAAACCTTCAAAGGTTTGATGGAACCAATGTCTCAATGGTTTATTGCTGTTTTGTATGAACAAGAGGGCAAAACATTATTAGGCAATCGGTGTGGCAATCGGCCATTATGCCACACCAAGGATCTTTGAGTAGTAATCATTCCTATGGAGGCAGGCAGACAATGTTCATTCATGAAATTAAATCTTAGCATGACGCAACATTTGTATGGCATGGTTCTACATTGAGTGCGCAAATGGCAAAGCAGACCATTGTGTGGTTAGACAACACAATTGAGAAGTCACACAAATGTCTGCAAACATTCAAGGGATATCTTCACCAAAACTTTTATAAAAGAGCTGCAGTATGGGCAACAACTTCAGAAAGTGAAAGTGATAAAAATGTTTGCAGAGTTTGATAAATGGACTTAATCTGGCTCAATCTCTAAAGGACATTTGTGCAAAGAGACAAATGAAGTTAGTGATGGGAGTGAGGTAATACATAAACCGTGGGTGAAACCTGGATCTTCACAACATGGTTTATTATTATATTTCAAAGAAAAGCAATGATATCTGCATTAACATCAAGACAACTAAGACCAAAAGAGATTCTGTTTTTATTGTTTAGTAGGCAGGAGAGAAAAGGAGGATATATCCCTGTAAATATATTCCCGTGAGTCAGAAAAAATCTAAAGCAGGCTTAACGTAAAGAAAAGTAAAATAATTTTTAGTTTAAAAAGGGTAATGCAGGCATTGTTCTCAAATAATAAATTTGTCTTTATTGGCGCACTGAATAAAACCGAAGTAATGGTGGAAGACAGGACAGGATATTAAAATGATAAAACAATGGGAGTTGCATCCAATTTTAGTCAGAGGACTGCCAAAGATTTTAAATGATCCAATTGTCCGGATAAAACACACCACGAAAACTTGATCTGAGAGGACCCATGGGACTACTTCTAACATAACTTCTCCAATTGAAGAAGGAATAGGTTTTGCTTTCCTGTAGGATTTATGTGTCTGTCATGGTCAGCCTTCATATATAATAACAGGATAAAGTTCACTCCCAGTGGAATCTTTCATTTGAGTCTTTCAGTCCAAAGCCCAATTACTTTAAGACACAAATCTCAAATCATGTCAACACAAAGTCACATTTCTAAGTGAAACTTGAAGCTCAAAGCATATTGTAGTCAGGTCTCCACGTTGTGTTTATATTTGTAAAACTACTGTAGGCCAAACAGGTAGAGATTTTTTTATTTTTTTGTCTGGGAAGGCTCATTTCACAGTACAGTGGAGAGATTATTGTGTTGCCTCTTTGGTAATACTAATAGGATTTCTCCAATATCAAGGATTTGCTGCATTTAATACGAAATGTTGGAAGCTTGAACTCAAGGGTGAAGGAGGATGCAGTTAAAAAAAAACCCAAAAAACATGTTTGACCTAAACATTAAACATTAAATATATCTGCTTGGTTAGCTTCATTCTAATTGAGTTAGTGTAATTCTTAGTGTCTGACCTAACATGAAGGATACCAGCTCTGTCTGTACATAATTAATAAGTAATGAGCAATTGTCTGCATTCCAAAGTCAAAGATCCCATAAGATCCAGTTATTCATTGCTCTCCCCAGTTTCCAATTAGTGCCACCCAAATCCCAGTTTTCGAATGTGATTTCATCTCTGCAACAAATTACAATTTATAATTCTGGCATTTACATTTATGAAACACAGTTAATCAGTGGGTATAACAATTAACAATCATTATTGGAATAAAATGAGTAAAAAGAAACTCCTCAAGCGTAACAAGAAAGTGGTTGGATAATTAAAGGTGCCATGAGGAAGTGTCATGCTCACTGGAACTGAAATAGATTCCTTATATCTGTGACTGATGTATCAATTAAACAAAAAAACAGCAACTACTGGAAGTTAGAAAGGCAGAAATCAGTATTTTGTTAAGTAGTTTTATTTTGAAAGCATTTGTTTCTGTGCCTTATGTAGCCATAAATCTCGGTCCAGTTGTTTGGACATATATTAAATTTCTTGTCTAACATATATCACCTCAAACCAGTTAATATCAATATTAAACAGTCAGAATACCGAAATCAAGATATTTAGGTTTTTGTTAAGTTGAATGTGCCACAATTTGTTGAAATTTTGTTTAGTTGCCTAATTTTGATCTACTTGGAGATTGTGTTTTAGTGATTTGTTACATTTGTATTTCTGGGTATATCTGTGAAATGTTATGTTTATTTTTGTGTCTCTGGTTCACCCTGTCTGCGACAGACTGGCGACCTGTCCAGGGTGACCCCGCCTCTCAGCCTGAACGTTAGCTGGAGATAGGCATCATCAGCCCGCCTGACCCCACTAGGGGACAAGGGTGTTAGAAGATGGATGGATGGATGGATGGATGGATGGATGGATGGATGGATGGATGGATCACCCTGTATTTTCCCTCAATATGTTAGTTTCCTATTGTGCCACAGGTATATCTGCTTTCTTACTTACCTGTGCTTATTGTCCATCCGATGTCACAGGAGCCTATAGCCATTCTGAAGTCAGCTTATAATGATAGTCCAGAACTGGCAACTGGGCAATTGAGAAGGAGACTTACTCACTTACAATAGCTTTAGATAGGCTGGCAACCAGCATGCAAAGGCTGGTCGCTTACAACCCATACTTTCTTCTTTAAAGGAAACTTTAATCTCTTTTGGCATACAATATCTTTTAAGTGTCTTGCTCTACATGCATTGACATATTTTTGTGGTGAGGTAAGGCCTTTCAATCCAGGGCATTCTGTTTTCCAATATTATCAGAGTAGGATGCAATAATGTCAGAATCTTTTGAAAATACAAAAAAAAAAAAAAAGAATTCTTAGAAAATACAAGCTGGTTATTAACAAGTGTCCTGTATTCATACAGAATCTTGGACTGGACAAGAAGAACTTGTTTTTTTTACATTGTACTCAATGGTTCTCAGTTCATCTGTTTCGCAAAGACCAGCCGGTATTATTGTCGACAAGATTTATATTTGAACACTTTTATGAAAGTTTCCTACTCATTTTTCAGCAAATATGTAAGTCTACCATGTAAAAGAAATGTATTTAAATATAATTAAATAATAAACACAGTCCTAAAATGTACTCATGTTTTATTATGTGCTAAAGAAAATCTGCTGCTCCTTACTCTAATGTAACTAGGATATAACCACAGTTGAAACATTTATTGAACTAAAATTCTTCGTTTTAAATAGAGCTAAACAAAGATTGTTTAATAGTATGAATGTGTGATTGGAAATGATTTAGATTTATATTTTCTTTTGATTGGTGTATAAAACAAGAAGCAAATCTGTCCTCAAGAGCAAATCTCATGTGAAGCACTTGTTTCCTCACAGTTGCACAGACACTTTATGTACCCATACAAATTTATACATACAAAAAAGACACTGAGGATAATGTTCATCATAAAAAATACCAAATACAAAGACCTTAAGATTAATTAAAATTTCCCTGGGGAACATACATGCTGAATAAAAATGCAGCAACCGTTGTTACGGAGTCAGCAACAAACGTGTTTGAGTTCAGGCCCGCAGGGTTAATAAGAGAAAGGTCGGTTTTCCACACCCTGAGGCTCGGCGAGCTGCTGCAAACCCTGCCGCCTGAACAGAGCAGGTATGCGAGGCTCTGACCTCCAGTGCCTGAGGAAATGCTGGCATCTGTCCATGGTTGCTGCAGAGCAATCAAAGAGTGTCTGGTTAGCTTTCTTTCTCATACAGCCACTGCATCCTTATTGCCGTCCACCCACTAGCCCCCCGTCAACCAAAGCTTCAGCGAGCGTAGTAAAGCTGTAGCCATAGCAACGGAAGGCCTGCCAATGTCCTTGGGGATCATTTCTTGATAGAATTCCCCTGTGTCTTCATTTAGCGAAAGGTTGCTCCCTCTGCTGAGTAACTGTTTATCTTTGCAGACATGTAAGCTGTGGTGGCCATTGGCCGCCTTTATCATCCTCCCATCTGTTAGGTCCTACCACTCCACTCGTTCTGGATGCTGAAACTAATCCCCAAAACTTGTGATAGGAATTTAAAGCTGCCAACTCTGAGTTCCATCCAAAAAGCCCCAGGACAGTAAACAGGGAAAAGGGGGAGGAGTGAAACATCTTTTTGGATAACAATCAGGTTGGTGGCAAAGCATCATTTCAGCTTTATTTTAGTTCCAGTGTGTTTCTTACTCGCTACAAGGTCATCTTCTCATTACTGAAATTACAAATCAGGCTCCGAAGGTGTTTCTGACTTAACCCTCTGCAATCATTGCACGTCCCTCACAAACCGCCAGTCAGAGGGAAGATGTACAGGATGGGTTAGCTTCCAGTAACAGATGGTGGAAAGAAAATGACATTAGGAGAGAGTGGAAGGATGAATGGGTAACATCAGCTCTGCCAGAATAAATTGGAAGTATCAAAACGACACGATTCCTTTTTAGAGGCAGAACAAGCAAGAGTAGGATCTTTGATCTCCGCTGTGCACCTTTGATATGTCTATAGCAGGCCAGTGAAAAAGACACGAACTCTGAATACTGAAAGATTCTTTGAAATTAATATTTTACGTACAGATTGGTTAAAATATGTTTCCTATTTTACAGATTTATTCTGGGGCTTATTTGTCACCCTCACATGTTTCAGATCATTAATAAATTTTTTGTAGCATTCAAAACCTATCAAAGGCAATAAAAAAATGCAGTTTTTAGATGTTTTTTGTGTTTATTACAAGAAAAAAGCAATCCCAGCTAATCTAGCTTAATGTGAAAAAGTAATCACCCCCCCCCCCCCCCCCCCCCCCCCCCCCCCCCACACACACACACACACACACCCATTCCAGACCAGTGGCATTTACAATAACCATTTATCAATTTTGCTCCCATCAAAGCACAACACTTTTAAAGTTATGCCACAGCATCTCAATGAGATTCAATACTGAACTTTGTCTAGGCCACTCCAAAACTTTCATTTACGTTTTGAGCCATTCAGAGATGAACTTGCTGTGCATAAGAATACAGTACCGTCCTGATGCAAAACCAACTTGCTCTTGAGCCAAAGACAACAAAGAGGCTGTCAGACATTTTCCCTCAGGATTTTCTGTCAAAAAGCAAAATTCGTGATTTCATTAATTGTGGCATATGATACAGACCCATAGCTGGCAAAACGTTATGGGTTAGACACAAACATCACCACCTTACCACTGTCATCATGAGCTCCTTTGTCTGAAGCTGTGTGCTAGTTTTAAAAAAGATATCATATCAAGAAGTTTGAATTTTCTTTTGTCGGTCCACAGAATGAATTACTGTATAAGGCTCTGTATAAAAGTCTTGTGGATCATCGAGATCAAGATGTTTTATGGAGATTTTTGTTCTTTTTTTGGTTAGAAGTGTTTTTTCTTAGAGCTACAGTATCCCATGGGTCTAATTTTGCCAAGACTCTTTCTTATTGTTAAAGTATGAGCAATGACCTTAACCGAGACAAGAGAAGCCTGCAGTTCTTCAAATGTGTTTCTGAGATCTTTTCTTACATCTGGGATGACCAGTCAATGCGCTCTTGGAGAAATTTGGGCCTGTCACTTTTGAAAAGGTTCATCACTGGTTCACATTTTCTCCAGTTGAGGATAATAACTCTCAAAGAACTATCTAAAACTGGAATTGAGAAGTCTGCTTCATTTAACATGTGTTAAAAGGTGGGATTCGACACAATGTAGCATTCCTGATGTATATTCCCCTTCATAAGTAACTTTATAACCCTTTCAACACAGACAGACATCATTAACTTTGTTTCTTATCTGATTTTGAATTTCATTTGATCAGTGCATGACTTTATGCCTTTCTTCCTGTTGTCAGACATGTTCCATTTCACTGATTTCTTGATTCTAAAGAGCCATTATTTTGTCCCATATATACAGATTTTTTTCTTTAAAAAGATTAAATTATTATTTGAAAAAATTACCATGGTTATATAGGTTTTATTTAATGGCACGTAACATGTGAGTGTGACTAGAAAACGAAACCGGATAAAATCGTTGAGGGTGCAAATACTTTTCCCACTGTAAATGATTCTTTTTGAAATACCAATTGTATTTAATGTAATGCATTTCTTGATGTGGAATAAGCTTATCTAACACAGTGACACAAGGTAGAAATTAATGATGCATGATGCAACTGTAAATAATCCATGCTCTCCTATAGCCCTGCACAAGCACAACATCCAAGAAGAATATAAATCTAAACTATTGACCATTTTGACTCGCCCTCTCCTTTTCACTGACTGTGGCACTCAGAAAGATATTGGCTCTCAACAATGTGTCCCTGCATAACAATCCCGGGCAGTTCAGCCATGCTTTTTGTCTGCATCTTTCTATTCCAGCCCATCTGCACCATTAACATCACAATCCGCGTCTCATCTTGAGTCAGCAATCATCGCGGATATGGGCATAAATATCTGGTTTTGCTCTCCCTCACACAATGATTTCCATTTTTTTTCTGCCCGAAACACACACTCACTCTTTTTCAGTAGCCTTGCTTTCGCGGCCACCCACGCAGGCATCTGTAAAAGAGCATGTGTGGTTCGCAGCATTTGTGCGGTCCACGCAGGCAGAAACTGTCAGATTCCGAGCCCTTAATGTGTTACATCCTCTGTGTGCTGCTGGTTCCTCATAATTGCGGGTTTTGCTGCCAGATACCTGAGGCAAATATTTTCCAACATCCTTGACTCTGTTTTTATTTTACTTCAGTTTGTTTTATGTGGAAAAACTTTACGGGGCAGATCGGTTGCGAGTGAGAACGTCTCACCTGCTTGTTTTTATTTGTTTTCTTCCCGTTAAACAGGTGAATGATTGCGACACAGAGAGCAGCCTTTGCAGCGCGACCCCGTCCCATGTTGCTCCCTCCTCTCAGGGAATGGCCAAGGTCCAGGATGGACACACGAACACATGTGAAAGGTGGAGATTGTTTGCGAGCAGCTTATCAATAAATCAGCATGGGATTGTTTTATTCCTGCTCAGTGGTCAGGTGGTAGTGTTTTTTAAATAGCGATGCTTCCTGAAACCGCTCACATTTTCACAATTTACAACCATAAGATTCATCTGTCATGAAATTTAAAGTGGGTTTAGGTTCCAACAGATTTGGTGCGACACCTATTAGTCAGACTACACCAGAAGTGAAGGACAAAAATATCGGTGCTGAAGAAAAAGCATAAAGTCCAATTTGCACTTTGTCTTGAACAGTCCACAGACAGCATGTGGCAAACATGTGGTTGAAACCAGTATGAAATGTTTTGGCCCACATGAAAAGTCATATATTGCGTTTTGCAAACTACATCACACTGAATACATGATGGAACGAGGCGGTCACCAGCATCATGTTGTGTTGATTTGTTTTCTTTAGTCAGAAAATTGTTGTGAAACTTGTTAGAGATAAGTACAGACCAATCCAGTAACAAAAGTTGCTGGAGGCTGCTTAAAACTTTAAACTGGGTTAGAGGTTCACCATTCAGCAAAATAACTACCCTAAACATGTAGCCAGAGCTACAATGGAATAATTTAGATCAAAGCATATGAATGCAGATGTGGCGCAGTCAAAGTCCAGACCTAAAACCCATCAAGTGTCTGTGAAAATATATGTTCGCAGACACCCTCCATACAGTCTGACTGAGCTGAGCCAGAAGTCTTTAGGTGTACAAAGCTGGTGTTGACATTATCCAAAAGACTGGCAGCTGTATTTGCAGTAAAAGATTATTCGCAAGGTCTTGACTCAGGAATGCTGAATGACACACTTTTTAATGTGCACATAATATCCCAACAAAATACATCCCAGTTTGGAATTGCAAAGTGACACCATGTGTTCAATATTTGTCAAAAAATGAGCCTGAATTTGCAACTTCTGAATTTCTGAATTTGCATTTACTTCACAGCACTGACATGTTAGAGGAGAGCCACGATGGTATGGACAGTGGCACCCTGAGTCCTCCTTCAGCTCGACAGGTTACCATCAAGCGCCACCCTACTCAAGGCTTCGGCTTCATAGCAGGCAGCCAGAGGCCTGTCATCGTTCGCTCCGTCTCTGCCGGTAGGTCAGCATATATGTTTGGAAAAAAGGGATTTCATCTGACGAGACTATAATTTTTACTGTATGTCTTTTGTCAATAGACGGCCCCTCCTTTGGAAAACTTCTCCCTGGAGACCAGATCTTGGCCATAAACGAAGAGACGGTGAGCGACGCGCCACGAGAGAGAGTCATAGACCTTGTAAGGTAACATCCTTTACTGTCCCAGGAGGGAGGGCGGGAGGAGGAAGAGGGTCTTAAAGTCAGGGGACCAGCAACAATGGCAAATGGGAACAAAAATCTAAAGACTTGGGTAAAGAGGATGGACTCAAAAGAAGAAACAGTTTCTTACAGCATCAACAACAAACCTGAGGATGACTCAGTCCTTTTGCAGCCAAGGAACAGCAATAAAGCAGCAGATAAAAACTGTTCTTTCAATGCTGCACTCCGTGTGGCATTATCTAACCCCCTCTACTTTCGGCTGTCTCTCAACAGACGCTGCAAAGACACCATAGTTCTCACTGTGCTGCAGCCCCATCAGGTAATACAATGGGGCGCTCTCCCTTTCATCCTGTCCTCCCTAAAGATCCCTCCTTGTCCTCGTCAGTCGCAGCACTATTCCCTTTCCATTTGAATCGTACGGCTAAACAAAGTACAGTGTTCTGTTCCAGTGGTGCAGAGTGAGGACGTACATTAGTATTCATGACCTTGCTCCGTACACTGGAGTAATTTCTTTTCCTGGTAACCCTGCACAACAACTCCAAGTGGGGACATAAACAGCCACATGAGACTTTAATAAACAAGAATTTTATGTGGATGCATCATTCCCTGCAGAAACAATAGACATGTACAATTCATCTTGCTAAGAACCACCAGAAGATTTTATGTTGTTTGTTGCATAAAGATAAAAAACAAACATTAAAATAAAGCATCTTATCTTTTGGAGGCTAGAGTTATGATATGTCTACATAAAATTCTAAAAGTTAGACAAATCTCAAATAAAGAAACTTTTTTGTGGATGAAGTTTGCATTTAAATCTTGCAGCTGCAACTTTACACCCAATTTATTGCCAGTTCATTAACGCATGTCTTTTTAGTGCAAGTCATGACTCACTTGTAAGTCGTACATCAATCAGCAATGCTTCACAGAGTAACCATCACTCTCCTTATGTTTTTAGTCACCTAAGTCTGCCTTCATAAGTGCAGCCAAAAAGGCCCGCCTGCGAACCAACCCTCCTAAAGTGCGCTTTTCAGAGCAAGTGTCGATCAGCGACCCGGACTCAGTAAGTTTTAGCTGCATTCAAATAATTGCTGTTGCCCTTTCATTCCCTTCTTTGCAAGCTTTTATTTTTTAGCAGGAAACATAAAAAAGAGCAAAACCATCTCTCTCTTCTATCTCTTCTTTATGTGAGTGCATCGAGCAGAGACGGGAAGTTTGGTCAACCTTTTTGACACTAAATAAATTGCTTTTTGTTTTTTGACAGATTTGGCTTCTCTCAAGTGCGACTTGTGACTCTTTTGTTAGTTGTTTGAAAACAACCAAAAAAAAAATCCTCCAGCTTTCCAGTTATGAAGGACATAATGACGATCCTAAGTGCTAAATATAAAGCAACTGGATGCTTCGCCTATCATCCAAAAGTCTTTGATTCTGATAATGTGCTGGGAGCTCCTAGCTTATAAATGGTAGATGGAAGGATTACACTAATAGGGACAGTAAGGACAAGTGGGTTGCTGACCCAAACACACTTCCTGTGATATTTGTTTTGGGTAGCTGCCCAGACAAAAGTTGGAATGTAAGGCACTAAGCACCCTTTAGTAAGGAATTTTAAGCAAAAACATTTAGCTATCTAGTAAATTATTTAAAAATGTCTTCCCTCCAATACAGCTGTCTTCTACAGCTTATTGGGGGGTAGAAAATTAATACATTCTCTTTTGTTATTTATGACCAACTCCTTTATGATGAAAAAAGTTGGTTGGCTAAAATCAGTTAATAAATAATTCAACTTCATTTACTCTAACATTGAACTTAGGTATAGGTGGAAAAGAACTGATGTCAAACACCGGAGCTAAAAAAAAAAAAAAATCCAACTTCAGCGGACAAAGTATCTAACTTTCATACACTACGACTAAGTTTAATAAAGCAAATTAGGTTAGCAAAATATTCCAGTAACTTGAGTTATTTTGAACATTTATTCTAAGTTTTAAATTTACCTTACTAAAATGTGCAGGTACCTGCGGATTCTTCCTAATAAAACCAATATGTGAGTTGTTTTACTCACATGTTTCAGAATGTGAACGGTTGTGAAATCAACCAGCAAGGCAAGTCAAGGCTGCAGTTTAGGTGTTAGAAAGTAGGAACGTGAGGCAACCCTCTGTGATTGCTATTGGCTTTTCACTTGAAGTGAAAATGGCTCCATTCTTTCCTCCTTTTTCTCTCTTTCTGTACGTTCTGTATGTTCCTCACTGCACCGGGCGCTTGTGTTTGGATGTTTTATCCCTGTGGTGAACTAGTCTCTCTCCAAATACCCCTATCACATTATTGCCTATCTGTCTTGTATTTCAGGGGTGCAGGAAGATGTGCAGCTTTCAGTAAATAAAGCACCACCACACAAATTTGATCCCCAGCTAAACCAGACTTGCAAATATTTTTTGGACATGTCAAAAAGTCATGAAAAACATGATCATGTCTGAAACATGAGATATGAAATTATTTATGAAATGTACTCAAGTGCTGCTCAGTTGTCACAGTAATTACCCCCTAATAATATTAATCATTGCCATTCTAAGCTATGTAGATACTCTGTCTATGCTGAGGAAGAATTACTTATATCTGCATGCAAAAGGCCTGCATTGACTACGCAGCCCAACTTTAGCAACTTTATCAACTTCATCAAACTTTCGTTTGTAGGTATCTGGTTGATCATTAAAAAAATAAATAAAGAAAAATTAAAAACTTGACTGTGAATTCCACACATTTCCTCCTAAAACACTTGTCCTGTCATGCCTCCCAAGTCATGAAAGGACTTGATGTTCAGCAAAATGTACTTCAAGTTTAAAACCCACAAAATAAATGTTTTTAATACAGGAAAAAAAAAGCTACGTGACAGCAGCTTTATCGTAATCATTCAGCGTTGTTATCATTTGCGCAGAGAAACAACGTTGTTCCTTACTAAACGCTCACACCTTCCAACCAAAGACGTTTACAGTAATGATTTATAAATAACATTAATGCTGTACAGTTCACAAAGATGTCAAGCATCATCAATTTAACAAAGGAGCAAACATGAAAGGATAAATTATTTTTGGTCTTTTCTAGTTGAAACTGGTGGAAGAACAAAGACAGCAGTATTGCTCATCACACCCACAAAGTCACGATTCTTTAAATAAAGCAACAACCGACTCTTGTGGAGCCACTTCTATTTAGCTTTTTCATTACACCTGACTTTAACATCTGCTCTGTCCTGACAGGGCCATTGGTAATTAGCATGAGAACCAAGCTATTAAGACAATTAACAGTTTTTTTGAACAGATATGGATAACGGAGTTTGTAAAGGGAAGTAATGGAGCTGGTTTTAATGTTTTCACCAATGCACCGTGACTGTAACGAGAAAAATCAGTTCACTCTGCACAGAACAACAGCCTTTTGAGAGCTTTCGGTTCGAGACATGCTCTTACATTACAATTATTCTTTGATGATCAAGAGCTGCCCAGGTGTCTCCTATGTCTCACATTTAAGATAAAAGAAAGTCATAGAAAATAAGAAATAGACGAAATGTTAAGAGAAATTCTGCGATCTTTGCAAAAACTTGCTAAGGCTTTCATGCTGGGTGTAAGACTCTCTCTTGCATGTCATGAAAAATCTCTGCTTATGTCTTATTTTCTTTGGTTTCCATTTTTTTCCTGATCACAAATCTAACTACATTTTGAGAACAGAGTCATTTTTTTTTGTAATTCTTTTGCATAAGGTAAAATAAGTTGACATTAAGAGGAGAGTTCCTTTTTCATTTTATCCAAGTTAAGAAAAACTGCACTGCATATCAGATCTTATCTCTGTCAGAGTGCTCCGAGTAAAGGCAGCAAGGTTGAATTTAGCCCCTCATTTATGACTCTCCTACATCCAATTTTCTTTACATGGCATAAATATTAGATGTGTAAGCCGGAGAAAATGAATAATCCCTTCTTTGATCATAATACAATGCATGGATAGCTGTCTTAAGGCACAGCTTTGCTCCTTCTCAGTCAGATAAGTTAAAAGATCTCTTCCTTGTTTACTTGAGGCATCTTATCTCCTCTGCTTTCCATTGATTCCCACCGTCTGATGCCGACCAACCATTACATTTGATTATGTTCATTCCCGATCACCTTTTTAACTTATTACCACAGTCTTTAATCTAAACAACCCATTTTTCTTCTTCGATCTTTCTTTCAGACAATGCTTAAGGACGACTCCTTGCTGCTCATACCAAATGTGTTGAAGGTGTTCTTGGAGAATGGACAGATTAAATCTTTTACGTTTGACAGCCGCACTACTGTCAGGGTATGTATGAAGGCTGCCGAATTGCTGTGACAAAGAATTTCAGGTAATAGTTTTATAATAGCAAAAATTTAACTGACATTATATGTATACAGTGACGTATTTCAGAAAAAAGAGGCTCTTCAATTTCATTTAGTTCACTTTTTTGTAAGAATAAACTGCTGCACACCAAAGATGACTAAATGCAATAATAATGTTTCAGACAAGCAGTTTGTGAATTAGTGCTAAGTAAAGAATTATTTTTAATGTTTTTTAGGGAGTCAGTACTGCATTTGAGAATCTGTAGTGTAAAAGGTGATATATTTTGACCTCTCAGACTTGATCTGGATTATTCTACATTGAACAATTGTTTGAATCACATTTTTAATTATATGAAAACACAAAAAGCAGGTTTTTTTTTAAAAAAAGGTTTCTTGGTTTTAGGTGCCACTTAGACAGAAACAGGCTTGAGAGGGGATCTGTACAGATTAGACAAAAATCAGATTAGACAAAAATCATTCGTACCCCTGGGGGATAGATGTAAAGCATTTTTTACCAACATGCTCTTTTCTTTCCAACTTGCATTTTGTCAAAGTTTGGACATAAATCTGATGGAGCATCTGTGTAAGGAGATGAAGATTAAGGAGGGTAGCAAAAATATGAATGAAAGCATAAGAGAAGCTGTACACCAAGGTTTCATTTACAGCCTCCAGCGACATCACTCATTTTGACAAAAAATATTGATTACTGTGGTTTTACCAAGCAGCCTAATATCATTATTTATACTTTTATATTATAAATGAATTTGTATAGATATAGAGTACTGTGAAATATAATTCATCAGCATCTGTCTTGCATTTTCTATGCAAGGTGTCATTAATACAATATTGGGAATTTTTCTCATTCTTGAGTCCTGTCAATTACAAACCGTTTTTTTTGTTTTAAAAAAAGCCAATCAAAACAACTTTCTTTATCCTATCATTTTCTATAACATAAAATACAAATATTAACATTAAGGTTGGGAATTGGGACATTATCTTTGTAAGCCAGAGGACACATTTATTTCTGTTTCAGGCTCTAACATGAACTTGACATCTTGTATTAGACTTATTAAATGCGCTCTATTAGATTTCACATATCCCTTGCCATGCTCATGAAGCGTGGGGGAGACACAAAGGGGCACTTTTAAGGAAAGATGGATGATGCGCTCTCCTGTCAGTCTAATTAAATGGAACTTCAGCATAGATAAAAAAAACTCAGATCAATATTGCACTGCCACAGACTGAATCAGTGGCACTGCAGGAAAACTAGTTGTCTGCCCATTTTCAGGTCTCGACAACTTGTGAGACTTTCACTTGATTGTCTGGGTTTTTTTTTTTTACCATCATTTAAAACAAAACCAAGCTTGTCAATTGCTTTAAAAATCCTTGCATTTCAAAGGAAACCTGTTCTAACGCAGCCTTTCTTTTGCTCTTAATGAGGCTCCGTATTGATGTTCACAGGCAGATTACAGTGACAAAACACAATTATAAAATCCTTTTCACAGTCAATTTGACTTAAATATGGCGAGCACACAGAAGTTCAAAAACTCTATCTTCAGGCAAAGCCCACTTCCAGATATGATAAGCACAGAGTTTTCTATTAGACACCTGAGGCAATTCCTCCCCAGACATGATAAGCAACGAGTTTTCTATTAGATAGGGCTCTCTGAGAAAATCTCTGCATCATTCACAGATACTGATCTGCAAAAAAGAGCAAATTTTTTGCTTTGAACATTATTTCCTTGAAATACATCTGCTCACAATGCAGAATAATGAAATTTCATAAAAGCTTTCTATTGCTCAAAGCAAAAATGCATAACAGAATAAAGAGATAAGACAGTAAATGCTCCTTGAAGGGATATCAGTTTGACAAACTGCATCTGAAATTGCAGTGAACGTGGAAGGATTTCAGGTGAAAATGGTTCCCATGGATCAATTCATTTCTGTTGTGGTGTAAATGTGATTTCCTCTTGAAAATGCATTCTGCTTCCATCTGTTTCCTTCCAGGATGTGATCTCCTCCCTGCAGGACCGCCTCTCATTGCGCTACATTGAACACTTTGCTTTGGTGCTGGAGGCAGGTGGGCTGGACCAGAATCAGAGGTTGCATCTGCTGCAGGAGAATCAGCCACTGACACATGTAAGATTCCAGTAATCTGGACTGGCCAGATGTGTGCAAAAACAGTTTGAACCAAGCTTGAAGGCACTGGCAAAAGCAACAGGAGACACTCAATCATAATTGCTGCACAAAATTCACAAGCCAAACGGGTCATACAGACAAGCACCCGGAGAAACTAATAATAAAATATGATAAAAGAAAAAAAGAAAAGTAACAAGAATAACTATAGTCTGTCTTTCTTTTCTATGTAATCAAAGAAAATATAAAACACCATCCTCACTGTGAAGCATCGTGGTGGCAGGTTTATGGTAAATATAGGATGCTTTGTCAAGTCCAAGGACTCCCAACTACTTTACACTGCAGTCAGTCATTCACCCATTCATACAGTGATGGTGGAAAACTATTCTGTAGCCGCAGCTGCCCTGGGCTGAGGCTACTATTCATTTAGTGTCACCAGGCTTTCTAACCACCACCAACCAGTCAGTCATTGCTGCAAAGACCACAATGACTGAGGCAGACAGAGCAGAGAATTGGACCGGCAACCCACTGGTTACAAGACAAAGCCCTGTCCCCTGAGCCACCGTCACCCATTGTCCACCATCTCTGGGATGGGCTTCTTAGCCAGTCCAAGAAAACTGGACAGAGTTTAAAGGAAGACAAATTGATCTAAATACAAGATAATACTGGAAGAAAACTTGTTAGGGTACAGCAAATGTGTTTCACAAAGTATTGACTTATGGAGGAGTGTAAGATTTTTATTTGTAAAAAGAAATTTACAAGAAGGCCTTTTCTACCCCTTCACAAATATGGACTCCTTTGTGTCGGTGTATCATAATCCCAGTCATATACGCATTTTGCTGTTTAATTCAAGACTTTACTTTCTTCTACAGCTGAGTGATTTGTTGGAAACCTAGCACAAAAATACCTCACTGTGACCTTGCAAAGATAAACACTGCATTCAGAAATCAGGCCCACTTAGAAAAACATGATCCAGTGTTATGTGACTAAAGGTGTTGCTGTTATCTAGCTGATGAAACCCTGTTTCCCCAGGTGGTGCACAGAACCTATTTCCAGGGGATGAAGTGTCTGTTCCGTGTGTGCTTCTTCCCCAAGGACCCTGCAGACCTGTTAAGAAGAGACCCTGCTGCATTTGAGTACCTCTATATACAGGTAAAATGCTGGATTATTGGGGGATTTAAGCAGCACAGTCTCACGGCACTGTTGGACTGCTGTCTCTTTGATGTGCAGTGGGTGCCACGTGGGAGTCAAAGCTTTTAAGTTTCTTTTTTTCCAAGTTTGCTATTGGATTGTGTATACCTTTGTTACATGATGTTGGAGACAGAGATAAAAAAAAAGAGATCATTATAAGAATGTGCATGAGGCTTTAAAAGTGTAGGTTTTGTTGTGTGCTCTTTTTTAAATACTTTAAAGGCAATTAATTAAAGGGACAGTTCACATTTTTTAAAATAGGTTTCTGTTAAGAGGTTGTAGCCAAACAATATTTCACCTGCAGTAGGTAACTCTGTTACTTTCTTTGCTCTGATTAAATAGTGAACATAAAGTTCTATAAGATTTAGAAGTCTTTGCTATGAACTGTGACGACACCAGCCAAAGTAACAACCAAGAATGCCAATTAGTATGAATATTAAAAACCTTTAGGATGTAGTGGCACACAAGTTTTGTATCAAGGATATTCAGCAACTGTGTGCCAATATCCCTCACAGTCTTTTTATCAATAAGAAAATGCTGAGAGTTTTCTACCACCTGACTCTGTTCATAAACCCCAACAGACTGAGTTCAAAAAAAATATTTTTAGTTGTAAACAGGAATCCAGAAGCTCTTTATAACATTTCAGTCCAAGTTTGAATGGGGAGGATTCTGATTTCTAAAGAGACCATTGAAGCATGCCATTATGTTCTCACAGAGTCGCAATGACGTTATCAAGGAGCGCTTCAGCATGGACTGGAAATCTGACGTCACGTTACGACTGGCTGCACTCCACATTTACATCACTGTGTCCTCTGCAAGGCCTAATCAGAAGATCTCTCTCAAACATGTTGAGTAAGTCTTCAAAACAACTCCATTAATGCCTCTGTGGAGCATATCAATGCGCCCCATAGTAAAGTCTGCTCATTCACTGTCTAAATGAATAATAATTCATTCCAAGAAGTATTAAAAGTTCTAATTATTCAAGGACCATTTTCCCTAGGTAGTTATCCATCACAAAATCCATTGCTTTGTGAAATTACATCTCACTAAATTTCCCCATTTATTATTCCAAACCTTAACTTAGCAAGTAATTAGTTAGTGCTATCATATCCACAGTAGCAGATCAGATTCGCTGTGCTTGTAATAGACTTCAGATTACAAAATGAAACCAGGGATTGAGGAGAATGTTACTTACCTTCACTGTGCCTTCCTGTGGAATGAAAAAAAAATTTTTATTTGTCCTTTCAGATGTACTGTCTGTCTTGTACAATATTTTCTCCTTCGTGTATTGAAAGCTACTGTGTTTTTGCTCTCTTGTCTTTGTCACAGGAAAGAGTGGGGATTAGAGCCTTTTCTTCCGCTCACTCTCCTTCCCACAGTGAAGGAGAAAAATGTGTGTAAATCCTTGTCTCAGCTGCTGAAGACATACCAACATCCACCACCATCAGGGAACAAGGTGACTCTGTTAGAAAAAACTTTTTTGCATTGATTGTAACAATTCTGTTACTTAAAATTGAAAAATGCCAAGCTGACACACACTTGATTGCAATCAACATAATTTCTCAATACATTACTGATTCTTTGCAGGAAATAAAGTTTTTTGTTTACGTGGTTATGACTGCTAGATCGCAAGCCGTTTGGGCATGCGCTTCAGCCATGTACATATACCAGTTGCATAAGAGTCTATTATCCAGAATAGTGTCTCAACAGCGCCCCCAAGAGCATTTAGGATTTATAGCAGGAA
Source organism: Xiphophorus hellerii (assembly GCF_003331165.1). Taxonomy (NCBI): domain Eukaryota; kingdom Metazoa; phylum Chordata; class Actinopteri; order Cyprinodontiformes; family Poeciliidae; genus Xiphophorus; species Xiphophorus hellerii. Next base: position 20,268,061 of record NC_045694.1, read on the forward strand.
TATTTTACTTTGACAGATGAGCTTTTTCTAATTATCACTATGCTGGCAGGTTCCTCCACTCCAGGGAAAGCTGCAGTACATGCGAATACTCAACGATCTTCCACCTTTTGGTGGAATACTCTTTCACACAGTGGGATTGGTAATATATGTTTGAATATTTGCATTCAAAAATAGAAACAAATTACTTCTTTGCTCAATAGATCCTTATTTAAAATATTTTTAAGCCTTCAAATCTTTTATTCAGACCTGTACTGTGTATATAAAAATATATAAAAACTGTTAAGGAGGTATTCCAATGACAGAATATGTGACAACTTGTTATTTTATCTTCTGCACTCTGTTTTAGGACGAAAAGCAGTCTGCCACAACACTTCTAGTGGGGCCTCGACATGGAATCAGTCATGTTATTGATCTCAAAAACAATCTCACAACCGTTCTGGCTGAGTTCAGTAGGATTTCCAAGATCCAGCTTTATAGAGAGAGTCAAGGAGTAGCTCGTGTTGAAGTATCAATTCATGAGGCCAAGGTAATACAGAGTAACCTGTGAGCATCTACACGAAAATTTAATTATTTTAAATGTGTTTTCACATAGTAATAACACAAGAGTTTACAAACAATTGCTCTAGAGCAGTGATTCTCAAATGTTTTACAGCAAGTACTGTACTAACATTTTTGAAAGAAAGGAGTACAGCAGGACTTAATTGTTGTGTCCGGATAATAAAACTAACAAAACAGTCAATAAGGTGGAAGTGCATGAAGATACAACAAAAATACTTTACTCCAAAAATTTGAAGTTTGAAATAACAACAATAAGGTATCTATGATATCTAGAATCAAAATTCCTAGTGAGGAAACAAAAGGTTCCTCAAACCTCTTTCAAAATAATGTCATTTAATCTATAATTTAGTGATGGCAGCAGGAAAAATGATGCTTTTCTGATTGTTTTAGAATTTATTCTCATATAATTTTTTTAAGGCATACTGGACACTATACAATAGATGTGTAAACGTGTAGCTACAATTTTTAAAGTACAAAGTGTAGAGAAACACAGAAAGCTAACTACATGTAGCTTTTATAGTTAGTTGTATTCTTAGATTACAACTAGCTTTTACTGCTAGTTGGAGTTAGAAAATCCCTTTGTAAATCATACTGGTTTATGATTGGTTGTGTTTAATATAATTTTCAGAATTTTTACATAGCTCTTCTATGCGTATTATATTTCTAATGTACCAAAGTACTTGAACTACTCAGCAGTTTTAATGATTAACTATACAATAAGTAGTTACCAAACAAAATACTAAGGGCTGCTAAAGATTGCTTGCAGTTTGAGAACCATAGGTCTGGATCTTTGTAACTTTATTTGAACAACTTTATTTGAACAGACTACTGTAAAATAATCCATCGATATTTCTATCTCTTCTACAATCTTGCAGCCTCTGGTTTTACTCATGGAATGGCCTGATGCCAGTAACTTTGCGTGCCTCATTTCTGGCTACTATAAGCTATTTGTAGACCCCAAACGAAGCATCTACAACCGTAACTTTGGTCAGTCTCAGCTGACCAAGCCAGGTAAATATAATAATAGTTTTATGCAAGCAATATTTATCAAATACATATATACGGTAAGTATTTTAAGCAAAGATTGATCAAGCATGTAAATGTGTTGAAATTGTTAAAATAGACTTATTGGTCTGCATTAGATACTGTTTGTAATTATCTGCATTATGTGTCAAGTCTACATGGAGATTGATGAACACTGCTTTTTCACTGAATGAAGTCATTTTATCCAGCTGGTTTTCCCATCTCATGGCGCCCTCTGCTGTCTCTTCTTTCATCTTCATTCTAACTCATTGGACTGGAATGTCATTTTGCTTTCCCAAAATAGAGTAACATGAAATCTGCTTTTTGCTGTAATGGTAAACTTTTAGCGTTCAATCATGAACAGATCTTCAGCCATCTTCTGCATCAGTTTGTAATCTACATCTAGGAAGATTCTTACCATTTTATCATTGCATTACATCAGAATCTAACCCTCCAACCTCAGACAATTTTCAGCCTTTAACATTCATTTTTGAAGTAAATAACCCCCATCTGACCACCAGCTGTTGCCTTTGCTTATCCATCTGGATCTTCTCTATCCCAACTAGTTCTTCACTCCTCAAACTCTCCACTGCTCTGACCATTCTATCCTTAGATTACAGAAGTTCCCACCATCCCCATCCGCGAGCTGGGGCAGCTGGATTGCAAAGTGGAGGGCGGCGAGGGGAGGAGAGGGAAAGTTCCCACAGAGAGTCAGGAAGTTCAAGACCCGTGGTTCCTGCAGAACCTCAACATCTAGGCTTGTGTCACATTCACCTTAGAGAGCAGCAACAATTCCAGGAGCTCCAAGTGCACCCAGAGACCGAGCTCGACATTAACGAGAACTTCATTTCTCATGAGCCACCTGGTCGACCTCGTACCAAATCCGATCCCACACAGGAGACTACAGAGGAAATAGTTGGGGTTTTAGAGAGCACAGTTGTAGAGAAGACAGGATTTCGAGTGAGGGCCCAAACAATGGGTCAGTCAAAGAAAACTTCACGGTACTTCTGTGATTCCTGCAAAGCCAGGCTAAAGGCCGAGGGTCATTCAACTGCAGCAAACAGCAGTGGGAGCTCGGGGAGACATTGCTCCAGTGCTTGTGCCTCTCGAGATGCCGGGGCAGTAGACCTTATGGCCCTCCCACCTCCTGGCAATGAAGAAGAGGAGGAGGCAGATGGTGGAGGTGAAAAGTTGCAACCACCACCGCCTGCCATTGCTGCCCCACCACCTGGCTTCAGGGATAACAGTTCTGACGAGGATGATCCGAAAAGAGCAAAGAAGGCCCGAACTAGCACTAATATTGAGATTGCTACAGGAAAGAAGGCACAAGCTAAAGAAGATGTGCCTGTGACACTGATTGATAATGTGGCCACAAGAACAGTTCGAGACCATGCCCAGGAGCTTGATGATGCTCTGGTGTCCACCTTACAGGCGCTTGAGGCTTTGGCAGCCTCAGAAGACTACCCGCATCATCCTCAACAACCAACACAGACTGCAGGTCAACAGCCTCAGTCATACTACTGCTCACATTTCACTTACAGCATCATTTTCCTGATAAGATAGATACCAAATTAACAATGTATGGTATTACTGATGTACTGTTTCCTATATGCATAGAGCAACAATCCAAAATTATAGCTAAAACTCAAAATATTCCTGAGTATTTTTACTAAAATATAAGCTTTATATAAACAAAGAAAATATTAATCAAACATTGTATGTCACAATGAGACCAAAAGAAAGAAAACATGTTTAAGATCATTTATCAGGATTATTTTTTTATGAGTAGCAAATGTACAATATTTCCAAATTAAACAAAACCTTTAATCTGCATGCAAAACTGTAATGCTTATCCTATAAAAAATCCTGCACAAGGCATATAAATTTACTGTAGAATAACTGGTTGAAGATAGTTACTTCAATCCTTTATGCCATTTGTGACCCACATCCATATACTTCTGTGCAGATACTGTATTTGTTCTTTGATTATACTAACTGTGTGCTTTGTTGGTGTCGTCCTCAGGGTTGATTGTCTTAGCTGCCATTACACCTGAGTCATCACTGGATTCAGGGCATGAGACCAACTCCTCTGAATTGACAGATGTTTCTGAGATGGTGTCAGCAATGAAGCAAAACCAGAACCAGGCATATCTTCTAGCTCACCATATCAACAAGGAGCGTATTCTCTGCCGTCGTGACTTCCCCATGGCAATCCCTGGCTGCACTGCAAAGACCATAGGGACTGGGGCTTTTACTGTGGGTCAGATTCGTGCTGGTTGCCCACCCAAGCAAGTAATCCTGAGTAAGACTGTTCCCTTTAAAGTAAACCCTGGCCAAGATTCAGCAATACTTAGGGTTGTGACAGAACAAGGTGGCACTCAATACACTTCTCAGACTGAACAGAAAGTAGAATTAAAAGCAATATCAGAATCTGTCAAAGCAAACACAATTGAGCCTGATTCTAAGAAATCAGAAGAACCTAAAAAAGTTAATCCGTCACTGACAACTCAAGTCAATGCTGACCAGACTATATCAAACTCTTCAGAAATATCCCAATCTCAAAACCTGTCTGATGGTGTGAAGATTAAGACAGCAGCACCTCTTGCTATAGAGCCAATACACAAAGCCTTACCTAAAATTTTGCCTGTGGACACAAGTGTTTCTGTCAAGATCTCCACTAATATGTGCCAAGAAGCCACGACTGCCTCCAGTGAGACCATGAAGCCTTCAAGCTCTGCAGATCTTCTGCCAGTGGATGACCTTTTCTGCACATGCCCTGTGCAACAGGAACCCACATCTCAACTAAGGCTAAAAGACCCACAGGTCCAAAAGATGATAGTGTTTCAGTCATCCTCCCCCACAGATGATGAGCGTCTTCGAGCCAAAGGCCTCCAACTGGCAAATAATAAAGAAAATGCAACAAGAGTAGGTGCTGATCCTACTTTGGCAAAGGCAAGCCCTCAAATACAAAGTAAGTTATCCCCTCATTTGCCTGTAAAGGTAGAAAGGAAAGAAACATCTGAAAACAAGACTGAGGGTGCCCAGGTAAAATCCCACTCAGAAACACAGTATCAGAAATCCACTGTAAAATCCTTACCTCTTTTAGATGATCTCACAACACCAAGTCCCAATGTGGAAAAAGTCTCCACTCTTCCAGCTAGAGACTCAAAGAAGCAAGGCAGTGACAAGAAGTCACAGCGCAATGCTCCTTTTTTGAGCTTTAGGAACCTTCTTTCAGCAACATTTCCTGCAAGAATGAGAAAAGAGACAGATGAACGAAGAGCACAGTTGCAAAAAGTTCGGCAGTATGAGCTAGAGTTTTTAGAGGAATTGCTGAAGCCCAAGTCATCACAAGGGGAATTTATACCCCAAAGATCCTCTCCTGTGCCATCAGGCACTCCTTGCGCCTGCCAACTCCGTACCAGTCCTGTTCTTAAAGCTCCAGGGATATCCAGGGAGCAGCGACGCAGTTGTGACTGTAAACGAATGTGCAGGGGTATGCGACTACCTGACACACCAGTTGGCGCCACCACAGAGACAAAAAATCGAGGCAGAGAGAGAAATATCTCAAAGACCCCTCCAGCTGTTTCCAAAACTCCTCATACCCAAAGTGCTACAAGGAGACCTCAAACTTTAGAGATCAAAACCACAAGAATACGATCTACCAGTCTTGAGTCAAGAGAGCCAAGGGGAGACCAGAGCTCTTGCTTGCCCACCTGTACTTCTCAAACCGACTGCATAGGAGCTCCACAATACAAAAAGCTTCAGAGACGATACAGCATTGGAGAGCTAGATAATAGTTCGAACACACCTGTGTATGCTGAGGTGAAACCAAAACCCAAAAGTCTGGAGAAAGAAATGGAAAGAGTGAGGGCCACAGGATTAAGGCTTCCCACTCCTATAGAGCCAATTCACACTCAGTCTCATCAGGCAGACGGTAAAGGGAAAAGGGGTGTCTTTTTCATTCAAGGAGAGGAACTGCTACGTGATACTAAAGAAGGAACTGGGGAGGTTTTGCTTACATTGCCCAGTGAAGATAGTGATGACAAAGACAAATGCTGCTCATTTTGTTTCTGTTATAGGAAGTGTGAAGCCGCAGATGAAAGCAGTGAGAAAGATGAACTCTCATATTCCATACCTCTACAGGTCCTTCCAGGAATGGAGATGGACTCGCGCACATTTCCTGTTGTAAGCAAAACACTCCAGGTCTTAAATGCAGAGGACTGCAGTGGGGAAGAAGAGGAGGTAGAGGAAGAGGAAGAGGAACCACAGACACAAGACATCGACCTAAGAACCTGTGGCACACTGGAAGGGAGCCTTGCACGTGTACAGGCTCTGCAAGGGAAAAGTTTCAGTTTACCTGATGGTTTTCTAAATGCTCAGCTGGATGCTAATGAGTTGCTAGCTATCCTTCGACAATGTGCTAACAGCCCACATGCTGACGGCGAAGCTCGTCTTCAGTCTTCACGGATTGCAGAGTACAAACAGGAACTGGCGGTGCGGTTCAAAGAGTTCAGGGCATCATGTCGACGAGTGGCAAGTGTGGAAAAAAGCCCAACACGAATGCTTGCTGTTGTTTCAGACAGCTTCCAGGTGTTATGTGAACTAACTCAGACCTTCATCAAACTGGTCAGAGGAGTCCGCTCAGACGCCCAAAGGCTACAGCTGTTGAGGAAAGTTGAGGAAGTCGCTATCAACTACACTTTACTTCTTCGTGCAGCGGAAGAGTCCATGGGACACTCAAGCAGTTTGCCAACAAAGACAATGAGCCCTCAGATTTGCTCCAATACCAATAACATGAGCTCACTTACACGACCCATCAAAACTCTGCCTGCACAGTAGGAATGAATCTGGCAGGAACATGGGTGGCTACTTTAGCCAAATTCATTATTTATTTAGCTTTTACAATTTTTACTAAATCTGCAATGAATCATTCGATTGCAATGCAACTCTTTCATCCCATGTTTACAGGCCCTGAGGTAGCCTTGTTTTGAAAACAGATATACACCAAACTAATGCACAATGGAGCAAGAACTCTACAGCAGGCTGGGTGATACAGGGCTAATCACCTCATATGAACATTCACAAGATGAAATATACAGTATATATACAGTATATATACATATATGTATAGTAAAATATTTTATATACATATTATGTATATTTTAGTTGTGTCTATACAGCAAATATAAAGTTGGTGAAGAAAATGAATTATACATTTATTTAAAATATACTAAAGTAATATAATTATAAAATTAACAATACATCAGAAGTACATGTATGCGTTGGACTAAAATAGTTCAGAGATCTTGTCAAGTAGCGACTTCTGTAAACTGAATAGTCCAAAGGGTTGGTTGGTTAGGTGGTGATGTGTTTGTGGAATTTGTTACCTGTTGTAATGCAAACATGATCTCTTTTGGCTGTGCTGGCAATGTGTGACATACAATGTACAGGCCAAAATGCAAGGAAATGAGTTGGAAACTGCAAAAACAAAATTATAAAAGTGATTATATTGACTACTGGGGCCTCACTCTCTCTTTACAAAAAAATCAGATATGAAACACAAACGTTCAGAAGCAGACAATGTAGCAGAGACCCAAGTCACAGTTTTATCCACTGTACAGTAATGAGTGCAATTACATCACTCAGCTGTAAAAAAGACTTTACTACAGTATAATTTGTAACACGAACTGTGTACTTTACACCTTTATCAATTTATGACTCACTTGCATCTCACTGATTGTAAATGACATTAATAAATACCTTCACTAGCAAGTGAGTAAGCCTGTGACTAGGATTTTGCACAACCTCAAAATGATTTTCGGAGTTAAATGTATCCTTTAATGTTTACATATGTGTTTTTGTTTCATCCTGCTGCTGAAAACTTTACTTGAGTCAACATTACAACAGTTCATCTCCTTAATGCTAAAGCTGACCTGTTTCAAGATACTCTTTAATTTTTATTAATATTTTAAGATACTATATAATAAAATCTGCTTTCTATGTGCTGTTACACATTGTGCAATCTAGCAAATATTTAAACACACAAAGTAGTTTTCTATGTATTTTAATAAAACTAACACACCATTTCTTGTCTGAAATCTTTCTTTTTGTCAGATCCTCTTGGCATTGCTAAAAATGATCTTTATGCCTGTGCTGGCCTATAATGTATCATGGAGACTGTTAAAAGAAAGTACAATAAAACAAAATTATTGGTGGCATTTCTTCTGCACCAGTAAAAATGAAGAGAAGGTTAAATAATTATTTCAAAAATTCAAGAAACTTATTACCATAAACTGTATGTCAATCTGGTCGAAAGGTAAGTCTAAGGGTAATGTGATTAAAAGTAGTAGACAAACAATATCATACAGCAAATATAATCTTCACCACATATTTATTAATTGAAAATAACTGTTTAATCTAGCCCTGAAATGAAATCTGGCTTTAGAAGACACTACTTTCTGTCAGCACTCTCTTTTAACAGTTTTTTTTCTTTGCTGTTAATGCTGCAATTTCATAACAGTTATGTAATGTTCTTTTTCTCACTGTACGTATTTTTTTCCCTTGCAACCTTCAGGGACACGTGTTGGAGCTGGAGGTGATGATAATGTACAGATTTTTTTAAATGGGAAAAGCAGACAAAACTGAAAGAGGAACCATGTTCACAATTTGCAAATGGTATCCCGTATGGGAATGTATAATTTTACACAGCAGATGTAAATGATGTGATAAAATATTTGAGAGAATAAGACATACTTTTAAATCATTACTTGTAATATTAAGATTTATGCGAGCCCTTCACTATTTTGTAAATAGGACATGTCTGTGAGGTAATTATTTGTAGTCTAAATGTAACATAGAGGCTAATAGCGAAATCATATATTTTGAAGAATATCAGTACAAAGCATGGGACATGTTTATTTTTATAAACAAAAAATATCAGACAATGTTTCCTCATCAGCCTGAGAACATTTCAGCATTCAAGAAACATTTTCTGTGTTTATCATTGTTTCTGTTGCTTTGCTAAATGGACCTCAGGTCAATTTGTTCCTTCTCCAAATTGTGCATCCAATTTGTGCCTACTGTATTTAGATACACTACTGTGTATCCAAACATTTCTCCCGATAAATCATTATTTTATTTATGCATGGCAACAAATAATCATAAAATATTACTAAAAGTATGAAAAACTTAAAATTACAATTAATATGTTTTATATATATTTATAAACTACCCTATTTCCATTTAACGTGATTATGGTCTCAGTTTGGGCAGTTGACTCTTTGAAGATTGTCTAATGAAGATCTTTAGTCAAAGCAAAATGACTTTCAGTGATCAACTGCTCATAAATGTTTATAGGAGTCACAAGATTTTCTTATAGTAGGTTAATTGTAGTTAAGATTAAGTTATTTTAAATTCTTGGTTGCCATAAAAACCCCAAGGACAGTATGAATTGATGCACAGCGGCTATGTAACCTCTAGAGGCTACCTAACAGTCTCTAGATAGCTCCTTTTCATACCCAAAAGGTCGACAAAAAAGTACAAATTGGTGAAGGAGTGAAATGACCAGCGCTGTGCTAAGTTGATCAGTCTGTGTTTCATTCACATAATGATGACCACCATGACTTGGTCTTTTGTTTTTCTTTTGTACACTTATTCATTCCTGTCTTAATTCACTGTCAATGATCTTGTCGACACTGTGGTCTTTTGTCTGTGTACAAAGTTAATTCATGTTTTAAGAGCAATAAAGAATATTATATAAACTATTTCAAAGAATTTGGAAATGCCATTGAATGAACGAAGTTTAATTTAATATGCAATTTTTGTTGACGCAACCTTTAACAAATGCAAGATTGATAACAAAGAAATATACCTCATTTCCCTTGGGCAGAAAGTAATGTTGACTTAAAAGTGTAAAATGTTCAATCGCACGCTAGTAGTAATGTTTATATATTGTGTTGTTGGTTTGATTGCTTAAAATTTCAAAACCAGCTTTTGAGTATACACACAAGCATGATAACCACTTTCTTGAGGTGATGTGAGAAAAAGTACCTACTAACAGTAATCAGGTGTTCCTAATTAACAACTCTCAGTTTATTACATTGAAACTCTATCAAGATTTTTGCATTGTTGCAACTTTTAAGTATAATTCACAAAAGAAATGTTGATGTTAAAAATCATACATATAAAATTTTAATTAAAATCTTAGTGTAACACAAAGATAGAGAAGAAATTACCTAATAAATCAAAACCTTTATGACTATAAAAATGATAAATGTTCAATGTACAATTTTTAAATAAAATGTCTTCACAGTGGCTGTCAGAGGCTTACATCATCACATGCCTGAATGTCTATATTAACTTAGGGCTTTTACCATGTTTTCTATAATGAGATAATTATAAAACATACCTTCAATCATTTTTAAATTTAGTATATTGATGCACAGGTCTGTATTTTGTATTTTTTTTATTATCTCTAATCCACAAAAGGTCAACATGATACAGAGAGGATAAGATTTATACGCCCTCTCCTAATATTAAAATGTCCAATAAAATGTTGCACCACTGCACCCCTGGCCATGTGTTAATCCTTACACATATCACGTACCAGGATTTAAATTATCATTCACACATTTTTAATAGTCTTAAGGTTGGAACTTTTTGTTTCACTTCATTTGTTTAATGTTAGCCTGCTTTATTCATTCCATCCTATATCTATTTCCTTGAGCTGCAAGGAAAATAATTGTCCTATCAAAGGATACTCCCACTTTAGCTATGGATCGGTGCAACTGCGCCAGTATTACTATGGCCCTCTTCGCTGCTTCAGACCTCTGAGGCCTTCATAGAACAGCATTTAATATTTAGAATAAATCACATGCAGATTATTAACTAGGTGCCTTCAGAGGGAAATGCCTGGATTTTATCTTGTGGTCTGGCCATAAAAAGGGGGAGTAAAACAAATGCACACACACTTTGTCATGCGTTCTTCCCTTCCATTCCACAGGTCTGCACTACTTTGTATGAAGTCAGTCACATAAAATTTAAATGAAACACACTGAAATTTGTTTTTGTAATAATATGACAATTTGAGAAAAAGTCACACTGTTTTAATAGTGCTAGGGCACTGCACAAAGCACGTCAGTTTATTATTGTATATGTATTTTGTAGTTTCATAGGCGTCGGCTTGATAAAAACCAATGTACTTCAACCCCAAAAAAGGTCACAGAGATCTATGTAGATATGGAAACACCAAGCCAATCCCCAGATTCCAGAGCTGTATTTAGAAACAGAGCACAAAGGGGTGTGTTCCATATTGAGAAGCCAGACCATTGACAGAAACACCAGTTTTATAGATCGGTTTATATAAAGAGGATCAAAACGGACAACCTTCAGCATACTTTAATAGCAATGTGAAAATCATGACTTTTAATTCTGTGGATCTTACAAATGATAAAAATACTGCATAGAATTTAAGCAAATAAAAAAATAAAAATAGCTTAATCCATAACAGCTGCATACTGACAGGATTTCTCGTGATTTTTTCATTTGTTTCCTCAGTCAACAGCTTTCAGTGACCTCGCTCGCGCACGATACCTTTTTCAGTTCCCTTGTCCAGGATGACGTAATCGCGGCACAGCGTAAGCGAAAGCAGCGTGCGCGCGCCCTTCGACAATGAGCTGCACGCGCGAGGTGTGGGACATAATGGAGGATAGGTAGGGAAACTGCACGGCTCGGTAAAGAGTAGCTTATCAACTGTTGATATATTTTGTAGTTCTCCCCCCTGACTCGACAGCTTCTCGCTGCCGCAGCCCGCCCTGTGTCGAACGACGACCCAAAGCGACGCAACAAAATGCCGAATATTAAGATTTTTAGCGGCAGCTCCCATCCGGATCTTTCTCAGAAAATAGCAGATCGCCTCGGTCTTGAACTGGGAAAGGTTGTCACCAAGAAATTTAGCAACCAAGAAACATGGTAAGCTTTTTTTTTAAATTTTTTTATGTTGGTTTGGAAATGCTAATTATGATTAAATGTCGTAACCTAGCGACTTGTTAGCTGTTTATGAGAAGCGGTGTCACGGCGAAAATTGCCGCGCAGTGTTTTCAGGAACTTGTAGTCCACGCATGCATCAGAACTCACATTAACTTGTCTAATGGACAAGCGTGCAGACCCGCAGCATTCAAATAATTTAATCCACTTAAAAACCAAAAGAGTAGTGTCCCATGAGTCTTCATACTTTTCTTATCATCACTGTAACCCTTGATCAGGCCAAACCACATGGGGACACAAGCCATTGTTTGTTCTGTTTCATATGTCCTGCTTGCTTGGCTCAAAGTGCTGTTTGTTTTCTCACTTCTCTTCCTCTGGCAGCGTGGAGATCGGGGAGAGCGTCCGAGGGGAAGACGTTTACATTGTCCAAAGCGGCTGTGGGGAGATCAATGACAATTTGATGGAGCTGCTGATTATGATCAATGCCTGCAAGATAGCCTCAGCCTCCAGGGTCACAGCTGTCATCCCCTGCTTTCCTTATGCACGCCAGGACAAGAAGGACAAGGTGGGGGTGAGGGATATTTGTCTACTTACTTCTGTCATGCCATTTGTCACCCAGAATCATGACAAGAAGCCCACAGACATGTCCACCCGCAGTCAGCCCTTCAGGCGCATTTACTTTCAGTTTTAGTTTTTTGCCTGATGTTATCAGCTCATTCTGACTGCACTGCTTAGTTCCCACTTTATTTCATTTGTTCATCTTCACTATTATTTCAGCCTTTAAATCGCATCGCATGAGTGGAATGTACGGTGCATGTACGCACGCAGGTCACTTAATTTGAATATAATCAAAAAGTGGATTTATTTTTATTAAATTATAAAGTTTTAAGTATTCATCAAACCAAGTGATACAGTTCAACAGTTTATTTCTGTTTGTAAGCAAATTATGGATTATGAATAATAACTTGAAGAGACTATTTGTTATTCAGAAATGCTACGTTAAGGTTTTTACAATAATGGAGGCTCCTGACTAGACAGTTGTCTAGCAAACACCTATTGACACCCTTCACTAAGAGGAGTGTAAGTTTAAAGAGGGGATTTGCTATTTAGATCACTATGAAGAAGCACAATAATGGAATGTTTAGTGGAAGAAAAAATTGTAGTCAGATAAGATGCACAAGCAAAAGTGATTTTTTAATTTTTTTTGTGATCTCCTTAGCCGTAGACATTAGTACAAAAATGCTTACAATATATACATCTTATTTATAAGTAAATACATTATTAACATTAAGTAAGTATCATTTGTCTGCATTTAGTGTAGACTTGTATAGATTTTATCCTTTTACTGGTACGACTGAAGTCTGGTGCTGAGCGTTATTTTTAGAAATGAGCCATGCCTGCTAGTTTTTTTTATTCCATGTAACCGAGGAGATCTGTTTTCATCGCAGAGCCGGGCTCCTATCTCTGCCAAGCTGGTGGCCAACATGTTGTCTGTGTCAGGCGCAGACCATATCATCACAATGGACTTGCACGCCTCACAGATACAGGTGGGTCACAGGAGCTTGAAACAAGGCTAATCTACCTGGATTTTGTTCGTTCTTTTACCTGTCTTGTTTTGACTTTCTGTACCTGTTTTTGTCTTGCTTTTTTCTCCTTTATTTTAGCAGTAAACTTGGCACAGTTAGTTTTACTTCCAGTTACCGCTAAACTGCACTTCTGTCCTAGCCTGCTTTATATGAGGGCGTTTTTATTGACTTCTGCCCAGTTTTACTTCTTAGTAAATAAACAGTGTAACTTGGCTTCATTTTAGTTAGAAACCGTAACGACTTGGTTTCAGGTAAAGATCTTCACCTGTCCTGTCTTTCTTGTTTGACTCCGATGGTCATGGTGAAACAGAGCACATATTTGTTAATATAGCATAAAATCTGTTCATAATTTGGTTGATAAAGTTTTTTTTTTCTCTCTGCAGTCATGCCAGAAAACACACCTAAATGAGACATTTTCCATGTATAGTCTTAAGGGTACTGATGGTACCTTTTGGCTTGGCACACGTTGCACATGTGCAAATCAAATTTAGATTTGCATTGCCTTGAATTTGCATAGTGGTTAGGAGAGTGAGAAGTAAGTCTGTGAGAACTGACCAGAGTGTTTTTATTTTATTTTTTTTCCAGGGATTCTTTGATATTCCTGTGGATAACTTGTACGCAGAGCCAGCTGTCTTGAAATGGATCAAGGAGAATATCCTTGAATGGAAAAATTGCATCATTGTGTCACCTGATGCAGGAGGAGCTAAGAGGTATGCCGGGTTTAGCTAAAGTGTTTTTTTTTTTTTTGAAAGAATGTTCTCCAGATGAGCGATTTAAAAAAAAATAATAATTATGACAGAACAGACTGCCTTAACAAGCCATTGAAGTGATTACCTTCAGCTTGTGAACTCTGTGTCCTCCCTCTGCAGGGTCACCTCGATTGCAGACAGGTTGAATGTGGACTTTGCTCTAATTCACAAGGAGAGGAAAAAGGCAAACGAGGTTGACCGTATGGTTCTTGTCGGAGATGTGAGGGATCGTGTTGCAATTCTGGTGGATGACATGGCTGACACTTGTGGGACAATCTGCCATGCTGCCGATAAGTAAGCTGCTTCACATTACTTTTTAAGTAAACCTTGCTCCTATTTAGTCTGCAATACTCTGGCTAGCATTGAATTTTATATACACATTTTCCAGGTCTGGATAGGTATGGAAAATGAAAATAGAATATAAAAAATATACTTGTTTCCTGATTGTATTAGGTGTAACATGCTCTAAAACTTGCATCCATCCATCCATGATCTCTTATTTGTTTTATCTATTCACCCATCCTTCTCTTCAACTGTTCATTTCGGTCTATTCTGTGTTCTACTGTCATTCATCTTTTCCTTCTATCATTCATGTAGTCATTCATATCTCCCCTCCATCCCACCCTCAGTACAGTTTTGTAATTATACTTTAAAACACATTTAAAAAATTGTCTGATAAAGGGTGACATTTTGACTTGGAAAAGAAATGTGGAGGAACCCTGAAGAAAATGTGCAGCCCAACAGAAGGCTTAGGCATTTGTTAATTTGGCTCAGAGAGAACTTCATTTGTATTGAAACACGTTTGATTTCCTGTGCTCTTTCTTTCACTCTAGACTCATCTCTGCGGGTGCCACAAAGGTTTATGCCATCCTGACCCACGGCATCTTTTCTGGTCCAGCCATTTCACGCATCAACAACGCCTGTTTTGAAGCTGTTGTCGTCACCAACACAATCCCTCAGGAGGAGAAGATGAAGCATTGTCCCAAAATACAGGTTTGAGATTAAAAAAAAAATGAAGATGTGAATAGCGCAAGGGGATTTTAGTTTTTAATAGACTTTTGTGATTCAGACACTTGAGTTTGGTGAACAGTTTGTGCAATCCAGCTCTGGTAATGTGTTTCTTTTCTTCCTCCAGGTGATAGACATCTCCATGATTCTAGCAGAGGCCATTCGCAGAACTCACAACGGGGAATCCGTGTCTTACCTTTTCAGCCACGTCCCCCTGTAGCAACGCCATCATCTGTGTTCAGTTAATACCAAATACGAGAAGAGAGAATGCCCCCAAACACTACCATTAACAGAGCTGTTCTGCTAATTAACAACGTTGAAAACAACCAATGAATGAATCAGCCGTCATGTCTGTTACTAATGCACCCCCCCCTCACTCGCCACCCTCCACCCTTTAAGTCTGAAATGAAATCCCTTGATGTTCAGGGAGCCGAAGCAAGTGCAAGCTACCAGTTTTAGACAGGCTTATTTATGTGTATGGGTAAATGAAGTATTTATCCACTGTGAACTTTGTGTTTCTTTCAGTGCATTTAACTCATGGTTTCTCCTGATCGTCATGTCACTTTGTTGTCAAAGAGCTTCTATAAATACCCCCGGCAGGTTCCAGTGCTCAGGAGAAGCGTCTGTTATATAAAGCTGTTACAGTGCTTTCTGTTACAATGAATGAGTGCAGTTTCTCTGTTGCTTGGAAGGATTGCAGTTACTCCATATGAATGTGCATTTAACTAGTTTACAGTGCCACTGAAGCTCCACTCAACCAAGAGTGCCTCAAAAGTCTGAAATGAAATTGAATTCTCCTCTAGTCTTCTACTGCTCTCCCTTTTCTTCTTCCTTTGCTTTTAGTTTTCTCACTGATGAACAGCTTTCAGGTGTCTTAGCAGGCTGAAAACGAGATCTTTTTAGGATGTTTCTTTCAACTCTTGAGGTGCCCTCATTGAGTGGGGCATGCCCAGTGTCTCCAAAGTTGTTGTTTTTGGGGTTTTTTGGAGTCTAAAATGAAGATAAAAAAGTAGTCAGGTTTTTAGCCTGGAGTCTCTGCGGGCTGGAGCTTCCTTCAGAAATCTTCACCTGCTATTTTTGTTTTTGTTTTGTACGTCTGGAAGAAAAAAGTTGTCATTAATGTGCAAAACTCAAGTCTTTTTGTTCTTTTACAGTAGAAGGAATGCACCAAGTGTTTGAGGGATGCATTCTCAATAAATTTGAATATGCCAAAATAAATCTATGGGCTCGTCTTTTATCGTAAGTTAGTCACTGTTGAGAGATGGAGCTTACTTTGCATCGCCTTGCAAAAGTTTTCAAACCAGCTGAGATTTTTCTGGTTTTCTTGCATAACAGCCGCAAACCTTTATACTGTTTTACCAGTTCAGATTTGCAAACGTGAAGAAAAAGTGTATCAGGCTTTTGAGTTAAAAGCTTTGCAAATTCATGGTCGGGATGGAAAAAATGAGATGGAGTGAGCTCTTGCCTGCATGAATCATGGAAAGTATGTTTATACTCCAAACACAGGAGCCTCATGCAGGTATGGCAAGTTCAGAAGGCTTTCTATGATTAACCAAGCCTGTTTTCTAACTAAATGTTTTTTTGTTCTCAATTTGTGCTTGCATGTGCAAAAGTGAAAACCGTTTCTTTCTTTTGTAACTTTATGCTTCAGACAGACATACAGGAAGTGAAACTTTATTAACTTTCATTCTAGAAGCATAACTGTGTTATCTAAACTCTCATTTCACTTCAAACTTTTATTTTATGGGTGGAAATAATCCCCTGTACAGAGTTTTATTTGCTTTGCAAATGGTGGTATAATTACAGGTATAATCTCCTGTCATATATCAGTGTTTAAAACCTTCTAATCTAATTAGTAATTGGGACATCAACTCTGCATATAAAATTACCTGACAAATACAACTTTGTTGAAAGCACTTATTTGTTATAATGGACTTTAATTTTACCCAACCAAATTTACATAGAATAAGAAGGGGTTGGATTTTTTTACAGGAAAAAAAACGTGCGTGTCACCTTATGCTAACGCAATAAAATATAATTTTTTTTAAATATGGCAAGCGTTTATAACATAAAATCTATTTCGTCTGACAATCTGTTCCACTTTAGATGGGTTTTACTTAGATACAACTACATGTTTAACTGTCCTGAATGGTAATTTAAGATATTTGCTTTCACATTCTGACCAGTAACAAGAACAATGCAAAATATATTCAGTTAGATTTTAATGAGTTGAGATGCTTTTCAAGTTATCACAAATGACATCATTTGAAGCGTCACCTACATTTGTAGTCACAATTAAAGATGTCTCAAACTTAGTAGTCAAAATTCAATTTTTAGATATCTGAATGAAGAAATCGTGCATAAGCCTCCCTGCGTATGAACTGTCCAAACAGCTGCCTGCAGAGGTGTGCACAAAACTGTCAGACAATGCAGAAAGTACTCATTAGTTTGGAATATGCAGAGAATGCAAACTTCCTGAACCTTAAAATCTGCAAGGAATTTTCTATGCATTCTTTTCCGATACACGCACTGTATTCATTGCACTTAAAACGAATTTGAGAAGCTGCTATACTGTCAACCCATTCCCAATCTGAAAATGATGGATTATCAAAAATCTATTTTTGATATATTTATCTCTAAGTTAGTTTTACATAGTAATTTTTTGCTTTTAATATATCTGCAAGTTAATTTCCACTAGTCAAATCTAAGATATCTCTAATTAGAATTATGACTAATTAGAGTCAAAAGGAGATATCTCAACTTTTCTTTAGTCATAATTTAATTGATGACATATCAGTAATTCACAGATAGTAATTCATTGTAAATCTGGAACTGAAGTCTCCATCGGACTGCAACTAAACCTGACACAATTTATATTAGTCAGAATGTAATTATGTAATTAGAAATGACTCAAACAGGCATTTTGTGTCTTCAAAAAATAATAAATATGTCTAGTCATCGGACATCTGGAGTGTATGGTGAAGTCGATTTTATGTTTAAATGGCCTGCCATATATTAGGCATTATTTTGTAGAGCTCTTAAACGAGGCTCCTGGTAATTTATCATTTAGATTACCTTAATAGTTTGTCGGCACTGTTATGTAAAATATCTAAAGCAAGCAAATGCAATCATTCTCCACGGCTACATCATAAGGCAGTTAAAAAGGTTTAGATTAACACAAATCTTGTGTCTCACGCTGGTGAATTACGCGATGATGTAATTGACTGATTGGTGACGTAACCAATCCGTAAATCGAGGTGGGCGGACCAGAGACACCGGCGGATTAAACCTCGAGCATCCTGTTATTTTTTAAAGCCGCGCCTCATATAGAAACGGTAAGTCTCTTTCTGTTTTCAAATGCTGAAATATTAAATTCGTCCACTGGAAGTGAAACAGACGTTTGTGCGGCCTTAATTTAAAAATAAAAATAACGGTACAGGATTTAACTGAGACCACATTTAGCCACTACCATCTTTTGTGTGACTGACGACTGTGAGCGCATTCATAAAAAATTAAAGCAGTTTTGTTTCATGCACATGACATGCAACTTAACGTGATGGTTCTTTTCCCCACAATTCAAAATCTTTAAATATACGTTTCTGTATTGTACGTTACCTTTAACGATATTTACTTTTTGAAGTACAGTATGTGTTTAGATTGATTTAAAAACTAACAGAATCAAATGATAAAAACAGGAAAGGGGAGCACTCATCACCAGGGGTGAATTCAGGCAGAAGCTGGGCTAGAGCCAGTTATTCTCGCTAACCCAGTTGTTCCCAACCCTGGTCTTCAAGCTTCTCTTCTCCTTCATGACTAAGGTGGCTCCTGGCTTGCTGCCATACACACCTAACTTTAATGAAAGGGTGATTAACAGGCTTCAGCAGCACTAGATGACATGTAGAGGAAATCATGCAATCATTTGAATCAGGTGACTCTGTTCCAGCTCACCTGGAACAGAGACCTAACATCTGTAGGTCAAGGGGCCTGAAAATCAGGATTGGAAACTACTGCTGTAACCATACAAGTTTCACTTGTGCATGTAAATTACAGCAGACTTACAGTTCCAAAGATTTTAAGCCGTATAATTCTAGTATTTCAGAAAAAATACTAGAATGAGAAATACTATTTATCCTTTCTAAAGAGTAACTTATAAATGCAGTATATTTCTACAGATGTCTTTATTCCTGATAAGAATCATCACTGCTGAGTGCATGCCTGTTATACTTATTGTCATACAATTGACAGCATGCAAGGCTTGTTATGGAGACTTCATCCTTTTGGTGCCACTCCTTGTTACATGATTTGTGGTGATAAAATGAATCTTGTCCAGTCTAGTGGGCTGTGAGTGGAATAAATGGGCCTGTATGTTATTTAATATCTTCGACCCAGGGAAACACAATGTCTAAATTATTAATACGATTGTTTATTTGAGATGACAAAAATTTTGTCCCAATTGCTTCCTTATGTTTTTTTATTTTTTTTTATTTTGGATTTTATTTTATAGAATCGGTGTATAAATATTGTGCTTTCTGCTGAGCTCGTCTCATATCAGTGCAAGACTAACACGATTTGCAAATTTAATTTTCCAAGCTCAGGGATGGCAGGAAGCCCTGATCACCAACAAGGGGATGAAGGCCCTCAGAACACAATCATTCGCCTTCAAAGCTACTTACACGGAGGAACCTCCAGCTTGCTGTCAACGGTCCCCACCGTATTTGTTTTTCCCGTCTACAAGACCATTTTCCGTCAACAGATCCACAATGCCTCAGTGCAGCAAGCGGTGGGACAGCTCTATAAAGAGGGTCCTCTAAAGCTCTATAGGGGCATGGTTCCACCACTCCTGATGCGGACCCTGAATGGCACTCTTCTCTTCGGCCTCCAGGACACACTCCTCCGTCAACTTTCCCTGTCAACCACCACCTCGGCCGCTGCCCTACCTGCTCTGGCTGGATTTGGGGCAGGTATTGTGGAAGCTGTGGTCTTCACCCCATTCGAGCGAGTTCAGAATGTGCTGCAGAATGGCCACAATGACAAGCATCTGCCGTCCTTGAGGAGTGTTCTCATGAAATTGAAAGTAGAAAGGATAAGCCAGGGCTATTACAGAGCCTTCCTGCCCATCGCAGCCCGCAACGCCCTCGGCAGCTCCCTGTATTTTGGCATGAAGGGGCCTGTGTGTGCCATTGTGGCGGGACAGGGACTCTCTCCCATGACCTCCTCATTCGTCTCAGGAACGCTGACCTCGATGGTAATCAGCTTGACTCTGTACCCTCTGTCTGTGCTGGTAGCAAATATGCAAGCACAGGTGGGAGGAGAGGTTAAGGGTGTCATTGCATGTTGGAGGCAGCTGTGGAAATCTCGGAATCATAGCTTGGTTCTGTTGTATCGAGGAGGGACCCTTGTTATCCTAAGGTCATGCATTACGTGGGGAATCACCACAGCTATTTATGACAGACAACAGAAAGGATCCTCCTGAACGTGGATGCTGAAAGTTATTCTGCATCAACCCTACTTCTCATTAAGTGCAAATATAATAAAAGACTTTGTTCTTCTGATTTAGTAGGTTTTTGAAGTCTAGGCCTTTCTTACAGAAGAAATTCTGATTCGTCAGAGTAAAACTCAGGTGTTCCATATCTCAGTTAAAATTACTCCTGGACCTGTGACTGTGTTAGAGCCGTTATTTGCAAGAAAGCTGATGATTGTTTTCACAGGAAACTGAGGTTTGATGCAGTGGGATACCTTTGTGCAACTTGTACAGAGAATTAAATGTTGAAAGTATTTCTCAACAAAATAACTCTTGGATAGGAAAGTTTAATAGTGAATGTTATGTCAATTGCAAGTGAAACAACATTCACTTGAAATTGAAATTAGTGTTATTTTACTGGGGGTTTTTTTTTGTTTGTTTTTTTACACTTCCTTTCTGCAGTTACTCTGACTGGCAATGCTAAATTCAAGTTCAAGGTATCTGTGTATTGGTGGAGCACCAGCTCCTAGATCCAGTTCCTGTGTAAATAATCATCAGTTTCTTTGTATTTAACCACCCAATGCAAACATGGTTGATGAAACATCATAGAAAATTTTTTACGTTTTTTTTTTTTTTTTTTTTGTCATTGGAGTTGTATAACATTAAAAATTTGATTTATTTTTGGACCAACGTGGCTCCAACCTCTGGGACCAATTAATCTTGATTTGTTATGAATGAATGAAATACAAAGAAAATGATGTTCTGCATGTCAAATATGAACTACACTGCTCAAAAAAATAAAGGGAACACTTAAACAGGTGTTTAACACTTAAAGTGTTCCCTTTATTTTTTTGAGCAGTATATATGCAACAATGCAAACTAATATCATTACTGCCAAGAAACTTTGGTGAATATTTCTCACGTTCCTCAAGTTTTAAGCAGATTATGGTGCTGGTTAAAAAAAAACTGCCTTTGTTCTTGTTGACTTTTATGGGAATTTGTGCTCATTGCAATGCTGTTACATATTTGTGAAAAATATAGTCTGACATTTTTACTAATATAATGGTTAGCTTGAGAACACAGTCGGTGTCTTTATTGAACAAATGTGATCAGATAACCATGCAGTAACTTAACTTCAAATGTACAACAAAAAGCCTCTGATTTAAGAAAAATGGACACATATGGGTAACAGAAGATCCCCCAAAAATAATTTGTATCAATGAAAAATGAATCAAGAGTTTACCTTTAAATGCATGCTGACTGGACATCAATTAAGACAATGTTGCATGCAGCGCAATATCAAGACACTTGTATACACTATCCTGTAAGTAATGTTATTGTTGTTGGTGTGAGGTTTGTTAAACAAGATAGCAGCTTAAGACGTGGTTTACAGGCAACCAGACAAAAACAACTTAACAGTAAATCATAATGTTGTAAACCAACTATGTCAGTTTGACCTTTTAATTATTTATTGTCTTCCAGATTGTCAATTTAAATTAATCTTAAATGATTAATTTTTATGCATTTTGTATCAATGGTTGTTGGTGGTGGCTTTTTAGGTGCTGAAAACCATTCAACTGATTTTTGAATAATAAACTCTGTTGGCCTTTAAAAAAATCTTTAGTCCTTATTTACAGTTTTCATGTAGAAATACAGATAAAACCACATATTTACATATACTGTAAAAAAAAAAGGACAGCCATTTTTCACTGACTGACATAAATACTTTGCTATACATTTCTGTGAAAAATTAGGACACCCCATTAAGTATTTAATTTTTTTTTTAATCAAGAAATGATCACAATTCAAAATCTGATCTGTTTTTTTAAGTCTGGAAAAACAGAGAAATGTACCTGCAAACAGACAACAAAAATCTACCGGTACATTGTTTCACTCATAAGACAAAGATTATCTACAAAAAAGTGTATATTATACCTGAGAAAGAAGTTTGGTTTCTCTACCTTCTCATAGCGAGTGTTGCTCCCTTTATCTGAAATAGCAAAATCTGGGCTTTGACTAGTCCCTTTAGACTAGCTAGATTTACTAGAATGTATTAGGTTATTGTCACATTTAAAGCACAGTCCTGCTCAAGAATTAAACTTTGTTGCAGATGGTCTCCATGCTGCACAACACTGATATAGTGTCTGATTTGTGGTTTATGATTTGACCATTTTTAAATTGTTGGTGTATTATTTATTTATATGTTTTTATGTTTGGACTCCATTTGATCATCTCTTACATGTTTACAGGTCAGATCTCAACAAACATCTTAGGTGAACAGGTTGTTTGGTTTGAGATTTATATCCTTTTTTTTCTTTTCTTTAAAAGATTTACAGTATTTTCAATATTTCCTTGGCTTTGGAACTACCACAGACTGTAGCAAGAATGAAAAGCACAAAAACGGTCTGATCAAAGATTGACCTAATCATTCTGCTGTGATTACAGAACATTTGTGAAGAAGGGATACTTAGTCCAAAATATTATTTAGCTACCTGTTTAAATCAATATTATTCTGTTCTTATTCTTTTCTTATAGCTATAAAAAAATTTACATAAATATATATTAATGTTTCCTACATAAACTTTGGGGAGTTGGTGTGTGTGAAGTGCAAAATGATAAGGGCAGCATTTATGCAAGATCCGCCACTGTATTGAAGTGCTGTGTAACAGTGAACCAGCACTACCACTTGGTATCCGATCAATATACCATGCTCGCTTTTTTCCTCATCAAGATGCAAAAGTAAACTAATCTTATCAATTATGCATTGCTGCATTTTCTTTCTGTCATCCATTATCGGCTAGTGGTGTCATGTCAAATGCAGGCCACTAGATGGAGATGTTGTAAAAGATTCAACATTACAATCGTACGTATTACAATACGTACGATTGTACATACAATTCTAAAAGCCCTCGTTTCTCTTGCAATAGGTAGGGGAGATTTTTTTTTTTTTTTTTTAAAAAGGTTTATCTAAGCAACAAATGTGATAACAGGACGGCTGGTGGAAGTATACTACAGTGTAATATGACGCGTGTCCAGTTGAAATGCTTCCCTCGGATGTGTGGGAGCCAATGAGAAGCAGAGCAATAGTGTCCATGTTGGCGTGCAGAAGGGCGTGTTGTTCCTATTTAAACCCCGAGCTTTGCACAGATTACACACAAGCGCATCTTACCTGGAGAGAACCGTCTCACAGAGCACCGCTGTACCAGGTAAAAACACCTTTTTACCACTTCTATCATTTGGCAAATTAAACTTTGGGCTTATAAAAAAAAGAAAATACAGAATCAGTGTAATCTGAAATTAATTATTTTATGTTTATGAGGTCTCACGAGTCTTTGCCAGGTGTTATATAACATTTTTGCTGTAGGCCACTATAAAGCAGTGTTGTTTTTGCATGCGAATTGCCCGGTTATGCCGTTCAGCTAAAGCTGACACTCCTGCATTCTTCACTGTAAGGGAAGCTTGACTAATAAATCACTTAATGCTATTGTTTTGTCGCATCGTGCATCCGCTTGTTTGTACATTTCATGTGGCTCAGAATTTAGTCATGCAGATAAGATTTTAGTGGGTTGGCAATATCCCACAAAGGTTGTGCCTTTAATTTTGCATGCACAGTGAATACTTGTGTAGTTTTTCTGAAATAAGTATTAACCTCATTTCAAATTACACATTTTAATATCCACACACAAATGCAAATCAGTGAGCATTTTACCTCCCCATTCAGTTTACCTCACTGTAACAGTGAAATGTGTGAACCGAATCCTAACAAAAGCTCTCTGTTGATGGTTTTGCATAAAATCTAACTAGCCTACGTGTTATGCCTTCAAAATAGACCTCTATTGAATTTTTTTTTTTCAACCTAGGTGTAACTCAGTTTTTTTTTCCCACTCTGCATGGGCATGCGCTGCAGATTGCTTGTCATATGCACCTCATATTTGCATTCGTATTCCCCTCTTTTCACACAGAACTCTTCCAAAATGGGCGACAACAACCCAGTCAATCAAGAAGTGGAGCAGTTTAACAAGCAGAAGCTCAAGAAGACGAACACAGAAGAGAAAAACCGACTCCCAACCAAGGAGGGTAGGTGTTAAAAGTGAAAGGGGAGCGGAGGGGGAGTTGTGAGAGTCTTGGGTTAACAAAAGTTGGTCTTGTCCACACCTGCTTCAAATGTTACCTTTTCTTTACTTGGCTCCATTGTGCTTCAACTCCTCCCTTCCTAACCTTAGGAGAGGCAAACATTGCATCACAGATCAGAAGAGTGTACACGCCCATCCACCTGAGAGCAACTCCCTCCTTTCTACGAAATGTCTATGCATATTGCCACCCACAAGTGCACTATGCCAGTGATTCATTTATATGTACCTGTTTTATCTCTTTACAATTATTATAAATTTTATAACCCCAAAGAGCTTCCTTATTTCTTGATAAGTACGAGGAGAAAATGTTCTGGGGGTTTTTTGTTTCTTTTGTTTTACATAGCAGTAAATACAGGAGAGTAATTCATTTAGGATCTCTTTTTACATGTGAAAAGTGTCTCAAAATGCTCATTCTTTGCCACCAGAGGCCCAGAGGCTGATCTACCTCTTTCTTAGTCTAAATCTAGCCCAGACTGGTAGGTCACAGGGGAAGCGGGGAAACAGGAGGCTCTGCTGGCACATGTTCATTTTATGAGTTTCTTACTGGAACACTTCATAAAAGGAGGAAGATAAATTTATGGTCACTGTAGCACAATGGTATCATTTAATTTACTGTCCTCCTTTAAAACAGGATGATGGAAAGTTTAAGACCACAGACACTAGAGTAATTAATGCAAACTATTTAATAAGGATGTTCATAACTCTATGTGCCTCCAGGCAGTTATTGAAGATGCTGCTCATGCCTGGTGGTTGGTTTAAAGTTTTGGTAATAATTAGCTGAAGGCAAAGTTTTTTTTGTTTTTTTCTGAATGAGTAACTTATATTTAGACTAACAGATAGTGGCAGCTCTTATGAGATTTTTTTATTATTATTTTTTAGCACAATCTCTAAAAGCTCGCTTTAAATAGTAACAATATATTATGACCTTTTACGTGATTTTTCTTCCGGTTCATATCTTTCATAAATTCAGTTAAATAGGCCCTTGGGACCACTGATAATTTTGGAAAGGCATACAAAAACCTTTGGAAAGGTTTTTTTATGCCTTTCTGTAATGACAGCCATAACAGAATTTCAGAAGTTGTTTTCTTTTGTTTGTTTTGTATTTTTTTTATACCAGTATTACATTTTGCTTTGCATTTATTAGAGGCAAAAAAAGAAAAATAACAAACTCATTTACTTTTGCTTTCTTAAATAAACACTCATTACAAAAATAATACCCTAGAAGACTGTTTGGCTAGTCTTTCATTTTATCTGAGAAGACATTGTTTCCTCTGACACACCCCTGGTTGTGCTCTCCACCAATAGGTGTGTCAATACCAAGCCCTTCTCAGTCAGTACCCACAATTTCATTTGTCCTGTGTTGCTCTGACTATGACTGCCTGAATTTCAGATAAAATCCTATTAAAATTAAGTTTAGAAGGAAGAAACCAACATATGTAACTTAAGTATTTAAGGTTACTGGAAGGCCACAACTATAAAATAGAAAATATTGTATGAAAACCAAAAAATATGTAAATATTTTTTTAGTACTACTTCTGCAGTACTTCAGAACTCACCTGATGCACAATTTGAACCTTATGAACAAAAGTAAATTTAATTCCATTGGTCCCAGTATGCATCTACTATTC
Source organism: Xiphophorus hellerii (assembly GCF_003331165.1). Taxonomy (NCBI): domain Eukaryota; kingdom Metazoa; phylum Chordata; class Actinopteri; order Cyprinodontiformes; family Poeciliidae; genus Xiphophorus; species Xiphophorus hellerii. Next base: position 20,294,194 of record NC_045694.1, read on the forward strand.
AGCAAGACAGTACATCAGAATGGAAACGTATGCTTCAAAGACCGAACAGAACCTGACGTTCCTCAAAATCCATTTTATTTCCTTATATTAGACCTTCTTCCAGTGCACCAGCGTGCATAGTAAGACAGGAAACACTGGGACGGCAGTTTTAGATTGAAGTGCTAGTTTGTGGTATTTTACAGGAGTGCTTCTTCATCTGTATTCCACGCACACCTGATAATTTTTGGAAACTCAGAGGTTGAAACATCTGACACTGGAATGCAGTTCAGAAAATTTATGTGGAAAAACATCTGCTGTGGGAGTTGCTATATAAACACAACTACTCTACTACTGGTTGAAATTCTAGAGTATTATAAATACCATAAACCTATACCACATATCCACAATCACTACTGTGTGCAGTGCATGCATTTGTGATACAGGACCTCCACTTCAGAAAAATCTAACGGTTTTCACATTGACATAATTTTTTTTTTCTCCTGTTTCTCCTTTCAACCCTGCATAAACCTTCTTTGATAGAAGGTTGTGAACAACATATTTGACAGTAATCTTGTATTTTACAGTTTGAAAGTCATTCTAAAGATTTAATTCTCATCAATCTGTCTTTTGTGCTCACACAGAAATTGAAGAAGAGAAAAAGGCCATGAAAGAGGGGAACAACTGAAACACTCCTGCCATGATTTTTCTTCCTCCTTCTGTCCTTCTCGATCACCTTGCTTGTCTTCCAGTTCAGAGTTCTACATCTCCATCTTTACTGCTGTCTGCCACGTTTTAATGGAAATGGGTTTAAAGGTTGCTCAAAGTGATTAAATAATCTCAATGTAATCCAACTTGTATCTAAAACTAAATGTAATGGGTGCTTCTTGTGCTCTTTCTCAAGATTTTACACAGTGTTGAACCGAAGGCAGTAAATTGTAAGTGTTGGACGTATACTTAAACAAAAATGAAAATGCAAATGTACTGCAATGACGTAATTCACTGATACCAATACCAAAAGTATGCCTGTAAATGGTGCATTTAATGAAAATGTAGAGAAGATTAAAGGAAAAAAACATATTTTTGTTTTAATAAAAATCAACGTGACAAATGGTTTGCTTAATACGAGTCACTGTGTTCAAAATTCACTTTTATCATGTCTGATGTTGTAATCATTCAAGAACCATAAGAGTTTTGTCAAAACATGCCTCACATTTTATACATTCCAACACTTTCAACCAAATGTTCTGTTAGATCTAAATATCAAGTAAACTGAGAACACACAATGACCAGAGATTTATTTTTCACAGTACTTTAGTAAAATAATAAAAAAAATAATCATCTCATACAAAATTGCCACTGTCAGTTATAAGATGGTGCAGGATTCAATTTAAAACCTGTTTTGGTTTGCCTTCCATAATCTTGTTTGGTAATCCTGGGGTTGATGCATGTTCTGTTTACATTTTTTTTCTTAAAAACATCGGTTATCTCCTTTGCAAGAGCTGGAATCAAAATATTTATGTTATTGTGTTAACATTCTGATGAAGGTCCCTCAACCAACAGGTCTGGGCTTGCAGGGACAGAAGAGTGGTTAAGAATATATTTCTATATGAGCTGGCAGAACAATTTTTATCTTGGTTTTTCCAATCTAAGTTTTAATTTCTAATTGACATATTTTGTGACTGTTGCATTTGCTGTTCTTCCTAAATCACGAAATACACAGAACAGAGCAAACTTGTGTTTGTGTTTCTGCTGAAGGCATCCAGACTGATTTCTTCTCCCAGACTCTTTTTGCAAATGGCTTAAACTTGTACAGGGTTTTTCCACACCATCTGTTGGGGCATGTTTTTCTCACAGCATGCAAGTACATGACAGGACAAATCATCCATGCAAACTACTTTGGTCATTTTACATTACTGTGGAGTAAAAATTGCCCCACTCTACTTTGCGTGGTTGCTTTAATTCAACATCAACTGAGATTTTTGAACATGGACCTCTGGTTTGAGGTCACAGTATCTCAAATTAATCAAAGTCCATACCTTAGGCCATTCCAAAACCTTGTTGCCTCTCTTTTTTTTGACACATTGAAAGGTGCACTTGCCATGTGCTTTGAATCATTGTTTGTTTGTTTTTTTGTTTTTTTTTGCAAAACTAACAATCTAAATTCTTTAGCTTAAGATCACAGAATGATGGTCAGACTTTGAGGACTTTTTGGCACCAAGCAGAATTCATGGGTCCATCACCTGCAGCATGTCATCCAGGTCCTGAAGAAACCCCAGAATACCATAGACTGGCAGGGCTGGCAAACCTGCCACTGTTTGATACCAAAATTCGCCACACTCATTGAAGACAGCACTGACAAAAGTGCAAGGTGTGAAATTTTAAGCTAGTGCTACAAGTCTGCAATAGTTGTCAGAGAGATTGAGAGACTTTAGGTCAGGGGTGGCGAACCAGTGCAGCATTAAAAAAAAGCTCATAAAGCTCATTACCATAAAGAGCCTCACAATAATTTCAAGATTAACTTTATACCACATAGCTAGCTGAAACAGCTTTTTTCTTAGTCCCTAATGCTTTAGTGGGACACCTGATAGTATACATTTTTTTACAAGTGTCTTTAAGCGGGTGCTCTTTCACCTGTGTCAGTGAAAACGACAATGATTAGACTTGTTTAAGTGTAGTAAAAATTAATTCATAGACATACAGAGAACTTTTGAGCTCTGTCCTCCAAACTGGCGGATGTGGACGTATCTCATGTAGAACATTTTTTAAACATGGAGGACAATTTACTCGCATGGCTCAGATTTGTACCTATTTGAGGGTATTGTGGTCTCTACCGTTTGCATATTTTACACTGTAGTTTAGTCATTATTTTTGGTGCAACAACCCAAGAACATCACTGGCCCCCTATTAGCCCTCTTTAAAAACTTCCTGGATTCACTCCTTCTCAATGGTTTTAAGGGGGCATTTAATAAACAATATTCAAGCATTAATACAAATTAAACCTTACTTAAAGGTTAAACACAGTGGGTCTGTTAATAAATATCGTTATTAATTTAAACTCTCATACGAGTCTCTGTTTCTTTCAAATTTTTCTCAGTTTTGTTCTGTTTTTTTATGGAGTAGAAAAATTGTTCCATATCTCAAATCTACGAACCTGCCACTCTGAGCGTCAGCATTGATTGTGTTAATGTGATCAGAACCGGTTTGCTTTTCCCCTTCTGCACCAGAACCTGCCCCGCAAACTGTGGCATATATGTTCGCTTCTATTTTATTATTTGCGCAGCAGCAGCAGCTTGCTCTGCTTCCCTCTCACCTCTGCGTCACAATTCTCTGAGCTTGGAAAAAAGCGCAAAGCGCACCGACGTGAAATAATGCAGCCGACAGAAATACAGAGACCTGTTGAGGAAAGCTGCCATGGAGACGGATTTTATTCGTAAATGATTCAGCTTCCATCTAACACCTAACCAAAAATGGCATTGAGTCATTCTCTTTTCTCGTTTCAGGATTCATGTTTTGAATCCTGAAAACATATGCCAATTGAGACAGGTGACTTCTACAGTGCTTTAGATGTTCTGTTTTTTTCCTTTCCTGGATCAGTCCTGGATGACCAACAGCAATAATTTTTGTATATTAGCCTTTGCTACAAAGGTTCAGTATTTGTTCCTTGTTTTCTGTGGATGGTGGCACTCACACTGGTAGGATGGAGTACTAAGAAACAATCCTTTCTAGAGTGACGTCAAAGACTTGCTTCTTATTGGTTCTTAAACCTACTTGGAAGATAATGTGTTGCTTTTTTAAGGGTCAGAATATGTTGTCAAAAACATCAAAGTATGATATCAGTCCCGCATTTCATCTGTTGTATCAACAGTACAGCCTGGACGCACTGATGTGAGAGTATGGGGGATACATTCTTGGCATTCTTAGGGCCCCTTTTGGTTATTTTTCAGACAATACAAATGATATAAAAACATTTCTGTCACTAATGATTTGTAATTGGGCAATAAACAACTGTTTATGCCCTTATTTAATCATAATGGCAAAAGAAAATGATCCCAAATTATCCTAATGAAAAGTTTACAAATGTGGACAGTGTGGCCTGCAGGCTCAGAAATGGCCATCAACAGTAGCCGTCCTTATTGCTTGTAATTAGAACATGTGTATAAAAAGTAAGAGAGTTTCTGTGCTCAACCCAAAACCATTCATGTTTCATCCAATGCTGCACTAAGTTACTGGGGAAGACAGCCCAAGAATTAACAGGAGATTGGATTCTGCCAGGATATGTAAATTTATTAGCAAAAACACAACAACACCTCAATCCCACTGCTTCCTTGGCATGTTTTCCAAGGAAGTAGGAAGAGAACTGTGGAAGTCCACCAGGTCTTAGTCCCTCTTGGTTATAATTTCAAGATGCCTGAAAGTGCCATGCCTATTTTCTTTAGACAATTTAATGCAAAACACCATGAAAATTTCCAGCCATTGTGCAATTCAGTAAGGATACAGAAAAGCCCAAAGATATTTTGGTATGAAATGTACAGTATACATCAATCCCAGATCAAAAGCTAAAGACTTAGGGAAGATATAGGCTAAAGTGAGAGCCATTATCCACAGTGACACAAGTCCTTTATTGACAAGGATAAGAGGCCACTCAGAGCAGATAAAGTCATTACACTAAATTCAACATAAAGAGCCAGATTATAGTTGTCTGAAACATTCAAGCAAAGGCTACTTTTTAGAAGCAAGTCCTGTGGTTTGATGAAACTAAAATTTATTTGTTTGTGTTTAGTCATAATTACTATTGCTACATTTAAAGTAAAAAGGGGGAAAGCTTGCAATTCTGAGAACACCAGCACAACTGTAGGAAGTGTTGGAACCATCATGTCACAAGGCTGTTTTGTAAAAGGAGGGACTTGTTGCCATTGTGATGAAAAATATATGGACATATTGAAACAATATCTTAAGATATCAGCTAAAAAGTTAAACCATCGATTAAAATGGGTCTTCCGAATGCATAGTGACAGATGTGGCTCCCACCTGTTTAGAGTTGTATTTGAAACGTAATCAATTACGAATTTAATGATGGCTCTTGACTTAATGTAATGTTTTGATTGTTGATTCTATGTTGCATGACTTTGTGTTTTTGTGTTTGTTATAATGTAAAGCACCTTGAAATTCCCTGCTGGTGAAATGTGCTATACAAATAAAATTTGATTGATTGATTGATTGATTGATTAAGGACAATAAAGAGTTCCCATCAAAAAAGTCTGACTTCAGTTCATGAAAAATAAGCAGAGCTGAAAATGTGCACGAAAACAAGGCAGCTTACGAAACTGACATGGTTATACCAGTTCTGTCAGTAGGAATAAACTATAGATCAAGGGTCATTCAATTGAAAATGCAAAACTGCATGTAAACTTCTTAACTTGATGCTAAATGATTTAAATGACTCACTTATTGTTGAACATTTGTAAGTAGAAATAATTTCTGCTAATTTTAACTGATTGAATGACTACTGTGTATCTGAATATCTACCCGGTTACACACCCATAATATTTGCACAAACACCTGTAACTATAAGAAGGGGTGTGTACACTTTGAGAATCATATTATCAATTGAACTTTTGGATCCCAGTGTGGGTTGTTGGTGTAGAAAGTTCCTAAATTCTTGTCCTGAAATCTAAACTAAATTTAAAAGTGAATCTTGATACACACTTTTTGTTTAATTAAAAGACAAAAATGGGTAACGGATACAGGTAGCAGCAGCTTTTGTTTTGTCTGCAGCCTATTCCAATTAGCTAAATAGCGATGATTTCATAAGTCGATGTGTTTTTGTCAGTTATTTATGAGCCAGGAGAAAGCACACCAAAAGACATACATTCTGTCTCCTCAGTTGGAAACGTTGTTTGACACAGCGACACATAGCGGCTTTAATTTTGCATTACAAGTGTCTTACTGCAGTGCGAGGTTCTCCCATAGAGGGCGCTAACCAACAGGATAAGTGGAAGGGGGAGGAGCGAGTGATGCTCCGCTGCAGGTCTGCTCAACTGAACTGGGCTAACTAATTCCATCATCAAGCTAGTTAGCAGCTGTGCGATGCGCTCACCAACAACAGAAGATGGACTAGCTGCTTTCCCCGCTTCACTGTTTGGATAGTCGCTTTCGGTCCGCGGGTCGTTTTCTCGTGGTTGTAATTAGCGTCTCCATTCATGCGGTGCCCTGTGCTGCTGTGGAGGGTTTGAGCTCAGAGTGGCGGGAGGCTCAGTCACCAGCTCGCAGGGACAGCACGGCTGAATCACCGGTACGGTTCTGTTGTTAGCATGCATGCAAGCATTAGGCAGGGAGAGGTATTTGTCTCTGTAGCAACATAATGTCGCAATTTTATGCTAATAATTAGCTTATATAGCATCTAATAACTCATCTGAAGCAGTGACATTACGATAAGATAAGTGGAAACAAACGCTAAGACCGATGGGTTTGCATGTGAATAGCGTGTTTATATTTGAGCTAGTGTACTGGGTGAATACGTTTATGTAACGGAAAGAGGCAGAATTATTAAGCGTCTGTATCATATAGCATGTGTTACGGTGTCTCCCAGCAGAGTAGCAGCATGGTGGTCCCGGACAGTTCCGGTGTGGTCCCTGAGCCCGATAACGGCAGGCCCACCGGCCTCACGGAGAGCTCTGATCCCGTGTGTGAAGAGGCCGAGGAGAGGGGTCATGACCTGGCTGGAGTAGAGCTGGAGGAGGTGCGGAAGCTCCAAGAGCTGGTTCGCAGGTTGGAGGTCCAGAATGAGACGCTGCGCAACAGGGGAGCCAAGATTGTTATCCCCAGAGGAGCCAATAGCAACCTGAGTGCCGCTGACAATATCAACAAGAGGCTGACCTGTGATCAGGTCAGGGTGGGCCACAGTGGAGAACCGGGCAGCACCGATTGCAAACTGTCTCCCCCTCAGGACAACAACAGCAGTGGGGAAGATATGTCCCCTTTGCCCGTGATCAGCAGGCTGGAAGACGACGACGACGAGGAGGAGGAGGACAGGGTGGAAGAGGAAGATCTGGGCCCGTGTGGGAGCTTTCTTTCTCTAACATGTAGAAACAGCAGCGAACGGTCTCAGGGGCAAAGCCAGACCCCTGAGAGCCCCTCTCAGGAGAGCTACGAGTCAGAGACGCTCACAGAGAGTGACTCAGGTGTGGACCAAACTGCGCTGGATGAGGTGGATGTCCTAGATTTGGAAGATGAGTGTTTGGAGGTGGAGGACGAGGACAGCTGGTAGGTCCCATTTTTCTCTGTATGTTATCTATGTTTTCTAGTTATGCAAACAAGGCACAGTTAACGGTTCATTTCATAATGTCTGCGTGCCTGTATATAAAGGAGGCCCCTTCAGCCACATGAGTCATTTGTACCTTTCCATTTGATGGCTGGATTGTGAAGTGTGAAACTCCCCCACAGGGCAGAAACTAGGCAGCATCTGGATGCATAGAAAAGCTCAGTCCTGCACAACATCAAACTGGTGCCTTCTTTCTGAGCTCGTGCAGCTCAGACAGCCATATCTGTAATTTAAAAGATGAGACGAGCAAAGAAAAAAAAACATTGTGCTTGACATGTTATGGTGAGCATAATTTGACCTAAAATATATGCCATTCTCAATGTATCTCCTCAAAATAAGTAAAAGCAGTTTCAGGGAACACAAATCAAGTCAAATCAAGCTTTATTGGCTCGATTTGACACAAATTGCTTCTACCTCATTATTGTAATTCATCATTATGCTTCATACAATAACTGATGCTTGTTTACCCTTCAATCTTATATTACATGAAGAAGGATCAGCAGCATGCTAGTCATGACTCTTCTACAGGTTAACAATGGTCTTCCTGATCCAATAGAGCTCGACAGCCAAACCACTCAGCTTATTTCTTTTTCAGCTTCACATTATTAGCCATACCATATGGGCTTTGTGAGGTTATCATCGCCAAAACATGGGGTAATCCTCATTGTAGCATAATCTGATCTGGCCTGGATGTTGGCGTATGGCTAAACTGCTTTGAGGTGGATTGCACAGCATGTGATCTGAGGTGGGGGCCCCACGTGTGGCAAGACTGTTTTGTTCTGTTTTTTATTATTATTATTATTTATTTCTGAGTGATTAATTAGATGCCCCACATTTAAAGATACTGTGTTTTATTTTTAGATGCAGTGTAGCGCCGAAGGAGATGCCCATCTTTGCATTCTCTTGCAAAGATGTTCATGACCTCTTAAACTTTTTCACATTTTGTCTGGTTTCAACCACAATAGTCGAATGTTTTTTGTGTTTTTTTTATGTACGTCATGTGGTACAGCTACACAGCTTTCCCAATAATTCTGAAGTTAAAGGAACATTAATGAATAGAAATCTAAAAAGTGTGGTGTGCATTTGCACTAACTGCTTTTCAGAACCACCTGATGCTGCTAATACAACTGCAAATCCTTTTCACCTAAAGATTTAACTTTTTACCCTAAACTCAGTCTTATTGTTTAGATTTAAAGCGTTCTGTTGAAGTTCTGCTTGTATGTTTTGGATCATTGTCCTGCTCATATCTGAACCTCCAGTCTTTTCCAGCCTCATATAGATTTTTCTCCAGGATTATCCCATGTTTTGCTTCATAAATGTTGTCACCGGTTTGCCTGCCATCCTGCTGAGGAAACCACAGCAGGATGCTCCCACCACCATGTTTCCATTGAACATAATGTGTTCAAGGTGATGTGCAGTGTTCGTCATATGCCACCTTAGTGTTTTGTATGTAGGGGAGAAATTACAGTTGGACAGAACATCTTCCACATGGTACTGCTCTTCCAGATTCACATGGGCTGTTTCTATTTTTTGTCTGACTAATATTTCTTGCTAAGTCTCGCATTGTGATCTTATGTAATCTGAATCTAAAAATAGAAATGTCTGACTCCCTTTAGGATTCTTATTTCCCCCTGGGGTGATTGTCTACCTCTTTAACATTGATTATAACATTATGATTCTGGGTGCTAATGTGACACAAATGGGCCTCAAACTTTCAATTCTGTCACATGTTTTTCTGAGAAGCCTTTTGAAAAGATTTGGTAGTCATGTGGCAGGTGAAGCACTCTTACGTCATCCATGTTTTCCTTGTGCTTTAACATTGTAATCGGCACAAAAACTCACCTAACCCTTTCCACATGGGTTTAGCATTTGATGTGGTTTCGATTTCTTCGTCTTCTAAATCCCCACTCACATCTCACCTGGTGACCAGTGTGAATGGATTGAGCATTGTTGCAGAACAAACAGAGTTTCAGTATGAAAGCAGCTTCTCCTGCCACCTACCCCTCCATGTCCCCTACCCTCCCTCCCAGCTTTCTGGCAGGGTGTGTGACCTGAATATTGCTCCCCGCATTGTTGCTCGCTCCACTGGGAAACGGGACCTTTTGTGTTTGCCTAATGGGAAGATGATTTGCTGTTGATTTCTACAGAACCAGTCTATCCAGCATTGCTTTGTGTGTCTTTACTGAAAAGATCAGCCCATGTGATCGTCACCACTTCAAAGCTCGCACAGACTTCACGGCCGTTTGCCGTCGCCGGAGCAACAGTAGACGCCACAGAAGAAGTGCCCACAAGCAGCCATGGAAATCTGCGGCTGATGTCTCCTGAATAGAGGTTTTCTCAGCCTTTGAACTGATCAATCATCCACCCAGACAACACATTTGAAAAAGTCTCGGACTACAAAAGAAGGGCATCCAGTCTTTTTGTTACAGGATGCGTTTGCTTTTTGCTTTCAAACAAGTTCCTTCGTCATTAAACCCCTTAGTGACTCGCTAATCGACTTGTTGCTTTAATTTTCTGCTGTGAAGTCATGAAAAGAAGGTTGCTCTCATTTCTTCTGCTCCTACCTGCGGTTTTCTCCAGGTGTAACCCCTCGTCCCGTGTGTTTTCTCTTGCGCAGGTTGTATGTTTCTCCAAGAAAGCAAGTGGCAGAGCAAGGTCCGGACTCACCGCTGAAGTGGTGTCGGCAGGCCCTTGACCACCGCAGCCCGGAGACGGAAATGGCTTGCCGGACATTGATCAATCGTTTGGACCAGAGTACGCTTTTAACACAAAACATGCATATTTTTGCTGCAACAAATCCAATCTATGGGATTTTTTTTATTAGGAAAATGAAATTTCAGCTCATTTCCTGCTCCCCCTTCGACTCGTATTCTTACTTACAGCTCACCTCACCGAGACATCTGCACAAATCGGTCTGTTTGAGCTCTGCGGCGAAGCCTGAATGGTGCCATTCAGTGTGGATGATCCACTTTTGTGCGTGGATAGAAAGTTTGCATCTGATCCAACAGACTACATTCATTATTTATCACATGCTCAGCATTGGCTTCCTGCAAGCTGCAGGACCTGAACAACAAAGCCATTCACACCACAGCCGAACAACTGCATACAGTCATGGGTTAGATTGGATTACCTTCCCCCTGTTCCCAGGGCTGCTCTCCTTTTAAAACGACATCAACCTGATAGCAAAGACTGTAGAGTTAATCATTTAAGCAAGCACACGCGTTTTATGTGTTAATCCGATACTTTTAGCCTGCTTTTTCAGACTTGACGTCATTCTCCGTTCATGTTGGGTATCTGATCTGTCCTGTCCTGTTGCCCGCAGCGTCTCGATGGAGAACCATGTACTGCAGCCCGTCAGAGGGCGGCTCGACTAGCTCTGGCCTGATCTCTCCTGGGTACCACAAAACGACTAACAAATCCGTACTAACCTGTGGCAACTCAGGTATGGCTTGACATTAACACACTGCTTCTCTGGTGGGAATAATGTTGATAACATTCACAGTTCACATGTGTGAGTTAAAAAGTGTCGACTTTTTAGGAGCCACACTTGACCCTGTGCATGTTGACCCACTTTACTTTGGGCCTCCCAGCACTGCAAACCATTTTCCAAAATCTTTTGCATATTTTTTTTTGGACTGAGTTCTAGTTTCTGCCTGGCAACGATTTGTGTTCACATCTAATACCACAGAAAGCTAGCCAAATAAGGAGATCCTTAAATATGTCTTTGTAATTGGTAACTTAGTGCTAATTACCACAATTTTTTTTTATTTTCACCACAGACAAAAAAACATTAGAAGTAAAACTACTGATGTGTTTTTCACAACCAGATGCTATTTTATTGCATTATAATGAGTGTGAAATTTCATATGGCTGTCTAAAAATTCTTACTTTTTTTGTTTACATTTACTTGTAATTTTCCAACTGGAGAAATTTATACGTGGCTTAGTTTGTGGAGTCTGATTTCGTTTCCTATAGTTTTTTTTTTTTTTCAAAGATCTACACTATTGATGTTTCCCAACTTTACAAATAACAGACTTTTGGATCAACTTGAACATGCCTGGTCAAAGGGATCAGGTCCTGTTTAGTCTGAGATCTTTTACATAACATGTTTTGCATTTGTCTTAATCCTTTATTTGTTTGTCAGCCAGGGGACCTCATGAGGAGATTAATCTTTCTAGAGTAGTGCTGCCTTGCTAAAACAGAGTGAAATCTAAAATACGGTGGAGAGATTTAAGTTACAGCGCCTTGCAAAGGTCATACATTTTATCATGTTACAACTACACACTTCAATGTATTTTATATTACATTTACGGGATTTCTTTTCTTCCGTTTTACATTTATGTACCGTACTACTTGCTTGTAGTGCATTGACAGGATATGAACACTTTTACAAGGCACTGTAAACAAAGCAAGACAGTAAAATTTTGTAATGTTTTACGCCAACTTCCTGCTCCTGTGTTGTGCAAATCATCCTGCGAAGTGATTTTTGTTTTTTCAAGTTTGTGTGCAAACAGGGGAAAGTACCCAGGATGTGTTCACAACATCAACAAAGGATTTATTTTTTTCAAATTACAGATTGATTCTTGTACAAATGATGTGTTGCTATGCCACTGTTTGCTTTTTCTGATGTTGATTTTTGCATTTTTTTTACTCACTGTAATATTAAAATCTCAGCATCATTATGTAGCATTTAGTTTTTGCTGTAACAGGCATCACTGTCTATTATTACAGCTGTCCCCAGCATGCATTCAGCCCTGAGCTCCCAGTCCTCTATAGACAGCGAACTCAGCACCTCAGATGACTCCATCTCTATGGGCTACAAGCTACAGGATCTCACTGACGTGCAGATCATGGCTCGCTTACAGGAAGAGAGTAAGTTAGTGTGTCAAACAGAGTTGTTGGTGCTTCCTCTGCATCACTTCTGTGCGGGCAATTTTTGCTTCAGTGTGACGTCTTCTTTGGTGACAGGTCTTAGGCAGGATTACGCTTCCAGCTCAGCCTCTGCGTCTCGCCGCAGCTCCACGACGTCTTTGCAGTCCCTGCGCCGCGGCGGTACGTACAGCGACCAGGAGTTTGACACGTACAGCCTGGAGGACGAAGAGGACGAGTTGTCATCGGCTCCCCAGCGCCGGCATCGCTTTACCCCGTCGCCGCTGGGCTCGCCTCGCTGTCTCTCTCCCTCCACCTCCAACCACGGGCAGGAGTACAGCAGTCGACTCGGGGCGCCGCGCACAAGAACGCCCAGGCGCTCTCTGCAGGGTCCCAGTGCAGAGCTGCTCAAATTCGCCAAGAGTGAAGGTAGGCTAAAGCTTTGTAAGGAGTTACCATCGTGTGCGAGGCCGAGAATACTCCCGGGAAGGTTGCTGTAGTTTAAAATGAGGTTTATTCAGTTGTTGAATACATTTTGTGTGGTTGCAGAGGAGTTGAGACACAGCATGCCTAACCTGGCCCCCCGTACCAGCCTACGTTCCCTGGAGGCAGTCAGGAACAGCCGCAGCATGGAGGCTAACCTCCAGAGCTCTGGCAACCGCATGTCCCACCTGACCCGCTCCCCCTCCACAGGTAACCCCGCCCTCCTTACCCGCTTCCCTCACTCCTAAAATAGAATGTTCCACCGCCTCTTGATGTGTGCATGGCCACAAGAATGCTAAGACGAATGGACAGGAGGTTTCTTATTTTTATGCCAGGGGGTATGATTGAATCTTTTTTCTGAGGTAACATAAAAAAGGTCCAATCTTTTTTGGATCTTGTTAATTAATGTGTTAAGCACATTAACATAATTCTGGTTAATTAATGTGCTTAAAGATATAAATATTTCCAAGAATCATTAAATATACAGAAAGACATCCCTGATATATTAATTATTACAAATTTGAGGCCATTAGTAAGGACGTAGCAGGCTTGTTTACATTTATCCATCTAACATGGCATCACATCTTGCAAAACAAATTTTGTGCATGCTCACATCACATCAAAATAAGCAGCCCTCATCATGAACAATGATGGTGCCAGCACTTTCGCCTGCCAGTAGTTATGCAACACTGCAGTTGTCATTTTTTCAATAGAAATATTAAAACAAAATAATCCTGCCTAAATCTTGTAGTCACAGTTATTATCGGCTTTTATTTAAGACATTACTTGCCGCTACTGTACTAACACATGCATGATGCAACTCTCAAACAGTTGCACAAGCATCTCAGATGCTTCTCTCTCTTCCTCCTTCTTGGCCATTTGTATTTATTTTTCTTTTACTAATCCAGAACTGCTCCTCTAAAGCTTCCACAGACAACACAGGAGTCTCACTCACACTGCCTCCCAAAAGTATTCATACAATTTCATTTTGTAACATTTGTCCTGTTAAAACAACAGACTTCATTCGTTGGGACTTTATGTCATAGGTCAACACAAGGTGCATAAATGAGAAGTGAGGAACAAATTATTAATTTTTGCTGAATTAAACTTGTCATGATATGTTCTTTGTTTTTTTATGTAAACAAAAGTTGATCTAGGGACATGCATAGCAATAAATACACTGATAGCTGTTTAAACAATCAACTGAAAGTAATGCAAATCTTTTGATCTCCTAATCTGAAAATGCCAAATAAGGGGGAAAAAACAGGATCCATGGTAACTCTGGAGGAGTTCCAGGGACCCTCTGCTCATGTTTGTGAATCTGTAGACAGGAGAACTATTGGTCATGCATTTCACAAATGTCACCTTTATAGAAAAGATACAAGATGAAACCAGTTGTTGAGAGAAACCCATCCAGTCACATTTGCAGTTTGTAAAAATCCATGAAAAACAGGTTGGATGAAAGCAAGATTGAACTTTATCGCTATTTGTTGCAAAAATGGCACAAGCCCTCAAAATGAAACAGCTGGAGGCTGGAAACTGGGACGGAGGATCAGCTTCCAACAGAATTGCATTCCTAATCATACAGCTTGAGCAAATATTCTTAAAAAAACATTGAAGCCATAGAAGTTCAATCACATAGATACCTTTGTCCACAGTTTGTCTAAAATCTCAATAAACTGTACATATCAAGACTGTGTTGAAACCTTTTCTTTCCTGCTTAAGGTATGGCTTGTAGTCGTCTGCGGAGCAACGGTCAGTCTCCGCTCACGTTGCGAACTCCGGTCAAAGCCGTCAACCCTGTGGGCTCCATGTCAGCTGGTCATCAGTCTCCCAGAGGTCTCCCAGTCATCCAGTCGCTTCCTGTGGCAGGCGGTCGCCGGGTCCAGTCTCCAGGATCCGTGAATGGAGGAAGCTACGTACCTGGGAGGGCTTCGGTTGGGGGAGGAAGGCCTGCGGTGGGGCGGGGTCAGGCTGTGTCATCAATCTCCACAAGAAGCAAACTCACCCAGCCTCCCAGGAGGTCAGTGGCCAAAAGGAAACGGGTTCGGAAATGTGGATATGACGGAGAGTTTAAGTGTTTAGGGACTTTTAATTTTACACTTGTCTGAGTATAAATGGAGACTAACCTTTAATTTATTTTGACAGGTCTTTAGGCATGACTAAAATCTCAGATGAATCCTGGAAAGACGGCTGCTACTGAGTTCTTCCCGTCCTTGAGGATGCTGGAACACTAACCCCACTTTCCTGTATTTGAAGAAACTCAGCCACTGTGTCCCTAAATGAGTCTCAGAACCTCAAGGTCCTTTATTTCAGGCTGGATCCCTGGACTGCACTGGATTTGTAGTTAATCTCCTTCCTTTGCATGATACATTGTCAACCCACACATAGAGACAAAGAGAGGATGTGTAGGACGACGTGGAGTTGCACAGGCACACTCCATTAGTTACGTGGACCAACTCTGGATTTCCTACAGAAAAAAAAAATCTATATATATGTTTATGTCAATTTGACATATTTTTCTATGGTGATTTTGAGAAACTGCTGGAATTTTAGGGGTCGTATTTCTGCACTGTTGCTGTAATTGAAATGAAGACAAAAATGAAGATATTGCTGGTTTGTACATTTGAATAACTAGATGAAAGTACAGTGTTGCATGCTGGGTTTTGTTGTTTTACCCTTTGCTCAACAGTCTTCTCATCGTTGTCTTAACTGCAATATGACAAATCTTCCATGTGTTTCAACAATGATCTGTGGAAACTTACAAATGTTTGAGTGACTTGTTGTGAATTGTGTCGTGTTTGTGTTCTGCTACATGCCTACACAGCAGTGCAACTCTTCTCAACCACACTGCCCTTATTGATATCTGAAAAAAAACACATAGTTTGTGCCAAGGTGCATTAAAGCTGGAACTCTTGCATTCTATGAACAATTGAAGGTACTGAACACGACTGAACTTCACAGGCATTTTTACTGCATATCTGAAGGTGAATTGAAGGCCTGCTTTTTGTAAAACACTGTATTAAAAAACATGTTTATGCACAGAGGCCTCGTGCCTTAGTCAGCTATGCACCCTCATAAAGAGTGCCTCTGAAATTTGGGAGCTGTGATGAAAATGAATAAACTTGACCCTGAAGCAGTAAGTGTTTTCCTGGTTATTTTTAGGCTTTATTTGCCAAAAAATTAAAAAAAGTTTTAAACCACAATTTACTTGTTTACTCTGCAATCTAAGAATGAACAATAACAAAGGTCTAGCTCATTTATAGAGCATATTTATATAAAACAAACTCGATGTGCACAAATCAGTTTGAAGCTTAGAGACTTAATAATGGACCATAATATCAGGTAGTTGTATTTTTTTTCTATTTAGAAAAGTAAGTGTAAGCGTTTACTGTAATGTAAAATATGAAAGTAGTTTTTTGATTACTTTGCGTGTTTAGCTAAAATAATAAGATCATAAAGATAGAACTGGTGTAACTTGAGTTTTTCCTCATACTATTTTGTAAAGTGCACACTGTCCCCTGAAGCAAGACACCCCAACAACATGAGGTTGTCATTCTGAACGTTCCAGTTGAGATTGTGTTCTCAGAGTTGCAAGCTTTCCCTTTTTTCTCCAAATGTAAAGATGGTTAAGACCAAACACCTAAATTTTCCATACTTTCGACTACAAGAAATGTCACCACAGATTAAGAGCTCTGTGTCCCTGGATTTTTTTTTTTTATTATTATTTTGCAAACTAATGTGGCATTTGAAGTTACTCTTGAAGCAGTGGCTTCCTCCTCCATGAATGACCATTCAGTCCATTGCCTTCCATGACTTGTTTTACTCCATCTTTAGTTTTCGTTCTCAGGTTGCGTATTACGCAGCAAAGCATATTATCTGCTTCCTGAACAGTATCATGGTATCAAAAATGGTATCTATCAGTAACTTGTCATATATATATATATATATATATATACACTGCTCAAAAAAATAAAGGGAACACTTAAACAGGTGTTTAACACTTAAAGTGTTCCCTTTATTTTTTTGAGCAGTATATATATATACAGTATATATATATATAAATATGTATGCAATTTGATCATTGACTCAATGATCACAATACTATTTCTAAAGTAAGCTTCTAATATTGCGTTAACAGTAATTCACATAAATTTCAAGGTTTTTTTTATTTCGCAAATTCTATTTTAAAACATGTTTGTGTTGTTTTACCAAGCACTTTAAAATTGCAAAAATCCTAAAGTGTCATTTATAATAGGGTAACTAAGGTAATATAGCGTCTAGTCTTCTATGCAAAAATATTGATTTAAAAAAAAGTAATATGAAAGGAATATTACTTGAGTTGTGGTGCCTTGTGGTGGGAGGAGGCACCCCCAAATCAAGTTCTGCCTAGAGACCTATACAGTCTTTGACAGGCTCTGCCCAAACCGATATATGAAGTTCTTGTGTTTCTACCTTACAAAAATAATTTGTTGTCATGTTCAGTGTGTCAGCTAACAATGGGTAAAATGAGTAAAATTTATTTGGATATTGCAAGGTGATACACATTTGTTGAAATAAGTGCAAAGTTTCCCTTTAATCAACTGGAAGTTGTCGATTTAAAACCGACCAGCGTCATTGGTCTCAGAATAACTTTTGAATTTTTGATTCACAAGTGATTTTAATGTTCTTAAAAGTAATGCCGCACTAGGCTGAAGACACGGAGTGCGGCTGCATGATCGGCTCTCCAACGAGAGTGCTACGCTACCCACCCCTTGTGACAAAAATGGCCTACAGGCCTCGTCTGTGCTTACAAAGTCTGAGCGCAGATTGTGGAAGCATGAACTTAATTTTCTTACAAAAGTCAGATTTATTGTTTATATATTCAACTCTCGATACAAGTTTAATATAAAATTTTCGATTACGCCAAGGATTGTTTTAATGCAACTGCTCTCTTATGCATGACGCAAATAGTAAGGGATCAGCGGTAAACGAGGCCACGCATTGTCTGCCCCCCGCCCTCCCTCTGCTTGTCAGGGAGCAAGCTGATTGGCCGAGGCCTAGCAAAGAGTGGCCGGGAATCCAAAAACTGCAGGCCGCACTTAGCTTACCGTCAAAAATAAACCAAAACAATAACAGACAAATTCGTCAAAGGGGAGACACACCGATAGGGACAGGAGACGAAGCTATCAGGTAAAAATATTTCAAATCGACCGCAGAGGCACGGGGAATAGGACGCAAAGGCCCAGTCAAACGTAGCGGGCCTCCTTCGAGAAACAACATGGAAGATAATGCGGCACAAGCTGCTCCTCTTAGCTTAGCAAGCTAGGTAGCCGAACGGACGACCGTCTGCGCGAATATACGAGCGAAATGTTGTCTATAAATAACATAGAACATATGAATTTGTGGCTCTCATTTCTAATCTTTTATTATTTTAGTTTATATTAACGCGTAGTGGTGTGCAAATACATGTTTTATTCGGGCTTAGTAATCCAGTAAATTAGCTTTGTGCTAAAACAAAATGGCGCTTGAAGACTTTCTCTTAGCTTGCTAGCTAGCTAGCTTCAGTGGGTGGAGGGCGGTAGCCCCCTTGTTATGCATTGCATAACTGCGGTGTTTTCATTGGTGGCCATAAAGTCTGAGCATTTGTATTTTTGTGTTGACTCGAGATCTAAGATGTTTTCTAAAACGAGTAGTGTGACAGCCGAATGATCGTCTTTATCCCGGAAGGGTGTATTTATATGTATATCCTTGAAGTGCACAAACCATTACCTCAGACAGTATAAATTAATCGCATTACAAATCAGCGTAGAAATTGCATGTCGTGCAAAATAATAACGCAACATGTTCCAAAAGCCTTCGGAGCAGCTGCCTGTCAGCCTGTCCCCTGCGAACTGAGAGGGACTGTCCTTTGTGCAGGGCTCTGCCCATCAAGCCCAACCAGGTCCAGGTGTATAACTAAACGAGTGCAGATTGTTTCTGCATGTAGTATTCTTGATAAACAATAGATGGAGCTAGTGTTAAATAAAAACAACTCTTCCCCCCCCCAAATTTACAAGACTGTCTTTTATTATAGGTACTTTGTTTCTTTTGTTTAAAGCTGATTAATTTAACATCAGAAAACTTTATATAAACACAAACGTACTGAAGATATGTTTACATGATTACATAGCAGTCTGAAATAATATGCCTTGAAATGTTGATATGTTGTTTTTATTCTATCTCAGTGTGACTGTCTTCATGGAACAAGGAACTGCAGCTATCAAGTCGGTTTTAATGTAAAGGTGTTGTTACTAAATGTGAAGGTATGTATTTAGGACTGAGCATGGTTACACTGTCCTACCTTTCACTTTTGTTTTAGTAATGAAAATGTCCTAAAACATTATCTTGACTTTTTACATTTCTGAAAAAAGTAAACAGAACAAAGCAAATAATTTTTGATGTGTACAAAAATTTTTTTTCAGTTTTTTACGAAGTGAAGACATGGATCAAGGAGGAGGAGTATTGGAGCTACACACCCAGGAGCTGAAGATGCCCCATGCTATGATCATGCAAGATTTTGGTGGGTGGTTAGGAAGGTCAAATTGAGCTTAACCTAATGATGTGTAACTTCAACTTGTAGTGAATAAATGTTGAAAGTCTAATAAGACGTAAAAAAAAACAATAAAATCAATCTAGCATCACATTATTTACTAAAGTTGCATTTTTCCTAAACTGCTCAGAAAGATTTTCATTTGAGGTTTTTTTTAAATGCTGTGAAGTAACTCTAAGACAGGCTTTGGTCTGAGCAGTGAGTATTGGCTATTTTCAGTCTCATTGTAGAATTATATTTTTTTCTGTAAGCAAATAACAGAAATAAGCTTTGGGTTTTTATTACTATATTTATTTTGTTTTACTGTTTCTTGCAGTTGCAGGCATGGGAGGTTTAGCTCACATCGATGGAGAGCACATTGTGGTGTCTGTACCTGAGGGCATGCTTCTGTCAGACGTGATGACGGATGAAGGCATCCTCCTTGAGCATGAATTGGAGGTAGAAGGTCTGGAAACTCAAGTTGTTCAAGACCTGGAAACCGAAGTGGTTGAAGGCCTGGAGACTGAAGTGGTGGAAGGCTTGCATGCAGATGTGGACGGCTTGGAAGCAGAAGTTGTTGAAGGCCTGCAGACACATGTGGTGGAGTTGGAAGCTCAGGTTGTTGAGGGCCTGGAAGGCGAGGTTGAAGTGGAAGGTCTTGAAGCGCAAGTGGTTGAGGGCCTGGAGGCAGAGGTGGACGTTGAGGCCCTGGAAGCTCATGTTGTTGAAGGCCTCGAAGAAGAAGTGGAAGTACATGGTTTGGAAGCTGAGGGTGTTGAAGGACTGGAAGTGGACGTGGAAAGTCTGCAGGCTCAGGCTGTAGAAGCTCATGAACTGACGAGTGAAGACATGGTCCCCCCAGGTCACAGTGTGATCATGCCTGAGAACATACTGGGGACAGAGGTTGCTATAGAGGAGGCGTTGGACGCTCATCATCACCATGTTCTTACAGCAGACCTCATCCAGGACTCTAACCATCACCACCATGATGACATGCAAGACCAGGTGTTTGTGGCAGAGCTACTGTCTGAACACCAGGGAAACACACTGGATCACCAGCTGGTGTCAGAAGGGTTGATGGTGGCAGAAGCCAACACAGAGACCATAATCCATCAACAGCTGCCAACAGAGGAGGTTCCTTTGCAGACTGATGAGGAAGATGATGCAAGAAGTAGCTCTGAAGATTACCTCATGATCTCCCGTAAGATTGTTCATCATAAACATACACAATTGAAACAAAATTCCTCGTTTGCATTTATTTTGTCATAACTGCTCATTTTTGTGTCATTGAAGTTGATGAGGTTGGAGAGAAGTTAGACATAGGAGACACACCTCTGGAGATCAGCACAGAAGTCATGGAAGACAAAGAAATCAAAGAAGAGGAAGACTCGGAGGTCATAAAAGTCTACATTTTTAAAGCAGAAGCAGATGATGATTTAGGCAAGTCACGTCAAAGCCCTTTGCACAACATATTATAAAGCAAAGAAATTAAAACCTGAATTTTTGATAACAATTATCTTTAAATTTCCAGGTGGAACAGAAGTAATAACAGAAGATGATTATCAGAACGGCCATCCTGATCTGGAGGCCGCATCATCTGGGAGATTGGGTGTTGGTCGTGACAAGATGGTTTACATGGCAGTCAAGAACACCATAAAGGAAGAGGAGGAGGAGGCAGAGGATGATGACGATGATGATGATGACGATGATGAGAGTGACGATGATGACGACGATAGTGATGAAATTGGTACATTTTCTTTTTGTTTCTTAATTAAAGAGAGTGTGGTTTATAAATCTGGGAGCAGACACAACTGCTGTCCAGGTGCCTTTTACAGAAAGCGTATTAGAGATGCACTGATTGCAGTTGGCTCACTGATTTCCAGGCTCTGGGTTTTGACCTGCCAATAATTTTAGGCAACTCAGATTTAAGAAAAATAAAATAATCTTTAGGAACAGTGTAGAAAACATTCTTTCCAGTTTTCCTGTCTCAAACATTCATAAATCTTTTTTATATTAGGAGTAGAGGGGACATGACACAGCTGTGCTCGAGATGTAGTTCAGCATGTTATATTAATGGTTAGCACAGCCACCATTATTAAAGCATCAGATTCTGTATGTATCCATTTAGAAAACAGATTCTTGTCTTAAACCTGAGTTTTCCAAAATGGTGCCAACATTTTAGATCAGTCAAATTTTATAACAGAGAGAGGCTGAAACTTACTGCTATATAACGGCAAGATTTCCATACTCCCTTCAGCCTTCCTGTTATCATCTTTCTCTGAAAATACATTTGAATCTTTTTCACTCAACTACATTATTTACAGCTTAGAACATTGGTGTTAGTACCACGTGGGAGTGATTCGAAGAATGTAAAATTTCTCAGTTTTTGATTGATTGGTTAAGCTGAAGATCATGCGATTCCTGTCATCAGCTGAGTTTTTTTTTTTTTTTTGGATCAACAAAAAAATCATCTCCCTCATTTTGAAACAGGGTGATGCTTTCTGAAAGAATTCTTGCAATTTTAACCTTTAGCAGTTCATTCTTATGTAAAATAATTTTTTCCCATTTTTTCCCCAAATATTCATTCTAGCCGTTTACAACCTTTGTGCAGGTAATACCATTGATCAGGTGAAGAATGGAGTTGCTACGCCTTTCTTGCAAATCAGAGAGGGACTGGGCACAAATCGTGCAATCAAACCCAAACCTAAGAAGAACAAAAAAGGAGAGACACGTCAATGTCAGACTGGTACGAAAAACATGATAATGATGGCCAAACTGTTTTGATTTCAGTGTTAAAAATTTGTTTATTCCCCCTTCCTCTCAAAATCTCTTCTCTGAAGAATCATCACAATAACTCCCTGCTGTTTTCTCAAACTTCTTTTTCAGCCGTCATCATTGGACCAGATGGGATGCCTCTGACTGTCTATCCATGCCACATCTGTGGAAAGAAGTTTCGCTCACGGGGATTTCTCAAATGCCATATGAAAAACCACCCAGACCATCTGCTCAAGAAGAAGTACCAATGTACTGACTGTGACTTTACCACCAACAAGAAGGTCAGTTTTCACAATCACTTGGAGAGTCACAAGCTTCTGAGCCACAACACTGAGCGATCTCCAGAATATACCGAGTACACAAGACGCTATCACGAGTCCAGTCCCCTGGGCTCTGACAAGCTCATCGTCAAGGACAGAGAGCCCAAACTTCATCATTGCAAGTACTGCGACTACGAGACGGCTGAGCAGGGGCTACTGAACCGTCACCTGTTAGCGGTCCACAGTAAGAACTTTGCACATGTGTGTGTCGAGTGCGCCAAAGGCTTCCGTCACCCATCAGAGCTTAAGAAACACATGCGGACCCATACGGGGGAAAAACCCTATCAGTGCCCGCATTGCGAGTTTCGATGCGCAGACCAGTCCAACCTTAAGACTCACATCAAGAGTAAGCACGGTGCAGACCTGCCCTTTAAGTGCAACCACTGTCCGCAGGCCTACGCTGATGCACGGGAACTCCAACGTCACATAGAGATGGTGCAAGGCCACAAGACCCACCAATGTCCACACTGTGAGCACAAGAGCACCAACTCCAGTGACCTTAAACGACACATTATTTCTGTTCACACCAAGGACTTCCCCCATCAGTGTGACGTGTGTGAGAAAGGCTTTCACCGGCCATCGGAGCTGAAGAAGCACGCCGAGACACATAAAGGCAACAAGGTGCATCAGTGTCGGCACTGCAACTTTAACGCTCCCGACACGTTTACCCTGAGTCGTCATATCTTGTCCTTGCACACAAAGGATCTGCCCTTTAAGTGCAAGCGCTGCCGGCGAGGTTTTCGTCAGCCAGCAGAGCTGAAGAAGCACATGAAGACACACAGTGGTAGGAAGGTTTATCAGTGCCAGTATTGTGAGTACAACAGTACGGACGCTTCTGGCTTCAAACGCCATGTCATTTCAATTCACACCAAGGACTACCCCCATCGCTGTGACTACTGCACCAAGGGCTTTAGGAGGCCTTCAGAAAAGAGCCAGCACATAGCCAGGCATCACAAAGACATGTTGATGTAAGGTCGTCACATTAACACTCACGCACTCCTTTCTCAAGTCAATCTGTGTCTCTCATCCACAGGTAATTTTAGTGTATTAACAGAGAACTGGCTGATACAGGCAGTTGATATAGTAATTGCTGTTTTGTGTTGTGTCGGATTTAAACCTCTGCTCTGCAGGGGGAACACACAAAAACATTTTATATTGAGTGAAGTCTGAAAAAGGACAGTGTATAATCTAAGTGGGATGGCTGTAAATTGTCTTTTGTTGCAGAAAATTGCATATGAACATATATTCAGGGTTTCAAATGTCTATATTTTTTATACCCACTCAGCTGAAATGCTGCAAGATGATTAGTGCTTTGTGATCGTCAGCTAGTTGTTCAGATGAGGCAGGAAACGTTTGCCTCCACAGTACAAGCTAGTATCCCTAATAGCAGCTTCGACCCTGACATTTCTGCTCGGTGTTACGTGATCTTACAGAATCAGGGCCATCCATATCTAACTGGGTTTTCAGTCAGTGGCACGCATAAAGCTTTTTTATTATTTAATATTGCAACCTTCCTCATCTTGGAGTTTCCTCACAAACTTGAACACTTGATGTTCCGTTAAAATAATCTTGTATCAACAGTATCAATTATGTTTCGTCAAACATGTTAATCAGAAATATTCTGGGCCAGTTTGTTTAGCAAGAAAAAAAGAAGAGTTAGTTGTTCTCAATTGTACTTCTAATCTGCATATTTCCCACACAGAAATCCAGCATTCTATCTGCAAAGATAATCCTGATAATTTACCATTGTGTTATTATTATTGTTGTTCTTATTACCATTATTAATCTCAAATGAGCATAACAGATGGCAGGCTTCACATTTAGTAACTCCTGGAGTGGTTGTACTGTATCTGACTGCCGTTGTAAGTTGCACACATGTGACACAGATGTGCTCTCTTTGCTAACCGTCTGATTGCAGTCATGCCTTACATTTGTTTTTTTTATCCCTTAAGCACTGATGAACACAGCTAATCAGAAAACAAACGATTCTTAACTCTCACACATGCTGTATCAATGCCATTCTCTCAGAGTTCAAGTCAGTAGAAAGCACTTTAATATTTTTGTTTTTGTATTTTAATGACATGTATGGGAGTTAATTATCAAAAGATATATCTGTATATATAAAGATATATCTGTAGGGGAAAAAAAAACATTCTTCAGGTGAAGGAGAAGACTTCAGTGTTATTTCTTAACACTTGGGCACGATCCATTACTTTAAAAAATTGTCATTGAAAGACGTGGGTGAAACTTTGTTCTGTTCTATGGATAAGTGATTGGGTTTTGTGTTTTATTTGTGCTCACTAACAAGTTTTCCCACACACTAGTCCTACAGTCCTAAATAACTCAACCCAATCTCAAGTGTAGGATTATTACCTTGAAGTCAATGGTCATTATATTGGCATTAGTCTTTAAAGTATGCACATATGCTGTTCATGAAATTAATTGTGGTATACATTAAAAAAATCCCCACATTTTGTGGATCTTAGTCTATATATTTTTTTCTTTGAGTCTGATTGTGGATAAATTACTAGTGGGGACAAAAAACTAAATAAACAGCTATCTTTTTAACTTATTTGTGTTGTTTCTCAAAATATTTAAAACTAAAAATTGTATTAATAGATTGGGCTTTAAAAACTAAATTTCAAACTGAATTCGTACTTCCTAGTATCATCGTTAGCTGTCACTTTCAATAAAAACTGGCTGTCATGTATCTGTAATTTTCACTTGCAAGTGTCATATTTTAGTCCATCTGATACAATTTCTACAAGGTCTTGAAAAATTATTCAAACTAACTACATATGCAAAAGAGTATAATGCATAATTTTCAGGAGAGTCACAAACAGTAAGTGCAAAAAGTGGTAAACAGCCTCAGTTGTCTGGCTGTTGTTTAACAGTGGTTTTACCTGTAATTTTATGTTGTGGTTTCCAAGGTGCAAGAAAGCTGAATGGTCATTCATCCGTTAGATGTAGCTGGTTATTCCTATTCAGGTTCTTCAATAACAATGTTTGAGTATTAGAAATCAACCATCCGAGTAATTGGCATCTTGTTTCAGCTTTGAGTGCTGTAAAGGTGGAGGCATTTAGGTGCTAAAAGTAGGATTTTAGCACTTTGTGTTTTGGTCAGTAAGAAGGAAAAGAAAGTTGGACTTGGTCAGCAGTGCATAAATCCATGTAATTATCTACACAAATGAAAAGTGTAGTATTGAGATTTTATGTGATACAGCAACACAAAGGAGTGCATAATTGTGAAATAGAAGAAGGAAAATAATACGTTATTTTCATATTATTTTAAGGTACAAATCAAAATAATATGGTATTTAGCCCACCTTGGTCTACATTCTAAACTTCAAATGCATTCTACATTCAAATAGATTGATGGGGAATTTATTATGTCAGCACTCATTTGCTATTGTTTTAAGTGTGCAGTAATAAAAACGAAGAGAGTAATTATTCTTTTTTTAATTTGGTTTACAGCAGCCAAAATAGTGGAACACAATAGACAAAAACACAGGTGTTCAAATGAGCAACATTTACAAAAACACAACTCTGAAATCAATTACGCTAATAGGAACATTGGCATCAGTTTTTACTTATTGCCAATGTAATTGTTTTGTTTTTGTTTTTTAAGGCCTATTATTTGCACATATGGCTGTTATGCAACCAATAATGAAAAGGACAAATCATGCACAATGATTGGCACAAATTGCATAAAAACAACTAATTGTTTTCTATAAGAGTGCCAGATTTTATGTATAACTTCCTTTGCAAAAGCTTGGCCAATATAGACTGGGGTTCAGTAATGGCCATACTTCCGATTTTTATAAATCTTTACTTATTTTATGATAGATGAAAATCCAATACTTTAAAACTAATAGCTAATTTTAAATATCAATCAAGTTTATTTGTATAGCACATTTCAACAACAATGCAGTTCAAAGTGCTTTACATCATAAAAACATAAATAAAGTGATAAAAGCATCATGCAGTTAATAAATATATTGACAGTTTGCAACAAGCTGACACTCATAGCACCTGCAATATGAAAGTTTTATGTACAGTAAAATGTGATTTCTTGTTGAGGTTTAATTACTAATGTTTCCAGACCAAATTCATCTCATTTATTGTTTTAATATCAAATGTATGGCAAAATTTTCAAAGCTGGCAGTAGGGGATAAGGAAAATCACTACTCGACCAAAAAAAAAAAAATCCCTGCATGTTTATGGAGAAGATCCTATTTGTCACACTATAAAAGGAAAAACATCAAAGGATGTGGGTGCATTCACTAAAGAAAAGGAGAACACAGTATGTGATGGTAACCGGCCAGCCATGATGTTTGCAGTTGTCCTTGGACTATTAAAAAACCCTAAACCTGCAGTCGCTCAGAGCGGCTCGGTTGTGTTGCAGCTGAATCTGTGCTGCAAATCTCTCTAAACTGTTATGCGGGGGTGTCTTGTTTCACTTCCATGTCACCTGGAGTGAAAGACAAATTACTTCTCATACGGAGGGCAATGAGGCTTTGCAGACCGCATAGACACCGCCAACAATCTTACAATACAGATTCAACAGTCTCCTGATTTTTGTTGATCCCACAAAGCACCACATAAATCACTCGTTGGTGCTGCTGTCAGCAGAAACTAGTGGCAATATGCAAATCAATACATAGACATATCCATAAAACCCTCTCAGAATAACTGTTCTCTCGTTACTGCATAAACCATGCATTAACATTTCAACATTGCTTTTATTTTCTCTGAATTCCTGCAATTTTAAGCATTTTTTTTCCCCCCCCAGTAGTTATATCTCCTACATGTTGCAAGCCTGCTTTCTGTCCCCCCACACACAAACACACAATGTACCCAGCAGCTTCAGGAGGCCATCAATGTGATGAAAATTGACAGATGTACTTAGATAATCCAGATGCTTCAGAAGGTCAAACCAATTCATTTGATGTAGTCATTTTGTCCGTGTTTCTGAGTATCAGTGGTGTGGATGTGATTAGAATGATGAAGCCACCAGTAAACATCTAGTCCCCTGATGTCCATTGAATCAGTTACTGTATTTTTTTTACTAAACATATTTTTTTTTATCTGCTACAACCTACTAGTTGCTCCTGAGTGACACTGTTCGACTGTGGAGCATGTGCTTTTTCTTCGTGAGATTTTGATGTCGACCATTCTTATTTCAGTAAAGACTACATGCAAATGGAGCCGGGAGCATGTCATCAATTCGTCTCACTGATGGAAAGCTTTGCCACATCACATCCAGTCTCTATGATGGCCCACATAACCACCGTCGCTTAATGCAGGTTGCTAATGACGAGGCTGCAGTGGTGCAAACCAGCTGGAGACTGAGGTCTTCTGGGAAATCAGTGCCAGATTGGCCCGGTTGATGGGGGAAAAACGTGTCCAATTACTAGTCAGGAAGGGGCCTGTGTTGGAGAAATTCATGACGGGGTAAAAAAAAAACAAACATAAGAGGCAGCTGGCTTAAAAGGACAGTTCAGAAACTTTGAGTTTATTAGCTGCAGTAATGGCTTACCTTGGTGTCTTCATATGGTTGAAATCCAACTAATGCCAAGCCATTTTCAAGACTGCTTGCTGTACTTATAATAATTTAGTTTTCAAATGTTAAAAGACTCTTCCAGGAACATCTTACTAGAACTAAACATCATGGCAGACAGACATATGATGGACTTGGCATCACTTTGGGTTCACCCAGAATAGGCTGAATAACGGCACCAGAAAGAAGAAGCATTAATTGAGCGCCATAAAAAGCAACAATCCTAAAATAAATATTAATAAAGTGGTTCCAAATAATGAATTCTTTAAAGGATTTTAAGTTTCCTCATCATACTTTTTAAAGCTACATCTTTATACCATACAAACACTGATGCCTTTCAGGTGTGGAGCTCAAAGCAACCTCTACTTAAGGATATGAATTTGAAGTGGAGCTCTGCAGCAGTATCAGTCTCTCATAAATAATTCTGCACCCAAAAGGTCAAACAAGCAGGTAAAGTAAACAAGAGATATGTGTTTCTGAGCAAATGTGCAGTTTATTGTTAATTTATTGGGAATTTTTTTGTTATTTATTTTTTAATGAAAAGTAGCTTCATGAACTGTATGTGTGAATGAATTCATTGAGTGGTCTCTGATAACTGGATTTGAGTTTTTATTAGCTATAAGCTGCAATCTTAAATCCTTAAATATTTTACGTTTAATCCAATTGTATAATATTTGAGTTTCCCTTTAAATTACTGAAATAAATTCACTCATTGATATTCTAATCATGTTGTGATGCACCTGCTCCCCTCTAGTTCAGGGTAACAGTAAAAACAGTAAAAACTGACTGGAGCTTTTTGATCAGCTACAATATTTCTTTTTATGGCAGCTTGAAGATGTGAATACGGAATATTATGATTTTACAGCTTTAATGACGATAAATGCCGAGGTGAAAATGATCAGGAATGATCCTAAAAAATAAAGTACCTCTCGAGTTTCCTCTAGATGGCGCTGTTCTTCCATCTTCCCGTTAATCACCGTCAACAAAAGTTGCGATATATATATATATCTATATGCCATGCATTAACATTTTAAGCGCTTCTAAATTTGTGAATGGATGTGACACATAATCTGAATGTCAATTAGGCGGTGCAGAAAGATGAGATTTTAGATTATGATGAAATATTCAAAAAATATTTGGTCGGGAGATCAGAAAAACGAATTTAATAGCTTTCCATTTTTATGTCTTTGGTTAAGCTTGGCCAACTTTACACTTTCTTCACTGGGGAAAGTTCTGCACGGGGTTAAAGGCGGCTATTCTGGGCGGACTGGATCCCTTGACCTGGATCAAAGTAGCGGCGCGTCACCGCGGTGGGCGTGGCTAACCGTGAGCGATAACGCCTGTGCGCTCCGATACGTTGCAGTCTGAGGTGCAGCCTGACTCAAGGCGAGAGTAACGGAGCAGAACCGCTGTCCATCTGGGTCTGGGTCTGGATCCGGGTGATGAGAGCCACGAAGAGCATTGTTTTGACGGCGTCATCTTGTTTTTCACTGCATCATCAAAACCGCTCTCGGTCTCCTTCGCAGCAGAACTGCGGCTCTCTCCAACTATGGATTGCTTAATTGAAGTTGGGCCACCCGATCCTGTTTGCGCCAGGGCATCCCCGTGATATTTAGCGAAAGGAGAGAAGTCGTTATGAGCAAGTGTGAAAGCGGAGGATTTCCTGCGCAGAGGCAGCAATTTCATCCTGAGGACACAACATTTTCATTGTGCGTAACGGACATCGATGCGACGGAGCTGTTTGCAACTAAGTGAAATAATTGGCGCAATGTACTAGCAGTTACAGAGAGACTCCTTAGTGTAGAGAGTTTTGTTTGTGAGAGCTTTTATTTCTCTCTTGTGCGTGCAGACTGGTTACGCACCACTGTTTTAGCTGCTCCGCGGTCGGGATCTGGAACTGTGAAGCTTTTGAACTTTTCTCTGCAACTATTTTATTTTATAGCTGCACCTATGGCTTTGCCGGACAGTGGCATATCTGGAGAGGAGATCCCTTTCCCAGAAATAATAGAGCTCAATGTTGGCGGCCAGGTGTACATAACGCGCTACTCTACCCTCACCAGTGTGCCAGACTCTCTGCTGTGGGAGATGTTCAGTCAGAAGTCAACCAAAGGGCTGGCCAGGGACACCAAGGGGCGTTTTTTTGTGGACCGCGATGGTTTCCTGTTCCGCTACATCTTGGACTACATGCGGGACCAGCAACTGGTTCTCCCGGACCACTTCCCGGAGCGCGGGCGTCTGCAGAGGGAGGCTGAGTTTTTCAACCTGCCGGAGCTCGTCAAGCTGCTGGCGCCCAAAATCAGCAAGCAGAACTCGTTGGGGGATGAGGGGTGTCCGAGCGACCCGGAGGACTCCTCACCCGGGATCGACTCAGCGCGCAGCCTGGGCTCCCTGGGGGCCGCGGCGGCCGCCTGCGCCAGCCTGGTGCCCGGTGCCATGGACGGGAAGCGCTCAGGGTTCATCACCATCGGCTACAGGGGGTCGTACACTCTCGGCCGCGACAGCCACACCGACGCCAAGTTCCGCCGGGTGGCACGGATCATGGTGTGTGGGAAGACCTCCCTGGCCAAGGAGGTGTTCGGAGAGACCCTAAACGAGAGCCGTGACCCGGACCGCCCCCCAGAACGCTACACCTCCCGCTACTATCTGAAGTTCACCTTTTTGGAGCAGGCCTTTGACAAGTTGGCAGATGCAGGCTTTCACATGGTGGCTTGCAACTCCACAGGAACCTGCGCCTTTGCCCACGAACAGACGGACGACAAGATCTGGACCAGCTACACTGAATATGTGTTCTACCGTGAGTGAGATTATCGCTTTATTCCCCTGGCCCCCTTCACCCTGTCTCCAAGAGACCACCCCCCTCTCCTCCAGCCTCCAGCCATCCTGTCTTATCTCTCTGATGGCTTTGTTCCAGTAGATGTACTGTAGATGTTGTGTCCCCCTCCCAGCCCCATTTTTCTTTGCAGCCTCCAGCTTTTTTCCTTTGAACACTACCCAGCTGCTGCTCCGACTCTTCATACCTCCCTCTGCAAGTCCAGTTTGAAGCTTTTCCTTTCAACCCCAAATCCACCCCGGTCATCCTCAAGTTGCCCTCTCTTCTGTCGCCCGCCCGTCTAGTTGTAGTTCCCCAAAAAGTCAGCCACAGCAATCCATCACCCCTCTCTGCTGAGACTGATGCCTTCTATGTATTAATCTCCTTTGTATCCTGCATATAAATATCTACTAAATTTGCCCTGGTGAAGCACAATACTGTATTTTCCTAAAAACATAGCCAGAGTGTTTCTGTGTGGCTATTAAACGCAGTCATAAAGGTATAAAGAAAAGGGCTGAAAGAGTTGTAGTAATGTACTAAGCTACTCTTCCCCTGCTTACTCAAGCAGATCGGACTCTCTCCAGCTTCTCTGAACTAAATTACCAAATAATTGGACATCTTATCAGCCTTGAGGGACACGAGCAGCCCCAGCACAAGATAGAAGTGTAATCTAATTTCCTTCATTTTTTTTTTTTTTAACTTTATTCTATTAAATGTGTCCAGTACCATGTGCTTTGGGAATGTGCCATAGTTAACCTGTGCGGTTGTTGTTTTAAAATGGATGAGGTTGCTACAGCATTGCGGACTGGGGGGAAAAAAATGCAGCAAACCTGTTTTGAAAGAAGGGAAAATAGAAAGCTGACAGTACGTGGAGTTTGTATTTCAGAAAGAAGCTGGTTATGTGGCAAATATATAAGCACAAAACCTGCATGGTGAAGCTTAAGCATCAAAAGATTTTCTAGTGAGAGAAAATTTAAAAAAAAAAGATTTACTGATTTATTGATAGAGTGGAAAGAAATGTATGTTGTTTTGTTTGTCGTTTGCTTTACTTTTATGTTAAAACATTAAAAAGGTTTTTTCATACTACAAGTCATGTCTTGTGAAAGGCCTGCTTCCTGCTGTAGTCATCGTAGCTGGCCATGTTTTGAGAAAAAAAACAAAACAAAAAAAAACGTTAATATTATTCTCAATAAGCGATTCAGTATTTGAAGGTTCTGTGTATTTGTTGATAGTACTCACTTACTGTAAATGAATACCTAGTAGAGAGGGTAGGAGTACCCTGTCTGCAGGCAAAGCCAATTGTCTTCTCACAACTGAAGCAAAGGTTGCTGTAACTACAGCTGCTATAAACGGGGACGTGACAAAAGGATGGTTCTTCATTTTTACTGGGGTTCTGTTAAGATGTCTTAAACATATCGCTCAAGGCAGATTTGTACTGTCTTAAAACAACACGCCCTCAGAAATGTATTAGCTGTTTATTCAAACTCTATTTTATGAACGTTTAAACATTGGTTGGTTATTTACAAAGAAGCCGATGGTTATTTACGCCGGAAAAAGAGGTTGGAAGTTGTGCACCATCAATGATCTTCCTGTTTGAAACATACACAGAACATTTAAAGTGTTTTGGATCGAAATAAAAGTGAATCAGTGTGAAAATTAAAAATATGACTTTATGTGAACACTATTTCCTACACTGTCTTACTCTTCAAGTCAGACTGTCTGACTTGAAGCGTTTTGCATGTTCCATTCTCAGTATGTAGAAGAAAATTGGCACCTCAATTTCTGGTGTAATTAGTTTTCTGCTTCTTTATAAACAATCAAGTGCAGCAACGGTGATGCTGGTTTAAAGGTTCAAAAAACAGCTTATACATAAACCGTGAAGACATTTTAAAGACTGGAGTTATTTTAAGGAGGAAGAAGTCCATTTTGGCCTTCAGATTAGCCTTTATCTTTAGCCTTCTGGCCCAGTTCCTCTGGAGTTATGATAAATGAAGACACCAAGAAAGCTATCTACTTCAGATAAGGTAAGATATTAACTGCTCATAAGCGTTGAACAGAACCCCACTTTAGAAATCCTGAAATATCGCTTTAAAGTTTACTAGTAGAGTGTTGGGTCTGGCATCAGGACAGGTCTACTCTATCATGTACCTCAGACTAAAACACATTTAAAGCCAATAAAGCATCCAGCTGATTATGTGAAATGCTAGAAGAAGTCTAACTTGTAGATGGTTTGATCAAAAGTCAAGCATTATTCAGTCTAAGCAAGGTTGTAGTTTAATGTCTTGGTGACAATAAGTGTTTTATGAAAGATTTTAACATCACAACATTGTGTTTCAGTGTGATGCAGTGTTTTGGACACCCTAAATCAGTGTGTTGAACCTGTTGCAGTGTGTAGGTTACATTGGGGGTTAGCAGAAGGCAAACTGATATATTAAATGAAACCCTACTCTCTTCTGGTTCATTTTCATTGAAAACAAACAAAACTCTCAGAGTGCTGTTCATGAGTGAAGAGCGCACCTGCATCACGATTACCGTATATGTTTTTCATTTTCATTAGAAATTATTCTCAGTCGTAAAATAAAGGACACGGGCTTTCACAATAAAAGGATATATCATTAAATGTTTAGCTCTCTCCCCTCAGGCTCTGTTTTTCATCTTCCCATCTGCTAATCTCTTTTTTTTTTGCAATTTTTTTTTATCATTTTGTTTTTCTCAGCTTGGTCACATATTGAACACTTGACCAGAAAACAGAGCCAAGACAGAATTGAGGACATGCATAGATAACAAGCTCTCTTAAAGCAGATTACAAAACCCTTGTTTTGTTGCCAATAATTGACCCAGTTACACCACACAGTCCAAACTGTGAAGTCGACTAGATTCAAAGTTAAGGACTGGCGAAGGCCTGCTCTGCTTAAGGCTTCCTGCGGAGCAACAGTTTGCCTGTTTCTGCAGATTCAGAACAGATTTTGTGTTCAGGAGTGCATTCACAGACAACAAAGCTATGACAGATTACGCTTGGATAACAATCGGGGGCATCTTTGTGTCAGTGAAGCACTCAAATGTCATTTCATGAACTCTGACTCATATTTGCCTTTTCATCGAGACCTTATCTAATGCCAATTGCTTCAGTATAACACCTCTAAACCAATCTCAGTGTGGCCTGGATAAATGCATCTCTAACGAACCCCATTAAAGTTGTGAAACATAGAAGTGGCTCCCTTCTGGGATAACAGATTATTTTTTCTGAATGAGGCCACATTTTGTCCTCAGAGAAGAGGACAGTATATGCTGTCAGCAGAGTCTCCCAAACAAAAACAGCCACAGGCAGCATTCCTCTGGCACTGCTCTCCAGCATGCTATGGCAACACCGGGGTACCAGAGTCGGCCATTAGCATACGCATGGAAAGACGAGTCTCATGCGTAAAATTCCAGGCACCGCTGTCTGCCTTTACACCCAACAATGGCCTTGAGGTTCAACATTCAACAGAAGGCGAGTGGGGAGTGTTGGCAGTCAGACGTTAAACAGGAGCAGCAGTGATGTACACAGGCCACACTGTGATGATAAACTGCGTTTCTCAGAGCTATTGCAAAACTTGGCTTAAAAGTGAAGCATACCTTCGTGTGAGAGGCAGGCTCTCTTTGTCTCTATCCAGAGTGTCTCAATAAAGGGATTTTACAATGACATGTTGGCTTCATTATTCTCTTAAAAACAACAATCAAGGGAAATTTACCTTTGATTATGTATAAAAAAGGAAGAAAGTGTGCAATACCTTCATTCTTCTAGAACCTTTTCACATTTTGACACTAATTTCACCTGAAAGTTCAAAACTAACGTATTGTGTTGCTTTTAATGTGATAGACTGGCACGGAGTAGAGCATGAGGGCAAAGGTAGTCACTTGGATTTAGTTCTGCTGGTGAATTTGCCTTTATCTCTATAACATGTTGCTCTGACTTTATGTTCTGGATTATTGCCCTGTTGTAGGGTGACCCTCCTCATAGTGTGTGGCAAACCAAAAACTGGATCTCTGCAGCTCATCCAGAGTTACCACTGGCCTCTTGGCTGCTTCTCTGATTAATGGTTTTCTTACCCTAGCATGTCAATGTGGCTGGTTGACCAGCTGGTTTACAATATCCCATCTTCTATAGATAAATAAGACATTCAAAGCTTTGGATATTGCTTTGCAACCCAACCCTTCTTTAACCTCCTCCACCTGTCTGCTGTGTTTATGATGCTGTTTGTTCACTGATGTTCTCTTACAAACTGAGGCCTTTTTTTTTTTAAACAATTTCATCTCTAGAAGAGATTAAATTACACACGGCTGGTATCAGTGTACCACTTTGATTTCATTTAGGGGCATCAAATAGATAAAGATTTTTATTTGTAAGTTATTTTTTAAGTAAGGATGCATTATTTTTCCTTCTACTTTATGTTAGTCACTCAAACAAATAATCAATGAAACAAACTGAGGTTTGCAGTTCTGATATGATAAATTGAAAATAACTTCATCAGGTGTGAAGGCATTTCCAAATCAATGTAACACAGTCTTGTTTTAGAGTGTTCTTGTTATTGAACCCATCGTTACTGTGGCCAGCTTCACTCCTTTCATCTGATTCTTGACTCTTAGCCAGCTGGGTCACTTCTCCTGTATCTGCCGCAGAAAAAGGGAGATAGAGGAGGAGAACAGGAAGGCATGCACATCCCTTGAATGAAAAGCAAGTGGAAAATGGGACAAGTCTAAACCAAATACTTGAGTCGAAGCGAGAGGAATCTGGGAGAGTATTTAACTGACAAAGACTTGCGGCTCCCAGCTGATCTTGCCTTCTTAACAGCCCCACCATTAGCTGTCCTTTTGTTTGGAGACATTCAGGATTGTACTGATAAAGTTCTCACAGGACCAATTCTGTAATGTGTTTTTTTTCTTCTTTTGTCCAGTTTGCCACTTCCGTCAGCACGCAAAAAATTCTGTTTTCGACAACATATGGCACACTACATGCTGCAAGGCTGTGTAATAGGATTTTTAAAATTACATTTTATTTTTGCTAAAGTGAAATAAATGAGCGGATTTGTATGTTGCCCAAATAAAAGAGAACCAAATTTGAGATTTACTATGAAGAAAATACAAACCCCTATGCATTTTATAACTGAGAGGACTCATTTATTTTATAAGCCTGGATGTTTTTGGTGGCTGAGTTTTCCTCAGAATTAAAGATGAAATGTTATTTCAGACACTTGCTGTGTTTCTATTGACCATAAAATTGCACAACTTGATATTACAAAAAGAAATACTCTTAATGGAAGTATGACAATTTTAAAAAAAAGTAAAGTTTCTCCAATAAACGTTGTTGCGTTGTGATGAGGTGATTTTTCACCCATATCGAAACAGACGTAATTCACAGACCTGCTATGAAAAAACTTTTTTGCATCACGAGCCACATGATCATCAGCTGGATGTTACAACTGGCGAAAGCCACAAAGAAGATGACAGGAAGTAGTAGGAAGATGATGGTTTATTTTTGTTTTTGTGTTTTTGGATAATGCGCAGCTGGCTTTCACAGCATCACATAGTTCATAAAAAGTCATTTAAACGTCTTGAATCCGTAGCTCTTCTGTAAAATCATCCACTATATTCTCCTTATAACGATGCATATGTGGTCACTTTCAAATATAAGCGGCTTGTCACTCTAACCCCTGAATAAGAAACTGACGTCTCCTCTGATGGATGATAAATTAGCGCTAGCAATACGGCTGAATTATGATTATATGTCATGTAACTATTTAACTAAGTACAAGATGTTCAATGCTCAGGTTTTTAATGACTTATTGCGTGAACAAGCTTATTCATGTGTGATTTTAATTTAATTTTCTATTTAGTGGCTACACCGCAATTGCAAAATTGTGTTATTTCTACATTAGTAGTGGATAGGCAAAGATTTGCACAAATTTCTTTTGGAAACGCAGCTATTGCTACTGATCTTTGAATAATTTGGGATTTTTTGTGCAAAACCTTCCTTCAATGCATTGGTTCCCAAATGTTTCAACACAAGATCCACAAACTCAAAAGACAGCAAATGTTTGTAGAGTATAGAAGCAATTCCACTGAATCAGAGTTAATCAAGGTTACCTTGAAAACACAAACAGCATCAACAGCCAACATATTACTACACAATTACTGGGCAAGTAAGTATTTTGACCATATCATTGTTTTTAGGCATATTTTCTAACAAGCTAGATAAACTTGAATGCTTAATCCATTTAAGCATAGCAGGGAATGTGTATCTGTGCAATGAGGAAGAGTGTGGCCTAAGGAGGTCAACGCTCTATCAAGGTGCGCATAATTATTAGACAGCTTCATTTTTTTAGGCAAATTGGCCAAAAAAGAGAATTTAACTGACTGTGAAAAGTCAGAAGTCATTAAAAGTCTCCTAGAGGGATGGAACACTATCAAAATTGCTAAGCTGTTGGGGTGTGATCACAGAATCATCGAATGTTTTGTGGCTAATAGTCAACAGGGTGGCAGGAAACGTGTTGAAGAAAAAAAAAAAGAGATGTAAATGAACTGCCAAAGATTTGAGAAGAATCAAGCACGAAGCCACTATTAACCCATTATCTTCCAGTTCTGCCACATTTCATACCTGTAACC
The DNA here is from genome assembly GCF_003331165.1 of Xiphophorus hellerii. Lineage (NCBI taxonomy): Eukaryota > Metazoa > Chordata > Actinopteri > Cyprinodontiformes > Poeciliidae > Xiphophorus > Xiphophorus hellerii. Next base: position 20,331,502 of record NC_045694.1, read on the forward strand.
TCCCTGAAGTTTTCTACAAGTACAATATGTTCAATGCTCAGAGACACGGCCAAGGTAAGGAAGGCTGAAACTCGACCACCAATGAATGAGGCACATAAGCTCAAGTGTCTAGACTGTAAAAAGAAATATCAGACAGATTTGTCAAAGGCTATATGGATTAATGAAATGAGAATGACACGTGGCTGACCAGATGGATGGTCTTGTTGATGGGTCAGTAACAGACACAGAAATCAACTTTGAGTAGTGTTGTAATAATTGTGCACACAGTGTAGTGTTAGCTGCTGTGGGGATAAACATTCACTTCTTCCCACAGTTTATTGCTGATAAGCAGGCGACAGATTTTCTCATTTGAGGAACTTAAGATTATGCTGCATCATTCACACTGCCCCTACTGTCATAAAAACTTAGATATTCATTGATAAACAAAATCTGTCTTGAGTACAAAGCAGCATGACAGCTGCTCTGATTATTAGAACCTCTTATGTAGCTCTTGATTGATCATTGAACTACTACTTTATTTCTATCTTTACAAAAATCTTAGACGTTATTTTTATTTCCTGTGGCAATTCTCACTCTGTAGCATTGAATTCCAGCGTTCCCTCCCACTCCTACTTTTAATAATTAATTAGAAAAACTAATGCAGAGTTCAAAAACTGAAGCGACTTTGACTCCTTTGACATTGAAAGATGCAAAACGCAAACATTCTCTCACTTCTCATGTAAACAGTGAAAATATCTGTCATATCAAAGTGATGATAAAGTCCAGCTCTCTGTTTTTGTTTTACATCAAAAAGAGTGAAAAGGATTTTACCACTGTGATGAAATCGCACTTTTGCCTCATCTGCGAGTGAACTGAAATGTGCCTTTGAAGGTTCCCTTGCTGCATATTTTTTTCATGAATGCACGCAGCACATGTGTTACAGTATCAACGCAGAGTGAGTCATCCTCCCAGCCTCCTATTCCGGCTGTTCAGTCAGATTTGTCTGCACGCTGTTGTTTATGTTTTGTCAGAGCACTCGGCTGCGGACCATCTGTGACTCGTTGCTTACCTATGTTTTCTGTCGATCTCAATGCCTTGTCTGCTTTTAGATCTGTATACCAGCATGCTCCAGCTCCGTCTTGTTTTGTTGTTCTCGTGTTTGTGCTTACATAGGTTTTGCTGAACAGGTTGGACGGGTGCGTGGCCCACACAGTATTTTACTGGGTCAGAGCTGGAGTCGTAGGACAGCCAGGTGGGGAAGCGGGGCAGAAATATGTTGAGTCGCTTCACTTTCAAACAAGCCGAACAGGCAGCTGGCATCTCTAATCTTGAACAAACGACACAAACATGCATCAAGGGAGGGAAGTTGCTAGGAGAACCATGCCTCCGTTGTGAATCAAATGACTCGGAGCTGTGAGTTTTTGGATGTAATTGGCTGCTTTCTTTTCAGTCTTCTCTAGAAAAGGATTTCAAACACGTAAAACTAGCAAAAGCCAATGAGGATACGTGGAGAGTACGAGACGAAAGCATACAGCTCAGAAAACCTCTCACCATCACCGCAGTGTGATTTCTAATTTGCACATGTATGCAACCTTACGTGAGCTTTAGCAATATCATGGTTCAGCCATGCTGCCATGTAAGCACACACACACACGCCCACCCCCCCATCCCTACACGCACACACGCACAGTACAGTAGCACTGGCCTGAGGCATCTTCATCTCACTGTCGGTTATTTATAGTGTGTCGGGCATTTGGGCCAGATGTGAACCTTAGTCACCATATTGTTCTGTCTGTGGCTTGGGCGCGCACAGATGTTCTGTCACCTTAACTTCACTGCCACATCCTGCGAAGAGCGACTGTCACAAAACGGACTGCAGCCCAAAACAGCTGAGGCGTCAACCCTCATTGTTTTGGAGAGACAATGCAGTTAATGGTTAATGAATACATGAAGAAAAGTGTAGGAAATTAACAACATGAAATCTACTATTTAAAAATAAAACTGGATATAAAATTTGATGTGTGCTCTTAAGCATTGGGGAAGCTTGTTGAGTTTTTCCTGCTTAATTCAGCCAACATGTTGCTTTCATACAGAATCCAGTTAGTATGTCACAATGCTGCTATGATAGATCAAAGAACAAAATATTTTTATGTTCATTGTGGGAACAGGGTCAGGTTAGCCAGGTCACCCTACAGGCACAACCTCTGCATGTTTTTATCATTTCCCATCAACCCCCAAGAGAATTGGCTAAAACAGAAAAATAGAAATCTGTTTGTTTCACTCTTAAAAAGATAACATAATCTCCGATATTCCTCATAAGACATAAAAACAGTTTTTACACATAGAGTGAAATTCTTTATGCCTTTTGTTCTTTGAAATTATGGCTAACAGATAAGCAAAACCCAAAATTCAGAGTCTAAATATTAGTAGATAAGACCATCAGGCTTGTATTCAGTCATATAAAAAAAATATGTCAATTTCTATGCACTCACCACTTGACTTTTTTTCTTTTTTGAACAAATTGTTGCATGAATGTGGTGTGGGATCGAGGCAATCATCCTGTGGTTCAGCTGTAGTGTGATGAAAGCCTTTAGTTCATCTGCATTGTTGGGTTTGTGGTCTGTCATCTTCCTCTTGACGATACTCCATAGAGTATGGGGTTCAGTTCAGGCCAGTTTGCTGACCAAACAGTTACACCACGGCTGTTAAATCACCTTTTGGTACTTTTGTCTTTAAGGACAGGTGTTATGTTCTGCTGGAAAATGAAATCAGCATCTCTATGAAGCTTTTCAATACAGAAGGAAGCACAAAATGCTCTAAAATATAGACTGTGCATCGACTGTGAGCTTCAGAAAAACCAGGGGAGCCCAAATTCTCACTTTCTGTGAAAACGTCACAATGGACTTCAACCAATGTGGATTCTGGGTCTCTCCACTCGTCCTCCAGACTCTGGGACTTTGATTTTCAATTAAAATGCTTCACTTTCGGGCGTGCTGTGGTGGCGTAGGGGATAGCGCGACCCACGTTTGGAGGCCTTGAGTCCTCGATGCGGCCGTTGCTGGTTCGATTCCCGGACCCGGCGATATTTGTCTTCCCCCCTCTCCTTCCCCCTTTCCTGTCAGCCTACTTTCACATAAGGGACACTAGAGCCCACAAAAGACCCCCTGGAGGGGAGGGGGAAAAAATGCTTCACTTTCATATGAAAAGAGCACTTTGGACCACAAAACAGTTCAGTTCTCTTTCTTTTTAGGTAAGTTACTTGTTTATGTGCAGGATTTGTCTGTGTGTAGTGGCTCTTTATGCGATGACTCAGCCTCAGTTCATTCCTGCAGCAAATCTCAGGAATTTTTGAATTTTTTTTTTTTTTTCTGAACAATCCTCTTAAGGCTGCAGTTATTCTTGCTGCTAGTGCACCTTACCCTACCGCACATTTCCTTTCACTCAGTTTTTAAAAATAAAAATACCATCAAGTACTAAGCTAGAACTTACTGAACTCCTGGAATAACCCATTCTTTCACAAATGTTTAAAGAAGAAGCAGTCTGCATGCCTGAATTTTATACACCTGTGCGCATGGAAGTGGTAATAACAACTGAATTTAATGAATGCGCAAATACCTTTGGAAATGGAGTGCCCAAAAGTTGTCTCAAATAGAATAGCTTTATTTGTGGTGTTCCACTCTAAAAAAGATCTTGAAGTGGGCAATGACATCAACTTCACACGGTTTAATTGTATGCCATCAATCTCTATAAGTAAAAGGTTTATATGTCTTTTGTACTGTGGTGTAACCAAGGAGTAAGATGTTGTCAGAGGTGTTGTTAGGACGGGATTCACCTCGGCCATCTGGAGCCTTAGGCTTTAATCTGATCGTCTAATTATTGGTAATCTGTGTATAGCCAGGATTCTCCTTGTTGCTGCTGTTAAGAATATAGAAGAGCTATAGTAGGTTGCTGTCAATGATCCTACCTTAAAATTATGTAAAATAAGGAGGCTACACTTTTTCATAGGTTGAAATATTTTAAAATTTAAATATTTAAATATCTATATTTAAATATTTTTAAAATAATACAATTCATGCTTGTTTGTTAGTCATTCACGTCTCGCTCACAAATTTCCTTGAACATTTCCTCCGACCGTCTCTCTCGTGTTTGCTTTCTACCATTTGGCAGCTGCACTCGCTCTCCAGCTGTTTACGTCAGACATTTCCTCCACATTATGTAGAATGACAGATTTGTAATTGCTCCGAGACTTGTGAGTGCACTCCCGAGATTTTGATACGGGCAACTGTGCTCATACACCAGCATGTCAAGTGAGTCTGTGGGAAACATTATTATTATTATTATTACCATGTCTTATCACGCCACCCCTCCCCGTATACATTTGCTTGACAGAAATGAATGCGAAAAGACAATGAATGAGAGCGCTGTAGGAGGCGAGCCTCGCTCTGTCATTAGGCACAGATCATGTCTCAAAAACAGGGTTGGGAATTCGAGCTGAATATGTTGTGATTAGTTTGGAGACAGGCTGCAGTTACTAAAACACTGCAGCCTGAGCTCCTTCCACAACCCCACGAAAGAGCCTTACTTACCCTTTCACATGAAATTCTACTTCTACTCAGTGAAACATTGCTATGCATTTGTGGTGCACTTCATGGTGGCGTTACCATGGCGATGGCAATGTCCTCTTGTTTGCCATGTCTCCCCCTCTGAGGGCCACATCACCTGTAAGTGATGGGAGTGAATTTTAAAAAGTAACCTGAGCGTCATTGATCAGGTCATACTGACTCAGCTACAGTCCATATTAATACGATGCTTATATTTGAATTTCACACTTAAGCTTGAAATTGTTTGAAAAAAATATGCTTGGCTTTTTACACGTTTCAGCACATTACAAGTCTTTTCGATGCAGCTGACAATATAAAGTCTGAGCTGAAGCAAATGAAAATGTCTTCCCAGCAACAAGACTTCTCCTGAAATAAACCAAGTCCTAACATGACGAAAGCAACCTTTTTTCAAACACTGAAAAAGCTCCAATTTGTTGTTCTAAACATTTGAGCTGCACAAAAAAAGTAAAGAACTATTTGACCTGGAACTGCTTTCCTTTATTGCTGGCAGGGGCTTCTCCTCCTTTGTGCAAGCTACTCTCTCCTAACCCCATTCCACCAAAGCTTTTTCGGCCCATGCTCTGCTGCAGGGCCATGTGCTTCCAGTGGCCATAATCTGCCAAGCTCTGCTCCCAGCACTTTCAGGCGCAGATCTCTGGCAGCACATCTTTCCCATGCAGGAGATGAAGCCCTGCACCAATTCTGGTTAATGCCAAAAACTGGAGTAGGACAGGTGTGGAACAACTGAAAGGATATTAGACTAAATAAATGGTTTGCTGTTATGATTAAATAACAGCAATCATAACTGTGTGACGGAGATTATTATTGTTTTTTAAGTCTTTAAAGTCTTTACAACATAAATATATTAAGAGTTAGGGCAGGAAGAAATAATCCTACATCACATCATCTGTTACTTTTTGTGTATTCTGCTCTGTCTTCTCAAATCCCCAGTCGGTCGTCGCTGACGGCTGCTTGCTCTGAGCCAGGTTCTGGTTCTGCTGGAAGTTTCTTCCTGTTAATGGAGAGTTTTTTTTTCTCTCACCTGTTGCTAAATGCATGCTCAGTAGGAGGGGTTGTTGTAAAGTCAACAACAATTAACCACAATGTAAGTTCATGGATTTTCTTCCACGGGGCTTTTTGTTGACAAAGTTGCAGAAATACAAGTCTGTCTTTATCAGTTTGGCCTTAGATTCTTCAGCCACATTCATCTTTATTCCTCCTCCCTCACTAACAAAGATGGTAATTTAACTACGGTTCAGAGGATCAATCCTGTTTCACTTTGGGTGTCGTGGTTAAGACACACTTGTTGAAGACATATGCTGAGCTTAGTCTGATTGCTGGTGCAGATGGAAAAAGCGCAACAGGCTGTCATGTTTGGACATGTTCAAGCTTTTTTTAAGTCAGTGATTATTGAAGCGGAGGACAATTTTTTATATATTTTTTTTACTTTCAGATTTAGTAATTTAATGGCACCTTTAAATAATTATTTCATAAGTTATTTATTTATTGAACTTTGGCACTCTTCCACTCTTAATGTCCCAACCCCTGCCGACTATTAAATTGTTTTCAGGAACTTTCTTTCAAACAATATCCATTAAATGTACGTCACAATGTCTTCCAAAGTTACATGCCTAATAATGCCTTCCGGAGATTGACGTTTCATTTCTGTCAAGTTTCATTATGAATGGAATGCCAATTTTAAAAAGCACCTCATTTATGTCCCATGTTATACTTTATGACTCCGCGCATGAGAATACTGTACATGTAATACATGTTGCAATAATTTCAGGTAAACCCATTACGAACCACGGAGGACACATTTTCAAACTGAGAGGTGTTAAACCCTGGCAACAGGGACACGTTAGCGTCACCATTAGCAGTAATGATGGTAATGAAGGGCTCTGAAACGCTAAACAGCTGGGGGAGGCTAAAAGAAGGCAAAAAAGGGAGGGCAGGGGGTGTGTATGCGTGTGTGTGTGTGTGAAAAGGCTTTAGCTTTTGCGTATATCCCTGGAGAAGTGGCCCGTGGAAAAAGAGTTGAGTGCACTCTTTTTTTTTTCTGTTCTCCTCCATAAGGCTTAACAGAGAAGGAAAGCGCGGAGCCCATCCCCCGGTGGATTATTCCTCTGGCACACTGTTAAGCCCCCCCATACTCCCACGTCCAGGCAGTTTTGAAACACATGTATTCATTATGAGAGACACTTAATGCACCGAACATGCAGGCAAACACACATCAGAGAACATCTTTCAATTCAACCCCCTCCTTCATCTGCATCTTTTCTGCAACTCTGCCTTTATTTGTCCCGTCGTACGCTCCAAGCCACCCACACGCAACCACACCAACACATACAGCAAGCAGGCTTATGTTTATCTGTGCACGCCTGAGAAAACACACACAGGGCAGTCAATTACTCTGATGCACTGGCTTGAGAACCTCTGTCATTTTCAGGTGTTCAGAAATCCAAGTAAGAGGGGAGAATTATCTTTGACCACTTCTGTTGGACACAAGCAGCTTTTCCTCTTATATAAGGCAGGTTGATGAGCCCTTTTAAAGGAAAGCAGGACACTCCTGTGCTCGCATAGGGTGCCCTCAGCTTTGTCTGTGGCATATTGCGTCTCTGCATGAACATCCATGAAAGCGTGTGACGGAGATTAGCTATTTGTGTGCATTCTACACAATGCAGCATGCAAATTTCTGTGTGACTGCTTCACAGAGAGTCACGTCTGTGATTTAATATTGCATGTCTGCGACTTTACGAACGATGAATGAACAATGCTTATGCTAGCAGCTTACTAGGTCTACACCCCATGACCAAAATCCTGTGAATGACTTGGAAATTGTTTAGGAATTGGGTCAAAGCTTCTGGAAAAAGAATCTACACGCACAAAAATATTTAATAAAAGTTCCTTACAGCAACTGTTCTGAAACTGTCCCCACAGTGAAAAACATACAGCGCCTCTCAAAAGTATTTTTTCTGTTTCACTTTTGCTATGTTACAACAACTAATGTATTTTCTTATAGACATGACTGTTTTAAATTTTTCCAGCCAGAGCCAACAGAGTTTATGCCAAGACTTGAAATCGATGTTCACGGATATGTTACATTCAATACAATTGAGCTTCTGTTTTCCAACCAGAATGTACGGAAATACAATTGTTTAGATGTGCAAAAACACATGCAGCTGTAATTACAACAAAATGTCGTGCTGTAAAACAAGATCAGGACTGAATACAAATACCCACCACACTTTTAAGAGTTGTAGTTGTAAGAACATTTAATAGACATGTGTGCTTTTCTTTTCATATCACTGTATAATACTTAGTGTTTGGTATTTTGTGTAAAATTCAAGTAAAATACATTGAAATTTGGAGTTGTCGTGTAACAAAATGTGAAAAAAACTCAAGGGGTATGAATATTTTTGGTGTTTGTTGTCGTTTCATATCCAGGACCTACTTTTGGGATGAAAATAATATAAGAGAAGTATTCTTAAAGTTCTACTTTAGAGAGGTGACATATGCAAAGTAAGACCCAGGGATCCAGTCTGACATGTGTCACCTTAGAGAAAATAAAAAAAATATGTGGAAAGAAAGAATTGCATTACTAACTTGCTGATCTGAAATCAGTATTTTAGAAACACAGAGACAGCATGAACTTTGGTCTTCACATATCTCGAGTTGCAGAATATATGTAATCCTCTCTTTCTGAGAAGTCCCTCATCAGCAACCTCTGTTCTCACACAGGGATGACATAAGAAATCAACATGCTGTAAAAAATGATTCGTCAAGCTTTGGTCAGGAGGTTTCAACCCAACCGTGGAGCCACAGTTTTCCATCCGATATAATATGCATGCCAGCAAAAAGGGAAGAGGGTTGGAAAACAGGTTGACTACGGTCAGATGAAAGACAAGAGTGTCTCTCGCTACTCTTGTCTTTCATCTGCTATCTCCTCATGCTGAGCTGCTTTTTCTGCTAATTTCTGCTGCCATTCTACACACTGTTCCAACACCATGCTTACTTTTGTACTCAGACAACTGTAAAGTTGAAGGCTCAGATGGCAGTTGGTGAGCCAGAAAGCAATTTCCGTACTATTTTCTTCACTTTTTTTGCGTTAAAGTATGACATTTTTTTGGAAAGAGTGTATTTTGCAAAATAATAAACGAGACTTCAGCACCTGTATTTTCCTGAAAGTAGAGGATTATCAGCAAAGTGTAGCTGTGCCAAACTGTAGAGGCTGGAAGGAAATGTAAAATGAAAGTTTCACCCATACAAATTCAAAATAGTGTATAAAGCTCAAAATATGCCCAGTAAGCTTTCTCTCATACTGAGGTGCAGGAAAGCAGTGTGTATAAAGTGCTCCTAGGAAAAAGTGTATAGGAAATACTGTAATTATTTAATGAAAAACAGCAATGTAAATAAACATTTTCAGAGTGTAATGTAGTAATGTAATGCTGCCAGTCCCTCTAAAGATGCAGGGTAAAAGTAACATGAGGTTAATTATATTTACCCCAGGGTTGAAGTAGGATTCTGTTAAGAAGTGAAGAGCAATCAGTATCTTTCTTGCAGTAGATAACTGATAAAATACTCACAGTGGTGACACAGATGAAGAGCAAAGCAGACCTCCTACTTATTGAAGCAGGTATAAGCTAAAACATGTCAGAGACGTACCAAACAGCCTCAGCCTCCAGACGAGTTTAACAGGGGTGGACATCGACTTATTTATATATAATGCTCTTTTGCTCCTACCAAAAGAGTATTTCATAACATTTTACACTAATGTCACATTAGTCAATTATGCACAAGGAAGTTTGTGACCTTGTTGGTCTCCAATTAGTAGTAATATCATTACCCTTAGAAACATACACTACAAAACTAAAACAAGATATATCTTTCAGGCCAGAAGTAACTGATTGCGACTAACAAAGTTGTTTTCCAGTTGAACCTTTATGTTATTTTTTCAACTTCGCTTTTGTAACAGAAATCCTCGTTACATGCAGTGAACCAAGACGATGGGTTTCCATATCAGTAACCTTCTGAAGGAATTTTAAATGTAAAGTAGCTTTCACCTGAACAGCATAAACTTTTTTTTTTTTTTTTTTTTTAAAGGATTGTTTGGAGAACTGTTAGCTTGAGAACTGCTTCCTGTTTTGTTAAAATTAAGCACCTGGAGCATTATCAAGTTATCGCCAAACAGAGCCCCTATTCAAAAAATATGCAATAAGTTTTAAGATGTTTTCATAAGTACAACACAGTTTAGTAAAAAAGAAAGCCATTAATAATCTTGAAACCTAATCTGGTCGACTACGGGTTATATTTTGGGTGTAATAATGTACCAGTGGCCTCTGTTTTTATCACTAACAGTAAGAGCATTTAATTTGCAAGACAATCAATACTTCCTGATGTCCATAATAGTTAAATATTTTTCATTGAAATCTTCTACAACTTTGTCAAAATGTTACTATTTTGTTGAGCTTTAACATGCTGAAAGGTTTTGCTCCAACATGGAGGCAATGTAAAACTCAAAGAGATACTGTTTCTAGCTGTTTTATTTATATGGTAAAGGTAACAGGGACCGAGTAGACTGTGAAAGACGGGTAGCGTCCTGTTATCCAGGTTATTTTGTTGGCTGAAACTTAATCAGATTGTTGTTTTAAAATTTCAAAATTAGCTTTCAGTTTTATTTTGGCAAGTTATGTTCACTCATTTATAGGCTAGCCAAGTTTATAACGAGTGAACCAGAGCTGGCTCACAGAAAGCTCCACCATTAGGCTAATTATATCCATTTTTAACAGCGCCAGAAGCTGTTTCTACCTTGTAATAGATGAGCCTAAGCTAGGATATTTTATGAAAACAAACAGGCATACGGTATTTCAACACATATTCCAACTTTCCATGTGTAAGGTGGGAGCTGAAATACTTTCAGTGATGTTGTTTTTAAAGTTTTACTTAATACATGTTTGTTTCCCTCTGCAGGCAGTTCCTCTGCCATTCCTGAAGCAGTCGCCTCAGATCCACCAGCTCCTGACGAAGCCGTTACGCCCAAACCTGCCGCCCTTCTTCACCAATCAACCATTGTGGAACTCGGCAGCACCGGCAGAACCAAAAGCCTCCCAGAAACCGGCTGCAGCTCCTCTCTAGACCTCCATAAACCTCTCCCTCCTCCTCTGACTCCCCCTCCTCCACCTCTTCCTCCTACTGCAGACATTCCTGACCTTCCTCTTCCATCACCCCCCATCCTTCCTCCCCCTCCGCTTTCCACCAAGTCGGCTTCCACCTCCAGCCCTCCTCCCCCTCCAGTGCCGCCCCTGGGCGACAGCCCCCAGCGTCCCACCACGCTCAACATAAAGACACTTCCGCGCTCCACTGCGAGGGAGAACGGTGGCCCTCCGCATCGGGTCGACGATGATGAGGATGAGCGGAAGCTGCTGGAAGAGGATCTAAAAAAATGCATTGAGGACTTCAAAAAGATCCGCTTGCCCACGGTGTTTCCAGACCGCAAGAGGCACTGGCAGAACGACCTGCTCAAGAAGTACAATGCTTGAAGAGCCTCTCTGTGATACTGCTGTGAACAAACCTGACTAAAACCTTTAGAAACTATGCTGTGGTTGGTGAAGAGAAGCTCAGGTTTACAGTAATGTAAAAAAAAAATATAATATTTGCACCCAGTTTTTTCCGTTTTTACTTCTTGTTCTCACAATTAAATGTTTCAGATCATCAAACAAGCTGTAACATCAGATAAAAAAAAAAAAAAGCAAAAGCAGAGTAAACACAAAAGCCAGTTTTCAAATAATGACCACATATATTAACAAAAAAATTTATCCAAACCAGCAATTTCCAATATAAAAAAGTAATTAAACCAGCAACAGCGTGACTGGGATACCTGTCAGTGAGTCCTTCACGTTGCATTTAGAGCCAGTTAGCTCTGATTGTGTGCTAAGTGTGCTTTTGGATCGCTGTCCTTCTGATTAACTCATGTGTGGCAGATCACAAACTGACTTTTATGGTTCCATCAAATTACAGCAAGTTATCCAAAATCTGATGCAGCGTAACAGTCCCAGATCATGATACCGCCACTACTTTTGAGAGTAAATCTGACGTTCTTTTTCTAAAATACCTTATTACTTTTTATATGAGACGTAGCCGAGCGCACCTTTCAGAAAGTGGATTCTTTTGTGACACCCTGCATGAGACTTCAGTGTCCTCTTTAAGTAATTTTAGAAGATGGTCCCCTCCTGGGAAGGTTCAACACCACGTTTTCTGTATTTGTGAATAATGGCTCTCATTGTGGTTCACTGCCATCACCTTAGACGTGGTTTTGTAACCTTGCTGATGTGAATTGCTTGTCTTACTCCGGTTATATTTAACATTAAAATATGTTTGGCGATCTGAAACACCTCAGTGAGACAGAAGAAATGCCTAAGGGGGCAGATACCTTTTCACAGCGCTGTAAACACCAGAAAGTTGACTTCACCTGGACTTTTAAACAACTTTTCTATTTGTCAGAGAACGTGTCGTGCTCAGGTTAAAACTGAAGGCAGTCAAAAGACACTAAAAGTGTCCGTTTACCTCAACGAAAACCCATATCTCTGTAGAACCTGAGCGACTCCTTCCACGTGAATCTCGTGAAACATCGAAAAAGGAAAGAAGATAAATGTGATGTCATTCATTAGGTATTAATGCTTCCCTCTCTGCAACCTGTCTGCTGATCAAGCAACTGGAAAATGCCAGCAAACTGCCACGCTTCTAAAGCATTTGACCTTAATGACGCAAAAATAAAGGAAGGGAGTGAAATTTCTGGATTTAATCTCTATGAGTTCACCTCATCAATATTACATGGCTGGCTTCAAAGCCTTTCTACTCTAATACATGAGCTCCACATTTTGCTTCATTCTGTGTTTATCTTCCAGTTAGCGATGGAAAGAATTCAGAGAGAGAGAGAGAGAATGGAGCCTATCGGAAGCAGAGAGGGTAATTACAGGCAGGACTGAATGTGGAATTAGAATGGCAGTAATGGCTAGATGAACCACTGTACAGCCCCATTTGTTCCTCTGTCTGCACTGCATAAAAAGCTCATCCAGCTCCACTAATGAATTACCAGGTGTCTGTATGTCCCTATTTCCTTCCGTCATTGTGGGGAAAATGTGATAAGCAAGCCGGTATGAAATGAAAGAATAATTGCCTTTTGTCTTTTCAATTGTTCTGAATCATGCACTGTGTGCATTGAACTCGGCGGTTGTAAGCTTAGCGCCTGAAAAAAAAAGAAAAAGAAGAAGAAAGTGCATGAGGAAGATTCGCTATATTTTTTAAAAGTGGATGCACAAGCCAAAATATTGCAGAAAAGAAATGATGACAGCTGATTGAACACAGAGTTACAAATGACAGTCTTTGCTGAAATCACATACAGGCTCAGGGAAAGTAGAGGAAAGGCAAGTTTGTTAGTACAGCAACATTCACACAAAAAACAATTCAAAGTGTTTTACAGATAAATGGAAAAGACAGTGGAGTACAGGAGCTAGAATAAGGCAGAAACAATTGTATTCAAAACAAGAAATTTATCGCATGATAAATGCATAATTCAAATATGACATAATTAATTTGAAAGTGATCTTTAACCTTTATGGAAGAGCCACAGTGAACACTGCTATTTTCAGGCCTGTTTCTGCAGATCTCAGGTTTTCAGGAGGTTTGTTCAGGAGCACAGGAGCAAAATTAACACAGTAAGTACAATACTTGTTGGGTAAAACCGTTTATTTATTGACAGAAACACATAAATCATGACCTAATAAAGTCTCCTCTCACTACATAAATGTGAAGAAATGCAATAATCCTCTTTTAAATGCAGAGTGGTGCAGTTAAACTGCTTTTTTCACACTGTCATCTCACTGAATAGATGTTTGCTACACATCACTGTGTTATCTGTAGGACAGGAAAGCAGAAAGACACGTAAGATGTGGACTTGACGGCAGCACAGGACACAACTCCGGACAGCAACGCTGTAGTCACTCATCTGACTGACATGTCATCTTCAAGGATTTACTCACCGAGAGCAGCAGTGGTCTTGTTGGGTTAGTATGACTAAACAATGGTGGCTTGACATCTGTTTGAGCTAATGCAAGTTGACTCTATTGAAGGAAAGGTTCTTGTGACCTCTGCTGAAATGACTTTGTTGAATTCCTGAAGGAATCTTACATTGTCTTAATTTGCATTAAGCTTAGGGGAAAAATGCAACTTGAGCAGAGTAGCTTTCTCAATAAGAACACACAAAAAACTGATTTTCCACTCCTCTCAGCATGAATTAACCTCTTTTAATACAGAGTAATACCTCAGGAAACCATAAACCCACAGTTCTGTTACAACTCAGTTTAGAAAAGGAGGTGGTGGATCCTTGAATCTCCCACGCCAGCAATTCGGTGGTGCCTTAATCCAGGACAAGATAAGAAACAGAGTGAAAGCAGCTTAATAGAAGCAACAGTTTTACCACCTCCAACTGATGCAATGAACATGCCCCGATCAATAAATCAGCGGAGGAGAAGATTGTCTCCTGACAGCCAAGCATAGGATTACTGTTCTTTTTTAGGGGGGGCGATGGGGATGCTCATGCTCAGCACTGTAGTTTTAGCTTTTTTATTTTGTCTTCAAAAGTCTGACTAATTACCACTGCAGCTTTCGTCTGGTATGTTTTTCCTTCGTATTATGTTTGCGGTCCTCTTGAATTTAGATGCACCTTTGATGTTTCCCTCCATGTCTCCGCTAGCCTCCTCTCTCCAGAAATAATCACTGACGCATGAGACCATCCGATTGCTGTTTTTGTTGGGATTCATATAAAAATATCCATGTATTATTTTGGCCTCATAAAAAATAAATTAAAAAAAGTCTGGTGAGCAACAAGCAACAAATAGCACACACAGCCTCCACTACAATTACAATGTTTCCCATCTCGGTGGATTTATTTATTTATTTTTTTAAATGTTTTGCTCATTTTATCCACCCCCTCTGACTCATTTAAACCTAATAAAGTCAAACTTCTCTTTGTTCGTCATGCTCCCATTGGATCTCCACTGTGTCTCGCTTTAGGTTTTATGATCCTGTCTCATCTTGGAGTTTCTATCCGCATTGCACCTTGTTTCTAATTCCTTTACAGCAGGGGTCCCCAAACTTTCTCCTGTGAGGGCCACATAACTTGTCCCTTCTCTGATGGGGGGCCGGGGTCAATTTGTAACAGAAAAAGTGTGACGATTGTAAGAGTGCTAAACATAAAAATTTATTGTTTTTCAGAAAGCACAATCAAATAACCTTTTCTGGATTCTTCAGAGAACAAAAGTCAGGAAATAACACTATTTATGAAATAAATAATAACCAAATAACACTGGGTTCTCCACATAAAAAAAAGGGTTAGGGTCAATTATATGCATGTATAAAATAGTTACTAACTAATTGTTAATAATAAATAAAGTTCATTACTAAGGAAAATTTTATTGCAAAAGTCCAACTTATCAAATAAAAATGCACATATATGAAAATACTCTGGTATTGTTCAGGGGGCCGGACCAAATGTGGAGGCGGGCCGCATCTGGCCCGCGGGCCGTAGTTTGGGGACCACTGCTTTACAGCCTTAAAATCAGAGTTAAGAAATCATGAGATGAATTGTTTAGACAAAGAGAACCGTTTTTTTCCAGGTGGACTGCTAACCTCTAAGATGCAACAGCTACATTGTCTTGTTCTGAGTAGCGGGGGATTAGCAATAGATTAGCGTTTGTCACAGCCTTAAAGACTGCATTAACAGTAGGCTACTCTTCTGAGAAGGTAAACTGTTTGGACCGTTTACAAATCAGTCTTTACTAAAATATTTTATAACAACCCAAACATTCAGCTCTTTTCCAGCAGGCCGCAGACTAAATCTCTAAGGAGGAATTGCTCTTTTACAGTCATTAGAGAGCATTGCGTTCATTAGCTTCTTCTTTATGGTATTTTTCATCAGCAGCTTGTAGTGCGGCAGCACTGCGACTCAGATCCGTGGTGTCATTATGCTGCATGCTGAGTCAGAGTCCATGCGGAGGATCAAAAGCTGGTCGTTCACATTCAAATCCCCCGTTTACGGTTTCAGATGCTGCAATGTTCCTGCAGACAAAACATGCATCCCAAAAGGAAAGTGTGTGCTTTAAATTTGTGTTTTCTCAAATATAAGGCAAAAAAAAGAAAAAAAAAAACTGTTTCCTTCTTCAATTCTCTTTCATCTTTTGTCTCTTTCTGGAACAACTTTCAGAGTAGACAACTTATTACGAATGCTCAATGAGAATTTAATCTCTGAAGTCGATATGCTGAGCCCTGCAACAAAGAGAATCCTTTTCCTTTGAAATGAAGAGGTAAAGCAGACTGGTGGGTTCAAGATGGGCAGGAAAATAGTCTTTGACAGAATATTCTAGCCAGTGAGATCAAACCAGGAATTGTAGCAACAATCATTAGCATTAGACAAAGGCACTGAACACCAGGTGGGTTTCTCCAGTAATGTCTTGAAGTTGTAAGTAGATTGAAACTTGATGTTCTGTAAGGGCAGACTTTGATTTTAGGCAAAGACGTTCATTGGTTCAGGATTTCCCTCAGTTAAATGACGCCATGTTATACACGAGCCTCGTTTTTTGAGGAGATTTAGCCAAATTATCCAGACAAGGAGCAGGACGGAAAATGACGTCCCTCATTTATTAATGTATAATTTATTTTTGTGTTTCTACCTCTATAATCTACGGCGCCTTACATTTGCGTGAAGGAGCACCTTGCAGATTTCTTTGGAACGGACAGCAATACATTAACATCTCATTTCTTCCGGGCATGAGTTATCTTCAGTGCAGTCTGCTCTCTTGACAATTAAAGCAGAGGCTGAAAAGGATCCGTGTAAAAAAAAAAAAAAAAAAGGAAAAAGAGTAATACTCAGAGGGTCGTGAGATATTTTAGTATTTCAGCTATCAGGAAGAGTTTCACACTCAAAGTTTGTGTGCGATGAAATGTGGTTTCAAGGGAGATAAGAAAAGAGAGGCCTAATTATTGGACTTGAAATGGGGCTGGAAAAGAAAGATGAAGGTCCAAGACAGCAAACTGTTTATATTTTTATTCTGCAGAATTTTTATTAAAGAGTTGTCCAGAGGATTTGCCTAATTTAAATACAAGGAGGGAATTTCTTTGACGTAAGAACAAAAGACTCCATGTCAAACGAACTTTGACCTAGATCAATTGAACTAATACGAAAAATTTTTATGGCATTATGTCAATAGCCAACAAACAAAATCAGTGCCAGATCTTGCACAGTCACACAGGATGACAAGCTGCCTCAGACAGAGAAAACTGTGTCTCCCATGAGGAGGTCCTCAAGAGATAAGTGCTAAAACAGAGCTTTTCAGCCTAAAAGAGGAAATGCAAGGTCAAAAGTGAGCAAAAGTGCACAAATGGTAAAGTAAAATACTTTAGCAGCCATGTGAATTATGTGATTTAGCTTGATAAGACTATTGAGCAAAAAAAAAAAGATGTAAAAGTTAAAAGAAATTCCTTCACCTGTCTTTGCTCCTTCTCTTGTTTTAAGAGACTCCCCACTAAAGTCGAAAGTCTGCATGAAATCCCAGTTCGCAGCTCTGGGTATCAGAGTCTCCCACGGATCAATGCTGAGTCTCTCGCATATCACCAAGGGTTTCTCAGGAAGCAGAACTTCAGCTGCTTGAGGTCAGGAATCGCTAATGACAACCCAATGGAGAAAACAAACAAAAAAACAGTTTCACTCACATACTTGTACTCTGCTCTGACCTCGTCCTTTTTCACAGAAAGAGCAGTGAATAAGAACATCCAATCGTTTCTTTCAGTGACTTGTAAAAGAGTTTATAACCTTGAACCCTTTTTGAATTTGCCTGTGTGTGTTTATTCAGGTCTAAGGAAAAAATTGAAAATCCAGACCATATTGCTCAGCAAGCGTTACCGTGCTGTGCTGCTTTGGCAGGCGTGCTTCGGCACATAAATGTTTGTTTTTTTTTAAAACAACCACATGTAATTTATTGGAGAACAGGGATGGCTGGTCATGCAGGCAGTGAATGGTACATGCTGTGGGGGGAGGCAGTGAAGAGAAGAGTGCCAGAGGGAATGTGTCAGACTCCGTTCACAGCTTTTCCATTTCCATCATTAAAACCTGGAGCCTAATCCATGCAGCTCCTTTAATCTCTTAATTCTGTTCCCATTTTCTCTGCAGACTGCGCTCTCCTGTTCCATTCTCTCTGCCTCTCTCGTTCTCTGTCACTAATTCAAAATCATATGCGTTTCTGGACGCAGCGTGCTAACTCTTTCTCCTCTCACATACACAAACTCCACCTGTGGTTTTCACTTTACTTGCACCTTAAATGCTTTACGTGCCTCTGCGTTATTCATGCTCATTTTTTTTCTTTTTTTTTTTTGCCTGTGTCCTTGATTGTTGTCAGCCGCTAAGCATGACTAATGGTATGTAAGAGGATATACAGCTGCCACGTCGTGGAGCTGAGCAGCGACATGATTTGGATGGGAGCATTAGATGACTCGATTACCAAGACTGACATAAAAGAGTGAATTTTTGCGAGGTGGCAAGACAGATGGCCTGACAGTCCGATTCTGAGCCAGAGAGCTTGGCCCGCTACTTTCATGACATGGCCTGTCTGAATGTGAGGCATGGTGCCGTTTTCCTGTGTTTTTTTTTTCTTCTTCTTTTTTTTTTACAGTGACTGCTGTGTGACTGGAACAGCCTCCGATGCGTTGCATGGGAATTATAATTTACCAAATATAGAAGCACATATCAAACAGGCTCAGCCTCCTGCCAGAGTGTAACTTATTCATAAGACATTGCAATAACTACATAAGCGCACATTAGAGATGTAAAAGCCTACTTAGGACATCGTTTGAATTGATTAAGATTCACCCTGATCATTTCGACAGCTCAGACGCTCATTAATGCTTTCCGTAGCTCACGGCACTGCATTGCTTCCTCCATAATTTCCTCCATTTTCCAAACCATTGACTGTCGATTTCAGCATGCCATCAAATGCTTAGCTCACATGTCACTCTGAAGGTAGTCTGCACCCAACATGCAGATGTGTGAGGAGGAAGAAACGTTTGGTCTGTACTTTTCTCCCAATTGGTTTCTCTCTTTTTTTCTGCTTTTCTGACCTACAGAATATTAATTAGGTGAAATCAGGCTGGAAAATAAAAACCCTAGACAAATCAGAGCACAGTGTGTGACTCGAGGCAAAGTTTTCTGCAAGTGGAGCTGGTTTCTGATGTCTCTTGGAATTAAAATGAAGCAGAGTGAAAAAGTGTATTTTGTACCTTAGTAAGAATATATCCGCCTGGCGTGAAGTTCCAAAAGAGAAGGATTTGATAAAGATGTGTGCACAAACCACTCATAAGATTGTAATGGTAAGTCAAAAATGTTTATTGTTTCAAAATGATCAACAACATTGATAACCTACATTTAAAGTCTGTCTGCCCGTCTGTCCATCCCCTTCTTATTAATCTAGATTGCCGGAGTAATGAATGTGGGAGTGAAACCCAGATATCGCTCTCCCCACTGTCCGTGTTTTTCCGGCGGTGTTATAAAGAGTTCAAAAGGGATATGTTTTCCCTCTAGCGAGTTCTGAGTCTGGCCTGGATCTGTTCCTGGTTGACCACGACAGGGAAACCTCAAAATAGAAACGCCAAGTAGGACTCTGGATCTGATGTAATGCCTGAACCTCCAAAATCAACTTCTTTCAGGCCTGGCTCCATCCCAAGATTCCTCTGGATGATGGAGCTCCTCACCCTATCACTAAGGCAGAGGGTGGCTACCACATGGAAGCTAATTTCAGCCACTGTTGTCCAGGATTTTTTTTGGCCACAATATTTCTGGACCTTAGATGAGGGGAAGAAAACAGACTGATTGGTAGATTGAGAGTTTTGCTTTTTGATTCGGCTCTTGACTCAAAACGGGACCCAATAATGCGAGCGAGGCTCCAACATGTTCATCCTTGCTAGCAAGACATTAAGACGTGAACTTCTCCACTGGAGACAGAGACTGAATCACAAAGCAGAGTGAGAGAAGCACATTTTCCCAGATGAGAACATATCAGCCCCAACACTTCCAAACCAGATACTCTCCTCTTCATAACAAGACCTTAAGATCCAATCCATGAACACCACAAACAGGATGAGTGACATGAAGAAGCAATGGAGAAGATGAACCTGAGCTTACAACAAGCTGTTCTGGGAATCCAGACACAGGTATTGTTTTCGTCATAGAGGGAATAACTGGTCCTTAAAAGCAGCCAGGTATGCCCCACATCACCCCCTCACAAAATTGTAAAAAGTCCCCACATCAACGAAATACATTCGTAATGGTTAAACCCAACTCCACTGACCTCCTCAGCAACTCTGCAAGCATAAAGCTGTGAGCCATTATCTCATAAAAGCTGCTGCTGCTCTTGCATCTGATATTCGGCAATTAGTCAGCGCCTCTATTCCGACATCCTAGAGTAGACTTTCCCATGGAGGCTAAGAAGAGGCATCCCCCGGTAGTCGGAAAACACTCATCAGTCCTCTTGCTAAAAGTATGACCAATTATTTGTCATCTCATTGTAAACTGAAAAGCATAAGAGGAGACGGTGTTTCTCAAAGATATGAGGTAGATGTGTAAAAACCTGTGAGAAAATTCCTGAATAGACAATAGAAACACAAACAGATAAACCACTTAGAGGAAGTACAGTAATGAAGGACATAATTATGAGAGTGGTTTAGTGTTTTACCAGGTACAGATAGTTGTTCAGCAGGATGGTGGTTCTGCTGCTGCAGTATTGTTTTGTCTAATGCCAGCAGCTCAGAGGGTTTACGGAAAGGCTGTGAAGAGTTTCTGACAATCGTCCAAGCCACGTTTCTGAAACCGCTCTAAAACAAATCCTTGTGACGTTACCTGATCCCCTCACTATCCTCTCCAGGGCCATTTTATCTGCATCGTTGCAGTGGTCTTGAGGATGCTGATAGGGAGTTTGTTTCAGCTTCCTCAGAAAGTGCGGCCTGTTCAAGCAGGCGAGGCCACCAGAGTTCTGTACTCTGATGAACTTCATGCTATTCCCTCTGCTGTGCGGCTGCTGATGCTGAGAACTCTGTGTTCAGTTTGTGACCTCCAGACGTCAAAGATCATCCCCTTCATTTTGTCCAAATTGAGCTTGAGGTTTTCCCTGCACAGATGTCTTGTGGTTTGATCCCTTCTCAACATTGATATATCGTTCTCATGAATGAGCTCTTCCCACCTCACAGCAACCAGAGAGAAAGTTGACATTTAACACCAATTAACCTTTAATCCCACTTTGCCAGACTTCACCTTTAACGGCATTTTAAAGACTCTTAAAAGTGCTGCCTTATCGGCAAAATAGACAAAACACAAGCAAACCTGTTATTTGTGAAGATGGTGGCAAACATTTCTGCAAACTACAGAATTTCTACCTAGAATCAGATATTCTAGATAGGTTTGTTGCAGCATATATTTTTGTAGGGACCCTTGCTACAGTAGAAACCTGCTTCTTTTCTATTTCTGGTGTAATGTCCCTACTGTTCCTGTTCCCCACAGTAATCAGTCTTACTCCACTTTCTTGCACATCCACTCCTTCACTTTCCTTGTTGATGTTTAAGGTCACACCAGTCTTGAGTTTTTGCTGTTTCAACATTCAAGCCACTTTGAATGCTTTGATTTTATTTTATCTCACAAAAAACTAAACTTAACTTTATGCTAATCCTGACTTCCCAACAAAAAGCGGCAGTCATGCATTTTTTATGCCGTCTTGCTGTGTGAGGCACAACTCTTTTAGAGACAAACAACAGAATAGTAAAAGCGTGTGTCTATATCTTCAAAAGCCACAGCGGAAGTTGATTTAATAAGCTCACACTATTAATACTTTTTAAAATTTTTCACAATTTTTGTATTTTAAGCTCTTTGACATCCTGCAGGGATTGTTGCTTCAGTCTTCATATGTTCCTTTCTTTCCTACTGTCACATTTCAATGTGAAGGTTGCAGAATAACAAGTCCTTTGTGTTATTAATACTAACTAAATATTTCACCATGATCATCTGAGCATCCAAATGTTCCCTTTGACTTATTCAGCAAGAAAGAAGAGACTATTAGTCTCGTAGGGAGTTGAGAAGGAGATCAAACGTAAAGTCTGACTTGCAAACGTTCAACACTCAGGCATTTGAAGAAGCAGATAGAGTCCATTAAGCAACATCATTATTAACAACAACTCTATGGAAACCTTTGAAAAGAAAACCCCCACAGAGGCGCGGAACTGCCGTCTTTCATGCAGCAGAGGCGTTGTGGCGAACAGGATGCAGATAGTAGATTTCTTGGCTCCGTATACCCGCTGTGTCAGCCTGAGTCACCGTGCTCTGTTGGCACCGTGTACTGCTGAGGAGGCTCCTCAACACACCGGGGCTGTACATCATCATCAGTCTCTGTATTCTGTGTGTGCGTGTGTGTGTGCGTGGACATGCAGGTTCGCTGCAAAATCTCCCAATAGGCCCCACTGACTCTGGGAGCAACAAACAAACACTGCGGCAGCAACAGACCCAGCTCAAATTCCCTGCTGTTCCCAAATATACCAGGAGGATTGTTTTCTTCCATCTCTTCTATCCGGAGGCGCTGTGTACCACAATATACTGCAAGCACATAAATATTCTGAAAAAGAAAAAAAAGGAAATT
Organism: Xiphophorus hellerii; assembly: GCF_003331165.1. Classification (NCBI taxonomy): domain Eukaryota; kingdom Metazoa; phylum Chordata; class Actinopteri; order Cyprinodontiformes; family Poeciliidae; genus Xiphophorus; species Xiphophorus hellerii. Next base: position 20,353,805 of record NC_045694.1, read on the forward strand.
ACCACTAAATAACATTTCTTTTTTTAAAATTATATATAGAGTTATTTTTTTCCTTTTAATAATGAGGCTTACCATTTAATTCAGTCATTCCTTTTATTAGGAATAAAATCTACCAGTGCCTTTTTTTCTGTCTAATACCATTTTAAACCTTAATTAACTGTCTCAGTGACTAACGTTCTTGAACAACCTAGAACCCAAACTAAACAATAACTTTAGTTGGATTTAAAACCCCGCTTGTAGTGCTTTTCCATTTGTGCACAACCCCTTGATTTGCTTAACTTCCTTTTAGTTTTCATGTGTCCTTGTTGTTTTCTGTGACATAAACCACAACAGTTTGTTGATGAGTGTATTTTAAGAGAGATCAAAAAAGTCTTATACTGAATCAAATCAAAGTTGTAAGGTGTAATATAATTATAAACTATATAAAGTTTTTTTAAGTGATGCAGTGTAAAAAGTGTTTTATAGGGTTCAGGAGACAACATAGGGTTAAGTGAACTTTGCTTCCTGCTGTCACAGCAGGAAGCAAAGCAGGTTCAGATACTAAACTTTACATTCGTTCACTTTTAGGTTTCAATTTCTTAATTAGATTGTACAAATAGTTTAATGTTCAGTTTCACTAATAAATGTCTGTGAGCATAAGCTGTTGTTTTCCATGTCCTTCTGAGATTGGTATCCAATTCCAAGCAACCGGCTTGACAGCCGGATGAATGGATGCTACGTCCAGTGTCACGTTTTCCACCTGAGATAGAGAACACATTTTCAGCGCAGCCGGCGAGCCGAAAATAAATGAGCTGTCTCTGAAAAGCCCAGACACTGAGGCATGCCTGTTGACTCGGGTTCAGACCAATTATAATTTGTATTTCGTGGCCTCTAGGCACCGTAACAACCAATCAAATGATTACATTGTTTGCTTAGGTTATTTGAATTTATGTGAAGTGAGTGTGAGTCTCTGCTTTTCTATGCTGGTGTTAATTTCATTTGCCCCTTTCACATAAAACAATGTCAGTCTGCTGTTGCTGTTTGTTTTACTTGCAGTTTGGCTCCTGGAAGCTTGTCAGCGTTGACTACAGCGTTCAAAGTGTGGTTCCCACTCTCAGAACCGCTGTTTCACTTCGATGATAGTAGATAGCATTAAAACAGGAAAAGTTCTCCAAAATTCAAAGGCTTCACTTTTCTGAAGGATATACAGTATCTACGTTATACAATCCCTGCAATGACAGGATTTCTAGTCACCATTTGTGTTGTAAAAGAAAACTAAACTGGGCTGCTTTAAGAACATGTCCGTGAGAGCAGCTCGTCTGTTGAGTGTGTTTTTTAGTTTCAGCAGAAGGAGCAGTCCCTCTCAGGTGGCTCGTGTTATTAAAGTGCCCGAGGAATAATTACCTCTAAATTAATTGGGTGGGAGGAACAATGCACTTTAGAGCGGACTCCTTTTGTGTTATCCATTACGTATAGGCCCGCTGACGGCTTTGAAGTGATCATCACACCGCTGTATTCCTCCACCAGAGTCGTGTGAAGTTCTTATTATGGCCTTTGGGTGTATCCGTGTCTGCAGCACATCAAGGTGAGTGGAGAGAACACTCTCGCCTGCAACCACCTTATGGACAGGATTCAATTATAAAAAAACCTCCAACAGAACTCGCTGGAATTACTGAGATTGAATCAGTCTGTCACGCTGGAAAAACTCCGACTGAATGCAAGCAATTAACGGAAGAATGAATGAATTAGCGGAGGCCTGAAAGAGTGAAATGCTAATTGTGCTCAGGCATTCTCTAAGCTGCGCATTTGTTCTGATGTAAATATTTCAATAAAGTGCATTTATGATTTAGCTTTCCAGCAGCTGCTGGAGCCCACATCTGAGTACACAGTAACGATCACAACAGAAAGACATATGTGAATGTTCATACTAGGTTTGGCATACTAGGCTGTCGCAAAATGGTAATGAAGGATTTGTGTCATTAAACCACTCACCCAATTTCATATCTAGTTAGTCTAAGCCCACTGAAAATACATTTTGCAAATGTAAACTGGGTGTTTATTTTAGAAACTTGAAATGCTTGATAACATTGTTTTAGCCTTATGTGTCAGCCACTGGCATATTTTTCATCCAACTAGACATCACGGAGTAATTTTCTGCATTAATAAACTAGATGTTCAGTAGCCTAAGCATCTGAAAATTGCACTACATTTGCTTTTTGGCATCTGGTGTAGATCTAGTTTATTGCTTAAATACCAAATTTTTTTAAAACTGCCATAATAACGTTTTTTATTTTAATTCTAACTTCTTTTTCTGATATTCCCCTCACTTGTCATGATCATGCTCGTTGCTTCTTCTTCCAAAACGACACTTTCTGCAAGTCTTTTTGACATCGCTGCAAACACCCTACATGAACTGAGCTATTCATTGCAATAAAACCATGTTTGTGTCTTTTTCTCTTAAATCACAAGAATCTACAGGCAAACATTGACATGTTTGTGTTTTCTTGTTGTAGTAGCTTCACTGTAAAACACGTGTGTGGCTTCAGTCCGAGCGCTGCGCTTAAAGGACAGCAGGCAGCGGGATTGTCAGGATCTGTGTTTTCTGTGTTCATTTAGAGTTTTTTGTGTCCTTGCGTCTCTTCGTTGTCCTGTCCTCCCCTTGATTGTTCCCAGGTGTGTCTCGTTCTGTCATTACCCTCCCATGTATTTAACTCCACCTGTGTTCCTTGTTCCTCGTCGGGTCCTCGTCAATGTCCAGTCTAGTCGTCGTCTATGCCTTGTCTATTCGTTGTCAGTGTGTCCTTGTGCCTGCTGCTCGTTGTTTGGACTGTGTTTCATCATTAAAAACATCATTATTCATCTAACCTGGTTCCATCTGCGTTTGCCTCACCACCTCAACACCCGCACTTCATGACAGAAGGACCCGACCATACCGAAGGGTGAGGCTCGCTTTAAAATGGACCCAGCTGGAGTGAGGTTACCTCCTAAAGGGCAGAGCGGCCCGAGGCGGAGGTCCGGCAGGGAGGACAGGGAGCTGGCTGAAGCTCTCGCCGACCTGCAGCGGGAGCTTTTCCGGGGAACAAGGCTAGTGTTAGCACCCCCCGGATACGGCCCCCGTCGGTTCCTTCGTCCGGGAAGCCAGCGACGTGAGCCGCCGGTGGAGCCGGCCCCTCGTCGCCTTCCGGAGCCGTCACCTCCGCTGTCTGCCCGGAGACAGCGACGTGAGCCGCCGGTGAACCCGGCCCCTCGTCGCCTTCCGGAGCCGTCACCTCCGCTGTCTGCCCGGAGACAGCGACGTGAGCCGCCGGTGAACCCGGCCCCTCGTCGCTTTCCGGAGCCGCCACCTCCGCTGCCAGCTCGGAGACAGCGACGTGAGCCGCCGGTGCACCCGGCCCCTCGTCGCTTTCCGGAGCCGCAGCCGCTTCCAAGGCTTCGCTGCGGCTCGCCCCCGCAGCCGCTTCCAAGGCTTCGCTGCGGCTCGCCCCCGCAGCCGCTTCCAAGGCTTCGCTGCGGCTCGCCCCCGCAGCCGCTTCCCAGGCTTCGCTGCGGCTCGCCCCCGCAGCCGGCCCCGAGGCTCCGCTCCGGCTCACCTCCAGCCGGCGCACCCGAGGCCGAATCAGCCGGCGGCGCACCCGAGGCCGAATCAGCCGGCGGCGCACCCGAGGCCGAATCAGCCGGCGGCGCACCGGAGGCCGAATCAGCCGGCGTTCCAGCCGGCGCACCGGAGGCCGAATCAGCCGGCGTTCCAGCCGGCGTTCCTACCGAGACTCCCAGTGTTCCTACCGAGACTCCCAGTGTTCCTACCGAGACCCCCAGTGTTCCTCCAGAGACCCTGACCCTCTGCGTTCCTCCCGAGACCCTGACCCTCTGCGTTCCTCCCAAGACCCTGACCCTCTGCGTTCCCCAGTGTTCCGACCGAGACCCCCAGTGTTCCGACCGAGACCCCCAGTGTTCCGACCGAGACCCCATGTTCTCCACCAGAGACCCTGCCTCGGGGGGCTCGTCGTCGCCGTCTGTGGGCGGCCCCCGGGGTTCATCGTCGCCACCTCCAGGGCCGCGGACGGCCGCCGGACCGCCTCCGTGGTTCCCGCCTCCGGGGTTCCCGCCTCCAGCGCCGCGGACGGCCGCCGGACCGCCTCCGGGGTTCCCGCCTCCAGCGCCGCGGACGGCCGCCGGACCGCCTCTGTGGTTCCCGCCGCCGCCAGACCACCTCCGTGGTTCCCGCCTCTTTTGCCTCCGCCCACCCTGTGGGTAGTTTTTTGTTTGTTTTTGGACTCTTGGCCCTTCCTGTGTTTCCGCCCACAATGGTGGGTTGTTTTTTTTTTTTTTTTTCTGGACTCTGGCCCCCCACCCGGCGCCCCTCCGCCCACCCTTGTTGTGTTTTTTTTTTTTTGGGCGTCTGGTAGCCGTCCTTGAGGGGGGGGTACTGTCAGGATCTGTGTTTTCTGTGTTCATTTAGAGTTTTTTGTGTCCTTGGTCTCTTCGTTGTCCTGTCCTCCCCTTGATTGTTCCCAGGTGTGTCTCGTTCTGTCATTACCCTCCCATGTATTTAACTCCACCTGTGTTCCTTGTTCCTCGTCGGGTCCTCGTCAATGTCCAGTCTAGTCGTCGTCTATGCCTTGTCTATTCGTTGTCAGTGTGTCCTTGTGCCTGCTGCTCGTTGTTTGGACTGTGTTTCATCATTAAAAACATCATTATTCATCTAACCTGGTTCCATCTGCGTTTGCCTCACCACCTCAACACCCGCACTTCATGACAGGGATTCTCACTCTGTTCACTGAAGATAAGTAGTTACATTTGTGCGTGAGTCTGACACCATGGGATTCCTTCGTTCAGTCGTGATTACAAGATATCTTTGCTCAGTGTTGCTCACACGATGGCGTCTGCATTAATGATGAAATCTGTATGGAAAAAACATGGATCTAAATGTGAAAAGCCTTTCCTAGATAATTCACAAGGCCTTCGTCCTACTTGCATACGTTATCTGTGCTAAATTTGTACTTTTCCGCTTGTTGATAAATGTCCCCCAGTAGGCCTCCTTCAACCTTAATTATGCAGTATTAGCTTTAATATTTTTTTTTCTTTATCCATTCAGTGTCGGAAAAATATATTCAAAAGAGGACAAACTTTCATCGTGATGTGGCACATGCAATAGAGCTGCAACATCGCTGTGGTGAGTCTCCGGCTTCAGACTCTGCACGCTCCTCCGAACAAAGTCTTTGGAAGGCGGACGAAGGCCTCCCCATATTGGTTTAGCCTGTTATGGCATGAATGTGACCTTGCACAAGCTATTGATCTGTATCTCCACTCATTCACGTTTTCAAAAGGCCCGTTGAGTCATGTCAGTCATTTCAATATCACACCTCTCTTGTGGTTTCTTTTTCTTTTTTCCTGTGCTGTTTTGGGTCGAGCCCAGATAATTGGATTTTCCAACCACGGCCTGTGTGCAGAGTCAGTCAGAGAGAAGGGGTTGGGGGAAATTAAAATCTTCCGTGTGGAGTAAATCAATGTTAAAACACTCCCTCTTACTCTCAAAAAGTGCTACACGTGCACAGAAAAGCAATTAACCCACTGCAGGAATTGATTTAGTCCACTACGGCTTATCTCTTTTGGCATGGTTGAGATTTTTCACACCCACGGGGACGATCAAAAATCTTTTTTTTGTCTTGTTTCAAAACCCAGCGGCATTTTGGGATTAGCACTGATTTTTATCTTCACCAAGCAATTATCTGCTATGGTAATCAATGCCGGACTGATGTCTTTAATAGTCTATATAGCATCGCCTCCTCAGCAGGCTGCGCAAATTACAGTGATTCATCACCAGAGCATCTCGCTGCTCTGCTGGAAATGCTGAATCAATTCTCATATACTGAACACACATACAAACCTTCCTTCCCATGATGCGACTCCAGTGGCAGCAGCTCTCTGTATTCTGGCAGAGGTCACAAACACCTTGCTGCCTTTAAAAGGAGGCATTTCATCAGGAATGTTTGAGTCAGGATTTCGTAAGTTTGAAGCTAGAGTGGCTCTGTCATGAACTTGTCTGGTGAGGAAGTGCTTTACAATTAGAATCCTGCAAGAACGCATGTTCACCCCTGCAATCTAATACATGAGTGGGCGTGCAAAGAGCAGAATAAAACTCTCCCTCTCTCTCTCTGATACATTGAAATAAAGAATTTATTGCTCCTGCACAGCTGGGCGCTGATAAACTAAGGGAAGACAGCTTCTGCTCCACTGAGCCGCAATGAACACATCTGCAGTTCTCCCTCGTCACTTTTCCCCCCCTGTCTTCTGTGCGCGCACACCCTCGGATGGAGGAAATCGATAAGTGTTGTTTCTATCTCCGCGTGACACCTGCCAACTCCTGCAAAGCTGATGTCTCACATGCAGACGTTTTTGACAAACACGCCGCAGCTGAGGAAGGTTCAGGGGGAAGGAGCCGAGACAGGCGAAGTCAAAACAGGAAAGATGGCTGATCATCAACTCCTGACAAGATGGACACACGTGGGGCGCAAGCGGTGGTAATAATAGATGGATGCATGACGCAGTGATCCACTCAGGCAGCAGGGACGCTTACTCATGTGGCTGAAAAATATCACCCAAGATGTGATGTCATCTGAGCCGCAGGGTGGTGTAGTTATTAGAACAATAGTATTACAGCAGGAGAGACTTTTTGGACATTGTTTTTTCTTTTTGACTTTTTGTACTTGCCTCCGTTGTCTTCTGGTGGCGCAGCTTCCTGCCAGAGTTGATTTAATCAATGAAAGCCTGTCTCTTTCCACCTGCAACTCTTTGTCAGAGTTGATGCAGCTAAAAGTTGTAAGTTGTTCAGTAGACTCAATCTCTTGTGCAAAACTTAAAGTTTGGAGTATAGAGTTGTGGCAAAAAGAACAATGTGTTGTGAATTAATGTAAGCCGTGTCATGGCATTACATCTCCTTAAGGTGTCCACATAGCTGTCTGGGTCTGCAAGATACTGAACCCATATGAAGCACCTGCATCAATATTTAAGAAAGTTCATCTGCAGTGTTCTAAGTCAGCCTCGTAGGAGGCAATAATGCACTTTTTATAGCAGGAGAGTAACTGTATATTTAAAGGAGATAAAAAAGAAAGAACTGAACTAAATAATAAAGAAAATACTGTGATTTTTGTCCTAGATGATACTGTTTTTGTGGTTCTTAGATGAGTTATCCAAAACAGCTGTATTTCTTTAAACAAACAAGGGTCGTTACTGTTATTCTTCTTCTATGTATCATCTAACTAAAGCAAGAACAATTTGTCAGAATCTTTTTAAAAGATTTATCAGTTGTTCTTGATATTTTTGTATCATTTGATACATGAAGCTGCAGTCGACTTTTCACATGGCTGGCACTTTAAAAAGGAATCTGTAAACTTTATTTGCCAATTATGTGTTTGATACCACAAATCCTCAAGCTATAAAATGGAGAATATTTTGTGAAAATTACTTTTTGTAAAAAGTAATAATAGTAATAAAAAACAACAACAACGAGTCACTGGCAGGATCTGAATACATTGATTTAGTCCCAATGTGCTGAAGTCAGGAAGTCCTGCAAGCAAGCAAGCAGTACTTCAGCCTTATTGATGTTTATGTTGTAAAGCCTGGATATTTACAAGTATTTAAATATTATTTGCATTTAGAATGATCTTAGTTCATCCAAATACATTTCCCCATTTATCCAAAGGGACAGAAAATGTTTAACTGACTAAATTTTGACCATAATGTGATGACATTACTCACAAAATCTGACAATGAATTTAATTGTCACATTAGGACAGATTTATTTTCTCACATCTCCATCCCCATTGGCTCCAGTCTGATAAGACTAACCTATAGCTCCTTTGATTGGTAGATTACATTTTTGATGTCGTTCTCTACATAGGAGCTGTGCAATGAGCATCCTAATCTTGACTCCACTCTTCACAAATGGAAACAATATCATCCTGTTTTTTAGCAGCACAAACAGATTGGCGGATAAACTCCAAATCCACGAGTAGTTTTTCAGTAGCGGTAGCGTTTATCCGACATTTTCTTTGGTTCTATCCCCGAGAGCGAGGGATCAGCTGTGTCTGCGTGTGCCGTCCAATTTCAGATTTTTATTATAAGACAGATGCTGCTGATAAAAGAGCACTTACTGTGTGTGATGTCTCTATATTCCCGTTCAAATTATCAAAACTCAGAAGCAATTACCAAGAGGCCTTTTTGTGCCAAAACACGTGTTTAGGCACGAAGCAAGTCCCGCAGTTCTGTTCACATGAAAATGAATCTGAAATGATTAAATGCATCTGCCTGAGAAAATTGTCTCAAAGACTCCAAACGGAGCTCCTCGGGATGAATCTTTCAGAAGTTAAAAAAATACAAAGGCACTAAAACAGAGCAATCAAAGCCCACTAAAAATACAACAGCAGAAACAAAGAGCTAAGACTGTAGCAATGATTGCAGGAGGAAAAAAGAACCACTGAAGAGACTTAAAAGACTTTGCAAAGACTTAAAGTAAAATTAAAGCGACTGCTCGGATCAAAATGACTGAAGTGCCAGAGTCGAAGGGGTTTTAGAGTCTAAATGCATGGAGGAGGAAACTGTTGACTAAATTACTGGGTCTGGTTTTTATGTGTCCACCTGATAGTGTAGAGATCTTTAATGATGCCCTGTTCTCTGAATAGAGCAGCTCTGAAACAGTTTATAGGCAGATGGTTATGGAGACATGGATCATTTAAAAATACTAACGCTTACAGCTTTTTGGTGTAGAGCTGATTTAACTTGCAAAAATAAGGTAAATAATAAATTAGTGACCTTTAACATGCTGCCGAATGAAAAGCTAACCCCAGCATTGTGTTGTTTAATGTTTTACAGAACAAATACTCTGGTAAAAACTTACTTCATACATTGACTCTGGACTCTCGGCTATTCAATAGAGTCTCTGGAGGCCTGGACTCTATTGAAGTTTTACATTATGATGCTATTATAACATTCAACTGTGATGTATATAAATCGCCAGCTCGATCATGAAGGAAGCTACGCTATGAAGCTTACTGGAAATTATGTTTCTCTGTAGAAAAAGACATCATCCCCACTGTAAAGATGCATCCTAAGAAACCGAGTTCAATGGGACAAATCCAAGTGACTGGAACACAGAGAGATGAGAATCAAGCGATTGTGTAGGAAGGCAGTAGCCAGGCTGCAGAACAACCCAACCAGGTTTCTTTGTTTATTTAAATATCCAGAAAAACTGGATATTTTTGAATACTGTCTAAATTTAATAAACCAGTGTTGAGAAACCTTTCAATCATGAGACAATTCACTGTATCTGGACAGAGGAAGGGGCATTTAACAATAGAAATGAATATGGTCTTTAGGGATGAACTCAGTGAGGTAAATATTTTCATTCTTGTGCTGTCCTGTCTTTCTGAAGGTGAACGTCGGCTATTTTCCCCTATTTCCCCCCCATCACTCCTGTTTAGTTATGCAGTCAAGATCTTTCACCTTCAATTCTCAGTCAATCAGCCTATAATTTATTCTTTATAAATTGTAGGCTATTTCAGTTGCTCTGCTCTTTAAGATTGTACTTATGCAACCCCTCTCACCCCATCTTCTCTTCTTTTGAATCAATCTCCTAATGTTGCCAACACCGGTGAAGGTTTCTACTTAAATAGTTCAGCTTTAAGATTTCAGAAGTCTTTCAATTCAACTTTCATCAAGTTCAGTCCTCATCTTAAGCTCTAATCTTGCCATGTTTTCTGTTTTGAATGTGGATACTAGCACATAAATAAACCACAAAACCTTTAACAGAGTTAATATTAGAAGGGGAGGAGGGAGTTGTGTAACATTATCTTTTTCGAGCTGTTCCATCAAAAACATACCCGAAGTGTTACTTTGATTTTTTTCATGTATGTTTGAGAAACCGTCTAATCGTTCCCGTGTCAGCAGTTCTGGGGGTGCCTAAATGCTTGCTCCCACAAAGCGGCAAGAGCAATTAGCAAACCTGGTCAGCTGAGCTCATCATAGGAACTACTTCTCAGTCAAATGTTCCTGAGAACTGTTGTAAACGGCGTAATTAACAAATGCTATGATGGCATGCTGATGGTGGAGTGTCAGAGTAGGAAAACAGGCTAAATTTTAAGGCGTCAAGCTGCGAAATCACATTTCTTTTAAGTTATATACAGTGTTTTTATAACAACTGAAGGTAACATAGTTACTTGATTGTGCTATAAAATGGCACTATGTACCTGGGAGGTACACAATGCCTCCCCTTTGAAGAACCTCACTGAGGTAAATGTGTTGTGGATTATTAAATGAGATTGATTGAGACTCGTAGTGCTTGGATTGTGGATTTTCCAAAGGAACCATTCTGATTGGGGCCTTCGATCTGCAGATGGTGATAAGAACAAGGTCAGACGGGCAGACAAGTTACCTTGAGTGGATTGTTCACAGAGGACCCACCAGTAAGTGGGTTTAAGTCCCGAGGAAACAAGGCACAAATTATGAGCGACCTCCAGGAACAAATAGGGTCCAGATTACGACACCGTAGTTGGACAACCTGGCACTGCTTAGCAGGCCTCTCGGGCTGTTGCTTGATGAATTGGTCATTTACAGGCAGTGAGCAGCACAGCCTGCTGTGGAGCAGACAAAAAGACAAGAGGAGATAAAATGAAACACAGACCAAGTTCACACCAGGATATTCACATCTTTATATTAAATTGCTTTCATTTTCATTTATCTTTCCTGCATATTTGTTAAATAAATCCTGTTACCACTGATTCTGGTTCTAATTAAATTTTGGACCAGGTGATTCTTATGGGAAATCTTTAGGTGTTTGCCAATTTCTGATGACTTGGCTTGGCCTGGGCTTTCTTAGTATTAACAGTATAAGCCATTTTCAAGCTTTCTAAGGGATTCTGTTAACATTCAACCTGTATTTTCTGGGTGCAGGAGGCACATAAAATAGTTATGCCGAGTGTCCTAAGTGTCCTATCGTCTTAAGTCATTTTAAGAAGCTATAAATTCTCAATAATGACATCCAGAGGGATGCTAGCGGTGCTTTAGAAACCCTGGCATACTACATCATTCTACTACAAAATTTAATGTGCTTTTTGTTCACAAACCTAATCGAAAACAGGCTGAAACAACAAGCAAAAGCAGCTCGCCAACATTTGGCTGAACAGTGACTGGAAAGCAAAACACTCTCACAAATAAAATAAATATGAAGTAAAAAATGACCCACGGAGAATAAAGCTATTGAGTAATTTTACTCTGGAATAAGACCAGAGTTTCTTGGACAGGAGTTTTGCATTCATGTGCCTTCACCACATAGATTTCCATCCCAAAATTGGATTTTTTTTTTCTGTGTTTTTACACCTCGCTTCTTCTCTTGCAAAACAACTCATACCATGAGGATGAAAACCCAAAGCACAAACTGTCAGGGGAGAGCTGACTGGAAATATAAATATCCAAAATGACAACAAGGCTTGACATCATTTTGTTCTCCCCAGAAACTTCTTGCAACTCCAAACATTACTCCAGCTCCATAGAGTCAGAACATTTTAACTTCAAACAGAGTTAACATGCTTGATCTGGATAAATCGGGCATGTTATTGCTCACATTGAAATCTAAGGCATCCTTGGTGTTATGTTGCTGCTGGAAGCTGTAGTTTGGCTGTATGTGAGCATATCTGTCAGTGCATTCCCTGTACAGTCCTCAACTTTGTGGAAGTCTGAATACTGAGTTACAAGAGTGGAAGAAAATACTGAAATTACAAGTATTAGCTCTGGATATTTATTGCCCATTGTCACAAGTAAATAAATGCTCTACACAGATTGTTTTGTGTGGATTTTGTGGAAGAGAACATTACCAGGTATGACTATATTAGGATCTTGGATTAAGTCCCTTTAAGGGTATCGTTGTAAGGCTCAATGAAAGTCTTGTCTAGTTATATAAGCCCCAATAAAAGGAATCAGCGTTTGCTGTTGTAAGCTGACAAAATGGATAAAAGCGCAACAGGTATTATTACATGGTACCAAATATCTCGGATTAATGTTCAACTCTTACAGCTCTATAAAACTGACTTGAAGAAAACAAAACGTGAAGGCAGGCTATCAGATCGGACATGTACAAAGAGTTAAATTCTTGTTTTAGTTACAGGCTGGAGGCGTTTACACTGCCTGTCCACAATGACGCAAACAAAAAGTGAAAGCAGATGTACACAGTGATGCACCTTTCCACTGTTTACAGGGGCTGAGAAGGGCCTTTTGGCTGTTTAGCCTCTATAGGAACATGCATACCAGCCTAATTTCTGAAGTGATAACATTTATTTAGCCGGAGCTGAGTGTTAGCAAAACATGTCAGGATGTGAACACAGTGCAATGCATTTTCCTGCAGATGGATGGGAGCATTATTCTGCACTCAGCGCTTCCCTGAGTAACGACATCTCGCATCTTCTGCCCCACAGAAAATGAAACTTAATGAAACAATTTGCAATCATGGGGCATTCAGTCATTGGCAGCTGGTTCTCACAACTTTTGTTTCAGGCACAGCTCAATCTGTGTTTCGCGTAATCTTTTCCTTTGTGCCTGTGGGGATGTGTCGGGTCCTCAGACATAGACTTAGAGCATGACAGGGCCTGTGCCAGATCAAAGCAGCCTTCACTGTCGTTCAGTAAAAGGAAGATAGAATGCGGACTGTCACATCTGGCTCACCGGCTGCTGCCATTTCTGCAGAGCCTCACAATCACTCCGACATCTTTGTTATCTCTGTCATCACATTATTCCCCTCCTTCTGTTCTCCTGCAACGCTCCTGCCTGTCTCCTTTCTTTGTGTCTTCACAATGAGCAGAAGCGAATTGCCGATCTGAGAACATTAACGCTGGTAAATTCCACAGGAAGGCAGAGGACGACTGTTTACATAGCGGAGCATGTCGGTTTATAATGAAATTGTCTTTGACTTGCCAAACAAAAGAAGGCCAGAGGTGGCCTGAGACTGAAGAGAATTGCTGTGGACTGAGTTATGAAGGTCCAATACAAAACAACAACAGCTCTGTTTGCTGAATTCAAAGAGAGACGGCATCCTGGAAGCACTGTGATTTGTTCTTCTGCAAAGCAAGTTAGCAGCAAGAAATACTAATGTGATGTGATAGCTTTACGATCTCGCTGGTGGCAGCAGATATTTTCCCTTGATGTCAACTGAAAATAAATCTCCTTCCCATTTTCTATCCACTGGCCTGACTCCGTGCTAGATAACTCCTTTTTAGAATCAGTGAAACAGATAACATCACTTTAGGAAGAAGATGTATTGCTCCATTTCCTTGCTTCCACATACATAATGTAGACAAGATACGGAAATAGGTGAGAGCTATTTATATTCTTACTAAAATGACTGAAAATGCTTTATTCCAATGAATGCTGATGCTGGGTCGAGATAGGAGAGACAAAAGGGTGTCTACAGGTGTTTATGTATGTACAGCGCAAACCAGAAATTTATATACACTGTAGAAAAAGTAACATAACCAGTTATTTAATTATCATTACTGTTGGAGATTAAATCTAAACATTTTCTGATTTAGATAAAGATGATCAACAATTCCTCCTGTTTGCTAATACCTGAAGTACAGAGCAAGACAATTTGTATTTCTTCTTCAAATTCAGAAGTTTACATTCACAAAAACTACAATGTTGTCACAACATCTGGGAAAGCCCAGAAGATGATATCAGGATTTATGAAGTTTCTAATAAGATAATTTACAATATTTATGCTGATTGGAGACCAAATGTTTTAAAGCAATCTGAGGCTAGTTAAACATGTTGGCCTAAATGTGATGTCATTTTCCTTGAGTTAGAAAGTGGAGCTCTTTACAGCAAACTGTTGGATCGGTGTTTCCACATAGCACCAGCAGAAACAGTAGCTTTTTCAGTCGACTCTGCCCTTCATCCGTTTGTCCACCTCATTTTCATTTCCTCACACGGAAATTATTCTAACACTCCTAATATCGTAACCCAGACATATCCAAACAATATCAGAAAATCCAATGTCACAGGGAGGAGGGGATGTTTACAAGCGATTCAGAAAAAAATTTCCTATAGCAGGCATCTCTTGACTTTGCACTTTGCCAAGCCCAAGAGCTTTGGCTGCAGATGTTTGGTTTGTTTGACGCAGGTAGCCTCTGTTCCCCTAGGAGAATTGCCGGTAATGACTTAGCTGCAATGGAGTGTAGGTGTATGGGTGGGCTGGGATTAAAAGAGAAGGGAATAAAAGCAAGAGCGGGGAGCTAATCACCAAAGCCTAATTAGGCTTTTAAATTTATGCAGAAGTGGCCAGGTTTCTAGTCTTCAAGAGATTGCATTCAATGTGCATGATTTCAAGGTAACTCTGGCAATGACAGTCTTATTCATTACTGTCAAATTACTGCTGCATTTGAGTTCTCAGAAGCAGGTGATGGATTTTAGCTGCAGAATAGGACTCCAGGCTCGAGATTATTTAATTATGGAAATTTGTGCTGCTGCTTTTTGTCATAAAGAGGAAAGATAATGCATCATTTTAAAGCACACATGCTCCGTTGAATAAGAAGTCAAATAGTTTTTCCACCGATTTATGGGTTATTTCCTGAACTTTAGAGATGCTAACAGCATTACCTGAGAAGAATAGAAGAGTAGTATAAAGAGTAGTATATCTCCTACATTTTTTATTTTGTTTTGCCTCATGTTAACATGAAACCACGATGTACTTAATCGGGATCAAATGAGATAGAACAACATGAAATAATGCTTAATTGTGCAGTAAGAAATATGATACATGACATTCATTGCATTCATTTTGATTGAAAGCCTAGACTTTGACTAATATGTCATTTTGCTATTTGTTCACTTATGTTCTCTACCAAATCTTTTAGGTCTTGAGAAGACTTGTGCCCTTATACTCACATGAAATTATATAGATTGACTCTTTTTTACCTATTATGTTATTTCTTAAGGCAAGCGGATGCACTTTATTTTATTAAAAGGTTTCACAGTAAATGGAAATTGATTACATGTATGCCACAATCCTCAGATATCAATTTGAATACAAACCATATATCATTTTCTTTATGCTGGTCCATCGCACAAAATTCCTCTAAAATACATCATAAATATGACCAAAATGAATGAAAGCTCAATAACAAAGAATAAGTAGCATTTAAATTGTCAGTATGACTGTACAATCCAGGAACAAAACATGTATATCATTGCTAGCTGCCTGGAAGTTTTAGAGATTCTGGTTGGGATAACTTTATTCCACAGTGATCAGATTCCTGGTTTAGGTTTTAAATATAAGTCATTTAATTAAACAGTACAGTTTTAGCAGAACTTTAAGTTCAATCCAGGTGTAAGAAAATTAGGTTTGGGTCATCAATAAATTGTAAACCATGGATTTACTGTAAGTCTTGGCCGTCTTTCAGGAAACAGTCACACACGAGAGGAAAGGAGATGTAGTAACTTAGTGTGAGCATCAATGTCCCTTAATGCCTGTTTTCTGGTGCAAACTGTTTTCAGACTGCATGTTGTCTACACCATTTTTTTTGAAGCAGCTGTATTTGAAGTAATAAAACCCATGCACACAAGAAGAGCGGGAAAGTTGCTTCCCAATCATAATAAAATAGCTTAATAGATCCTAAATGTGATCCATTGCTTTCTGCTACTTTTGAACATCTGTTATGATGAATAACTCTGAAAAAAGGGAAAGTTATTTGCATGCAGAAGGAGCACTAGAATTTTTTCAAAGACAAATTAATTCTCAAATTAAAAGACTTAAATCACAGAGTAGCTGAATAGGAGATGGAAGATGGTGCAGAAGTGCAAGAACAGCATAGAAGAGACCAAAAATGAGGAATTTCCCCCATTTAAACTTTAATCTCTTCTAACAATTTGTTCAGACCAGGGGTGTCCAAACTGTGACCCCTGACCACAATTCAAAGATAATACACATTTGGCCCACATGTACGGGTGGCTGAACCAGTCGGAGAACTTTTATTTTTCAAAAAGGGCAAAATTATTACCTAAAAACTTAAATCTTCTTACAATATTAAATGCAACACATAGTATTTGTCTTTTAATAAACATTCCCTTTTCTTTTGTTTTAGTTTCATACTAAATAGTAACTCATCTGTGCAGTGGCTTTTACGCAAAAGAAGAATTTGGAGCATTGAATTTCCATTTAACAAATTCATTAAACTTAGTTTAATACAGCAAGTGTTTTCAAACTAAACATTTTAGACTATTTTAACAGAAGCAGTACAAAGAATAACAAAAGTAAAGGAGATGGATTATTCAGATCATTCCTGCCTCAAAACACTTTTGCGATATTGGGTAAACATAAAGACGTGCTGTAAAGAGTCCCAACACTGCACCAAAAGGGCAAAGGAAGCCACAACAAGAGTAAAGATGCAACTGTACTATTTTTTAAATAAAATAACTCAAATAGAGAAGATGAACATAGCGTAACCAGAGAATCTCTGGGGCAAACCTCAGACTGTCTTTGCAGAAAAGAGTCAGCAGTTGCTGTCATCACATTTGTGTAATAACTATTTTTTTTTTGTGAAAAAAAAAATCAAAAATTGTCACTTTCAGTATCAACAGTATGTTCATCCAGATTCCCTGTACAGTGGAGGCCAACACCAGACACAGATAACGAAGCCAAAAGATGTTAAAGGTCAAAAAGAGTGTGTGTGCAATACAGATGAGAAAGGTAGAAAAGACAAGGCATCAAATCTGTTTCTGTTTCCACACCTCATCCCTTCTGCTGCTCTGGTGGAGCCTGGTGCAGGCAGGGAGCGAGTATAACCGTGGATTAGCATGAACAATACAGATGAGCAGAGGAACACACAAACAGCTTAAATTTGTTTTTTTTTGGTTCCCTCTGTCTTTTCTCTCCAATCAATGTGCAGGAAAGCATGGCTGCATAGCAGCACAGATGCTGTTCTTAAGCAACTTAGGTTACAATAGCCAGGTTGGCTGCATTTAAATATGTTATCTTACTTTGTGGCCTTCCAGTGAAAAATTCAGACTTATTTTGCTTCATAGCAAGTAAAACTAACAAATGTGTGACTAAGGATAACTCTGCTTTATGCAAGCAAGGAGGGAATTGAACAGATGTAAATAATGTCATAAAAGGCCGGGTTTCAGATTCTGCATGATGATGTAAATGACTGTGATTTTAGCTCTGGATGCTTAGATAGTGAACTAAAAAACATGAATCGATTCATCTTGAACCAACTTAAACTGAACTTAGAACTAGTTCTTAGTGTTTTCTGCTTTTCTCATCCTTACTGTTTGACCTTAATCATCCATAAAAATCTCAACAAAAAGGTAACATGGAGATTTCCGATGAATATTTGATCCTTTCTTTGCACACAGTAGAATCATTAAACTCTGCACATTACTGATATGATTTATTTAGCAATAATCCTGTTCCTGCAAGGAGTTTTAAGTTTTAATATTGGCCTGTTTCACTCTGCCGTGCTGGAGCGTGTCCCCACTAGCCACTTTTCCAGACCAGGTTTTTATGTGCCGAACTTGGAATAGACTAGTGTCCCTCATGATGGTTCCCCCAGAGGAACTTCACTGTCTGCCCAGCATCTGCTCCCTGTGTGTAAGCCTTAGCTGTGGTGAGATAACAGCAGAGCATTTTGGAGAAATAA
Organism: Xiphophorus hellerii; assembly: GCF_003331165.1. NCBI lineage: Eukaryota > Metazoa > Chordata > Actinopteri > Cyprinodontiformes > Poeciliidae > Xiphophorus > Xiphophorus hellerii. Next base: position 20,371,465 of record NC_045694.1, read on the forward strand.
CTCTAGCTTATTTAGAAATCATAGCACTCCCTGCTCTGCTGTCATTTCCACTCTCTGCTGTATCGAGGAATGGTGTGCCACATTTCACATAAGTCTAATCTATACTGTTTACCATCTCATCTATCAGTTTCTGTTTATTTCTGTCACTCTTATACTATATTTTTCTATATTCATCAACTGTGCATTGGCAAGTATTCATACCCACTGAAGATTGTAAGAATTTGGTCCCTTGAGAACCACAAAACATTAACCTACCGTATTTTTCGAACTATAAGCCGCTACTTTTTTCCCACGTTTTGAACCATGCGGCTTATAGCCCTTTTCTGTGGATTTTTCTTCATCCACCAGGGGCCTCTTTAGCAGGAAGTGAATCATTGGAAGTCAAAATTGGAAATCAAAGAAGAAAGTGCTAATTTTTTATTTAGAACAGGGGTGCCCAAAGTCGGTCATCGAGGGCCGACCGCGGCTAGTACTGCTGGTACTGCTAGTACCAACAACCTTTTCAGCATGTCAGTGTTCTTCTTAGGCCTTCTATCGAGCCATCATTGGATCCAGGTGCTTTAAACCAGGAAGAGAACTAAAACATGCAGGATGCCGGCCCTCCAGGACCGACTTTGGGCACCCCTGATTTAGAACGAGCACATGCTAGCAGCAGGCACGACGGAGAAATGTTTTCAAACTCATACACCCTCATCATGGAAACAACAGGAAGAAGTTCATATGATGCAGCTTTTAAGTTGAAGGCTATCGATCTGGTAGTACAGATCGACAGCCTTCAGCCGCTGCACATAAGCTCGGCGTGAACGAATCCATGGTTCGGCGTTGGAGACGCAGGGCTGTGTCCTTAATAGCATATTTATTAAGGACGCAACCCTCTGCTGCGTCCTTGTGGAAAACCAAGAGCGGCGGAGATACCAGCGGCTTATAGCCCAGTGCGGCGTATATATGTACGTTTCCAATTTTTTAAAAAACCTTTGTAGATGCGGCTTATAGTGAGGTGCGCTCCATAGTTCGGAAAATATGGTAATATATTGGACTTTTGTATTATGTAGCAGCACAAAGTGTCACATCTATTCCAGCTGTGCACATGTTGGGAATACAATCTTTGTCAATTTTTCTTTGCATGTTGCTCAAACTCATCAGACTGGATCGACAGTATATGTAGGAAGAAATTGTCAAGTCTTGCCACAGATGCTCAGTTGACTGTAGATTTGCAATTAGGCTTTTTTGAACATGTGAGTATGCTTCAGTCTAGAGTCCCATTGTGTTTCCTTCAGTATGTTTAGGGTTGTTGTTTCCCTGCTCAACTCTGCCTCCAGTCTTTTGCACGCTCTAACAGGTTTTCAGCAAGAAACGACAAACAAGAATTATATAAACAAATCTATCTAGTCATGTAAAAAGGTTTAACATATTTTTTTTTTGGGCCAAAAAGTAACATTTTGTGCTTTAACTGGACCCCAGCACTTTCTTTGTTCGTTGGTTTCATGGTGCTGTTTGTTCACTAATTGTTTTCTATCATACACTTGTAATTATGGTGACATTAGATTACATATTTGTTCGTGACGTAGATAACTTAAACTGCATTTATTTAGGAGTATTAGAAGAAACTGAATTAAATACAAACACAAACAACACAATTTGTGTAAATTAAAACTAAAACCAATTTTTCTTTTCCTTCAATTTTGTCCTTGAGCATTACTCAATACAACCCCATTGAAATACAATAAAGTTGGTAGTTTTAATATGCTGAAATGTAAATGTTTAAGGTGCATAAAAGCACTGGCTTTATCGTCTTGTTCCTGTCGCCACGTCCCATACTCCCTCTCCCATCACCTTTAACGTGTCTCCCTTAAGAACGCATGTCATTTAGGAGGCTCCTCTCCCTATCTCTGACTTTTGTCTTATTTAACTCTCTCATTTTAGATCATTAAATATCCTCTGAGCTCGGTTGCGCTCAGAAATACAAACCACAAACAGCTGCACACACAGGAGCACATGCAACAGTGGGATCCGAAATCAATCCGCGCGTTCTGCTCCTTATCCTGTTATCAATAATTCAAGCCCAGCTGATGGAGGCCCACGCGGGGCGAAATGGTGCCGGCTTTGAACGAAAGGTCAGAGCTCACTGGGGCCTCCTGGGTGGCATTAATTAGCTCCTTCCTGGTGCCCCCTAAACAAACATCTCCACAGTAGAACTGCTCTCATTATCTTTTCCCCCTCACAGTGGGTCCTGAACACCCTGACATATATCCACACAATAACACCGCTTGCCTGGGAAGCGTCCCTCCCTCCAGCCGCTCCCTTCCACCTCCCTTTACTCAAACCATCACACATAGACACCCACACAACCTGACCTTGATCTCTTACTGAGCCCACGTCTACCAGCAATCTCAGCTTCTCTCTAACATGATAGCGTTTATGCTGTTCCTCATCATTGTCTCGCTTCTCACGTCTGCCCTCGTGTTTGACCTCTAATGGGCTGATCTTGTTTTATTACTTGTGGAAACCCAACACATTTCCCTCTAACCCTGGTTCGGTTCCAGCACCTTATTACAAGAGTGATGGCTCACTCACGCTCCCTATCAAGCTGTCCTAGGCGGTCTCCTCCTTCTTTATCTCAGCCATCCATCTCTCCAGCCAGGCAAGGAGGAAAGAAAAGGGCAGTAAAAAGTGGATGTTAAGGAAGACAGATGTATTAAAGGAGTGCTGAGGAGCGGGTTATCAAGAGAGACAAGTTTTACCAAGCTAATCCTGTTGAATGGGTTGTAGAATAGACTGCATCTTTGTTTTTATGTGGTTTGTGTCATAAAATTGAGATAGAAATAACTCAAGTCCAGGTCTGGATTGGCCAATTCACCAAAGCATGTGGATTTGCTGAAAAAGTCCAAAACAGAACTTTGCACGTCTCACCAAATCTCAAAATACACACAAAAACATTAAATGGTGTCTCTGGTGCATCCTTTTTAGATGTGTCTCTGCTTCAATATACTGGTATTAAATACTTGGGACTCTTTACAACTCAAGGAGGCAGTTTAGCAAACATATTTAGTCATGTCGGACCAGGATGTAAAGGCTGCAGGAGTTTAACAATTTGAGGTTTTGCTAATATTTACTTTTTATATTCTGAAAGACCATAGTGGATGACAATAAAAATCCAAATCTTCTTTGGTGTAATGTTAATACGGATGAAGATAAAGGGAGAGGGCAACCTGCTTTGCTGCTGACTTTAACAAACTAATAAATTCAAACATCTCAGAAATTGTTTTATGCTATTATGAAAATCCTGTTGCTATTTAATCTTTTAGAAAACAAACTTTATAACTGCAGATTCATTCAACAGAAATGTCACAGCAAACAGAAATCAAATAAATTAACAATATAAAGAAGATCCTTTGTTATTTCCTTGCACAATTTTGATACTCAGTAATCTCTGCACCATGACTCTGGTCGGAGAGAGGAGATGGCAATTAGCACACAGCTAATATCCCACAATAGAAATTAAACAACCTTTTTTTATTTATTAAGAGAAAAAAACAGGATGAAATCTGGGTCAAGAAAACAAGTTTTGCTTTTTCTATTATCACAATCGATCCTAAGTTAGCACACCCTATAACTATAGATTACATTTATCTTTACAGTCTATTGATTTTTGAAATCCAACTCTTTATCATTGCATGACTAAGTTGAAACAGACGAAATTTGTCTTGTGTAATTTGTAGAAAGTAAAGTAAGGTATATTCATTTATGTAGCCGCAACAAGGCAGTTCAACGTGCTTTAGAAGTGCATTAAAACATCTACAACCCTTCCTGATTTAGAAACACCAATCTGATTGAGATCAATATCGTTTCGGGAGCTTGAGTGCTTATTTAGGAATCATTTCTTATCATCTCTGATTATTTCTGCAACCAGAGTGTTGTGGACTCGAGAGGACAATTAAGATCTAACACAGAAGCCACCGCAAATTGCTCCTATCTGCAGAACTTGATGGATATGTTTGTGTCTGTGTCTACTAAATAGAATCTGCATTGTGAATGTGATATAGAAATATGTGCAAAACAGCTGCAAAAAATGTGGGAGAAACTAACAAACCAGTGAGGAAAACTGTCTAAAGTTAGGAGAATGTGTGCGCACAGTGTTTTGGGGCTAAATGTTTATGTCAATAGGCTAACCCTGATTAGAATGCCAGTACTAATCTACCGACTTCCTCTGGACCCAAGCTAATTGGCTTTTGGGAAAGTCCTCAGTTTTGCCTTCACATAATGAAGGAATTAAGTTTATATTTGGTGCACGACCTTTAGATCTGTTACATGGCAGCTTAATTTGCAGGAGTGCAGCAAATGCACAGACTCTTGTTTGAGTATCCTCACTGTTCTCAGCTCAGCTGTCTCACACTCCATCCACAAAATGTTTGCAGAGAAGAGAAAGTGAGAACTTTACTCTGAGCCATGCTCTTTCTAATAAAAACGATCCAATTATCAGATTGTGATTCTAACAGAGACATGTTTAAACAAGTTACGAAGTACTGAGTTGTCCATAAAAATAGCAAAATCTATGATCAGGCTGCATTTGCTTTTTGCTTGTGTTTTCAATATTCAAACAAATCTTCAAACAGGATTCTTCATTCAGTTCAGCACATTTCAATTATTGGTAAATATGTATGAAGACAATTCAAAATAAAAGCAAATCATATTGAGAGCAATTTCACACAAACAGAGAAATACAAGTTTTAATTTCTGCTGATTTACTGAGAGCGCAAAAATAATCCCACATTTCGAAATACCTGTTAAAGCAAATATCACCAGCGCCACAACTACTGGACAGCCGCTACAAAATAAATAAAATGTAACTCAAGCATTTTTTTGTATGCATTTTTTTTTCCTTTTTGAAGTTGATGACAATGTCTAGAATGTTTTAGTAGTAATCCATCACTTCCTGTTTCCAGGGGAGGAAATGTGACAACACCCAGAGCCCAGTCTGTATTACTCACTCTCCAGATGGGAAAAGCTGGAAAAAACACCAATCCGTCAAGGTAGATGAGTGCTGGTCTTCATCAAAATGGTGTTGTGTCCTTTTTGTTCCATATCTAAAGTAAGAGCATTAATTAAAATATTCAGATCAACTGACACTTGGACAAATACGACTGGATAATAACCCAAATTCACTTGCTGCTGCACATTTTTCATTCATGTTTTTGATCTCAAAATAAGAGAACTCAAATTACAATTTGTTTTTTTTTTCCCCCTAAAAAAGTTAATGTGACATAATTCTGCTGCACTCCTACACATGTGTACCCAAGGGAGCTGAGGGAATTTGAATGATTTTTGATAACTTTGCAGAATTGTCATGTTCCGTGTTTTTCCGTGTGTATATTTTGAGTTTCCTGAGTCTCCGTATTGTCCTGTCTCCCTTTGATTACTCCCAGGTGTTTCTCATTCCCTGATTACCTCCTGTGTATTTAGTGTCACCTGTGTGTCTGTGTCTTTGTTGGGTCCTCGTCTAATGTGCGCTCAGTCCTTCGTGTGTCCATTCGTAAAATCAGTTGCTACCAGCGTTGAGCCCTGGCTTCCGCTCAGTCGTGCTGCCTGTGTTCTTGGACTAGTTTTGGACTGTTTTGACGTTTATTTATTATTAAAACAACCATCAATCATCTCACCTGGGTCATCTGCGTCTTCCTCACCACCCTACTCCACCACTTCATGGCAAGAATGTCTCCAGAGTTAAAAGGAGAACTTTAAAAAGAGCGCAAGAAAAAAAACTCCTTCTGTATTTTATGCAGCTCAATGCTAAAATTTGCCCCTGGATCAAACATTTAGCCCAAATCTAACTAAACATGAAAGTAATAGGTAAATGATAAGATACACTTCTTCAATCATGCCATTCCAGTTTATGCTGACATTTTGTCAACATTTCTCACTTGAAAGAGGTTTATGCGCAACTGAGCATCTGTCACTAGAAAGATTGATATCCCCTACTCTATCCTCCCACTCCCCCCACTATTAAATTTTAACGGAATCACAAAAGAGATGATTCATCCTCCATGCATCATAAATGTCTGCATGAAAATTCCCCACCAACCCTAAAGCTACATGGCTGGAATGGCAGTAAATGGATTCTGCTGATAAAATGACTATCTGATAGAGTTGGGGAGCATTTTCTGCTGTAATGATGACAGTACAATAATTTAAACAATGAGATTATGTGTCAGCAATTGCTTAAAAGTCAGAGGATCCTTGAGAGCGATAACTTTCTTAGACTGTCGTCCTTCAGCCCCATGCAGTTTATCTTTATATCTAACCAATGTGGCCACAAACACTGGCATGCACATAACTCCACTGCAGATTACAAACACATAGTTTATCTCTGAGGCAGTCAGGCTGCAGAGTGCAGAGCACACATTTTGCCTTCAGGCATTCCTTCAGCTTGTCTTTGCGGCGAGATAAAGGATGAAGGGGTTGTCTTCCCTCCCTGCATGGTAAGCTTGATTTAACGGGGAAATGGAGAGAAGCCAAGATACCCGTCCCTGCTATTGATTGAGAACCAGCAAGAGGACTGAATCAGATAGTTTTTCACTGGGATGTCCTCAAGGGGCCAGAGGCAAAGCTCCAGATTGGAATCTGCCATTTCTCCCACTTTGGAGGCCTCATGCATACTAAAGACTGGTCTCATCCTCTTATAAAGCACCATGGGCAACTTCTGCCAGCCTTTTTACACTTTTAATTTTGCCCTTCAGCTAGTTTGTGCCATTCTCTCTGATATGTCAGACCTGAGCTTTTCAGTTTTTTTTTTTTTTATCCTTTGCCACAAACTCGCTCCCTATTGGTGTGCATGAGTCAGTCAGTCACCTCCAGAGTCCCCTCATATCGTTCCAAATCCACTGCCGGAAACAAAGGCCGGTGCTGGCTGAATTGGATATTAATTATGCTCCATCAGATTTGATTACTAGTGAGGTGTGGACACTGCTGTCAGTGTGTTTGTGAGTGCGTCGCGTGTGTTTGTGTGGACACCGCGTGGGCTGATGAATCACAAATCTATTTTGGTATTGAGGAGAATCACTGCAGAGAGTATAATTACAGACATCTCTGTTAGTGATGGGGAACACATGGAGATCACGACAGAAGCTGCAGGTTAACTGGGACGCACTAATGGAAAAAAAAAATACAAATGCAGGAAGCACTTGTCTTTATAGTCGTAGCATTTTAAAAACATTTGGCAAGGCACATTTGGTCTCCTATTGGCAAATTGGCATAATTTCCAGAGGATATAAAGAAAAGTCTGTGACACAAGTCTTTACACAACACAGGGAAAAAATGGTGATCCATTAAAGGCCCTGTTAAAAACAACCATTTTAAAAGCAACTGTTTTCATGTGGTAAATTTACAGTGCTTTGTAAAAGTACTCATACAGTTTGAACGTTTTTATTATTTAGTCACTACTAAGACAACAACCAAAGAAAAGCATCACTCCCAGACACACACCTGCCATGGACATAAATGTCATATTTCTCACGTGTTCCTTTCTTTCTTGATTATCTTTTATCTTACATGTTCCCTCATGTGCCTGCATTTATTCTTCTCAGCAATTTTTAAATGTTAGAGGTTAAAATAGTTTACAAGTGCAACTTGTGATAGCGTCAATATAGTATTTTTCTAAAGTCAAAGACCTAACCTCGTATCTTGTGGACTATTTTTTCGGCACTCATGCTGATTCTGATTATTTTGCAGAAAACCTTCAGTTTCAACTTTGAGAAACCAGAAAAATTCTTGCAACCTTTCAGATTTCCTATCACCCCCCATTTTCTACCAAATCGCAATAATCCGGAGACGAAATTATTTCGAGGATCGGCAGGTTATGAAGCTCTTTTTTACATTTGCAACTTATTATAGGTAAGAGAAGTACATTAATAATCCTCCCCAAAGAATGAGAGTAGAGGTCATATTACCGGTCCCTTACGGAGTCAAAATTGACTCAGAGAGACTTAATAGATTCTCCTCCTGATCTTTCCTTTGCTTTAAAGGCCGACACCCTGCTCAGCTCTGTAGGCATCACAGAAGCTTGCTGGATGTTTTATTCAATACCAATCTTATTCGTTTACTGCTGTGCTCTGCGCCAACTAGATAAAGTTGTCCTCTTTCTTCAGCTGTGAAATTAAAACTTGTGGGGGGAAAGACAGTAAGCCCAGAGGGCGTCACAGGGATGCTGTGAGGGTGAAAATGTGGCTGACCTCATGAACACGTGTGTCTGGTAAGCCAACCGCTCTTTAAAGCCGTCGCAGAGGTCAGGGTATATTTTCATGTGTCTTTTGGGGCTGCCTCTTGTTGATACTGCGTGTTTGTGCATCTCTGAGTTCATGAGCAGCGTGAAGTTGATTGGCTGCTTGTCGCCACATTGACCTTCAGTAAGGGACCGCTCACAGCGTGCAGACAGGGGTCAAACACTCTCCAGAGGAGGCAGTATACTTTATTACTGATTAGTGCTTGAGTCATAGAGGGTGGTGAGGAGGTGGTGGGGGGGCTTCACTCATCGCGCACAGCTTGAGCCAACAACCATGAGAACTCAAACCCGGGCCTCTAAGCTGAGGAGAGGCACATTAAGAGGAGACATTTTCCTCGTGTTAGAACAACCAGATATCCGATAGTCCAGCAAAAAGGATGAGGAGCTCAGTGAAGGCTGAGCTTTACAAGCTGTTACATCAGAGGTAATGATATATCTTGATCTCGTTGAAAGAAGTCGGACATTGAAGCTGAAATGTCAACATGTGAAGAAGTGCTATCTCACGTCCCTGTGCTTGTCTCTCCTCTTTCTCCCCCTGTCAGTTTCGCTCCTCGGGACGCGGGTGGCGGCATGTCAGCCTGCATATTACCATGGCCTTTAATTGGGCTAATTTCCTGTTTCCATGGTCACAGAAAAGCTGTCCGTCTCGCTACATCAGATGTTATAAGAGCAAACCATTGATTTAAGCTCCGAGACATGCACGGTTTACACACACACACACACCCACACACACCCCTCCATGTGTGAGCCGAGAACTAAGAAAGCATTGCAAATGCAAACAACTTCAGCTTATCTCAGTCAATTTTGTGCAAAGGAAGCAACGGCGGAAGAGATAAACACCAGTCTGTGTATCAAACGATGGTAGTTCTTGATAAATACGGCACATTTGTTTTCAGTTGAAGTTTTAATAATATGCTTGGATGGAGCTTTCGTTTGTCTGGAGTGCTTTACCTATCTCTAGATAAAATACATAATAATCAAAGGCATAAAAATAAATACATAAATAGATTTTAGATAAACACGTGTTTGTGAATACATAAAGTAAAACAACTCTGTTTAGTATTTTTATCTATTATCTATCTACTTAGATAATAGGTGAACCAGAATAATTTTTTGCAATGAAATCAGTGCTAATGATTACGTACAAAAGCAAATACATGCAACTTATTTAAAATAAAAGCTTTTTGTTCAAATTTAGACATAGAGGGGAGAAAATGTGTTCATTTAACATTTCAACATCCATACAACTTTGAGTTTCAAAAGGATTTTTACATTGTTATTGTTCTGGCAAAAAGAAGACGGCACTAAACACAATTTTACTTGATCTGTCATTGAGATAAAAATCTGTTTCTTCTGGGTTTCTTTGAATATGCAACTTAAGCTTCAAGATAGGAACTCAGATGTAGTTTAACTCTCTGGCAGTTTTATGGTTTGAAAGGTTATGCAGCTGTAGATTACAGTCACAGTGACATTGTGTTTTTAAAAGTTTATTTAAACTGTTCTTGTTTTATGTTAATCACACTTGTTGCTACTTTCATGCTCAGTATGAAGGATTGCTGTAAAGTCAACAGAATAATGCAGTTGTCTGCTGTCACTATATGCTGCAGAAGTGAAACGCTGATAGTCTGTGACTCGTTATCTGCTGCATTTCTCTAGATAGAAAACTTTTCTAACCAATTTTTCTAGAGGAAATAAGGCAGCTGGATATTCGGCTTTTTTTCCCCCCTCACATGATTTTGATGGCCAAAAGCGCTAGGCGTGCAGGCCTTCTTTCAAAGTTTTATGGCTCATCCGTATTCCCAAAAGATCTCAGAATGAAATGTTCCATTCAGACGTGTCTGGAAAACTGTGCTCAGAGTAGATGTGTCGTAAATGCCTTTGTCTCTCCGAGGCTTTCAGAAAAAAGAATCACAGTCTTCTAAAAATATTCCATTACGCCCTTTTTCTTGCCAGAATTCTTCCATCCTGAACGGAAGTCGGAGTATGAAGTTTATGTTTTGCGGGCCAAGTATAACAGTTTCTGCACCAGTGACGTCGGTTGCTGTCCTAAAGACGAGCTCAGCTGCACATGTTGACCTCTCAGCGGCCCTCAAACAAGTCAAACGCAAACATGCACTCATGTCTGATCTGCTCCACTCTCTCATGTGGGATAAGACGCAGTTTGGACTCACTGTGGGTTGACTTTAAGCTCAGACAGAGTCATCCTCATCAACTACGATAGATGAAAACAAAGAAATTGGACTGAGGATTTGAAGGAGCACGGTTAAGTAATAAAGAGAGTCAGCTCCCAACCACAAAAAAATAAATAAAAAATTGCTCCCCTCTCCTCTTGGGATCATTTTCCACCTGGTTAAGCTTCACAATCTACTTTGATATGAGCAGAACGGTAAAATCTGCTCCTCGAAGATGAGGTGTCTAAGATCAAAGCAGACCCAGTGCTGCAGGAGAGCAGTAACTTTCTCAGGCAGCACGGGATGTTCTGTCCTGAAATGAGAAAAAAAAAAACACACAATAAAACATAAAAGCCACAGCCAGTTATAGTAGATGTGTCAAAAAGAAGCACCAGCTCTAAACAGGTCCGATGTGTAGCTGAAGTAACCCTCCTGAGGTTTGCAATGCTTCAAATCTGTAATGTTTAGGTCAGCAACAGTCGGAGTGACCTTTCGTTCGCTGACGAGCACTGGAAAGGTCCCAGGCTCTTGCCAGCAGATAACTGACACAGATGTTGATGACGGTGGTGGAAGGAAAGTCAGACGTAATTGTAAGAGGGGCTTGTTTAGACTTAAAAGCATTTAGTTTAATGGTCCATTGTTATTCGAGTGTTATGACAGCTCAGACAGAGCATTAAAAGCTGCAGCTTGCTTCAGGCGATCTCAGTTAAAACGCACACTGTCGATACCACTCACTGTCATCTTACCGACAGCATGTTTCACAACACTTATCTTTTCTCTCGCCTCACCTCCCGTCTCCTTGCAGTGGTGTGAGCTGTGTTGCCGACAAGTGTCAGAGTTGACTCTCTCCAGCGCCTCCAGCCATCTGGTCCGCCCTCAAAACGCGGTGAGAACATCAGACATCAGTGAATGACAACGTTGCTAACAGACCCTTGTGGCTTCAGAAGAATTGCGCATCAACAACAGGCGGCCGCAGAACATGAGACAATCCAATCAGCCCGGGTTTTCATTCTGTAGTTTGTTTTTTTCTCAGAAGTGCTCAAGCTGTTAGTTTTGCGATTCAAAGGCCCCAGTTTCCAACCTCCGAGCTGCAAACCAACATAATTAATACTTCAGCACCAGTGTCTGTTCTTTTCTTCCCTCTTTTCTTCCCTCTCAGAATAGCTCAACACTTAAAGGTTCACATTCGAGGTGCTTTTTGTTTTCAGGTATGTAAGTAGCACTGGCAGAAAATAAAGTTAACAAACCTTTGAGTCTGGAGATTATGCAGTGGGAAGTCATCCTCGGATTCAGATAAAAACCTAAAAATGATTTAAAGGAAATGTAAGGATTTTTCATAATTAAACTCACAGTGAGTCTGAACAAATGTGAAGAAATTTGAATCTGAAAGTTACTGACTTGTTAGGGTGCCATTGTTACTGCCTCCATACAGTCCCTTAATATTTGGCCTGTGGGGGATTACAGAAGTTAGCCAGAAAAGTCCCAACATTTTTATGGCAGTGGGCTTTTCTTTCTTTCTTGAAATTCAGAAGTTTACACAAATTTCCTTAATATTTTGTAGAATTGCCTTTTAAACTGACAACTAGTCAGATAACATAGGGATTCCAACTTTTCACCTCTGCTCACAAACTATCTCCAAAACATTGACTTTGTTGTCCTTAATCCCCTTTGACTAACTTTACTGAATCATTGCTTAGAATCATTGTGTGGATGGAAACCATTTGTGACGAAGCGCTAGCCTCCTGGCTAACATCTTTAGAGGTTACTTCAATACTTACACACAGTGCTTCATCTTCATGACACCGTCTACTCTGATGATGTTCTGCAAGCTTCTCCCTATTTTCTCCATATGTAATTGGAGAAGCAATTTTAGCTTCATCAGATCACAAGACACGTCTCCATAACTAACAGTTGTTGTCCCTGATTGCAATCGCTAACTGCAGTCTAGCCTTTTATGTTGCTCTGGGAACAATTGCCGTGTGAGTAGTGGCCAACGCCCATGTCTTACAGGACTAATTTCAATTTGGATAATAACACAATCAGCATTTTTACAAGGTCAAGCAAGCAACTCCACATGCTGTTTATACTTGCAATTGCTTAAACAGAAAAAACAGCACATTCAGACATCAGGAAATTTTATTCAGGAGGAGCCTGACTTGTGGAGGTTCAAAATTATCTTCCAGATTTCTTCCCTGTTTTTTTGTTTTGTTTCGTCTTTTATTAAGATATTAACAACAACAACAACAAAAATGCAACCACAAGCGTGCATTCATTCAGAAATACACAAGGTCAGGTCACAATTTAAGTTTTTCTAAATCGTTCAAAGACATAATATCCTTACTGTACCTAAAATTCTGGATTCAAAAGAAGCATTGCTTGAAAAGAGATTCTCCTGCTCCCAATTCCAGCATTTAGCAAATATTGCATGCTGTTTTTGCCATGTTGGTAGACTGAAAAGCAGTACAAAATGTAGCAACAGAAAGTAAAGGGTGATTTTAACTTACAAAAACAAGGAGCTTACACAGAGAGGGAGCAGGAAACAAACAGGGACTAGGTTGCATGTAGGTAGGTAGGAATGAATGAAGGAGAGGAGGTTAAATACTTGGGGAGTGATTACTAGATCAATGGACTAATTAACTAACAGGTTGCAGCTGTGATGGAGAAATAAAAGGCAAGCTGAGGGAGCGAGAGAGATGGAAAATGGGAGCAAGGATGAGTTAACATTAGCAGGTGATCAGGAAACATGAATTTAATTGTGACAAAGAATGGCTAAACACTAGAAACAAATAAACACAAATTAACTATACAACAATATTGCGGTTCTCATCTGCAAAGCAATAAGGAAGACACAGAACAGTGTCTTACTTTAGTGAAAGAACAAACAGTTCTTAGCAGAGGACAGCATCTGTCACATGTCTCCATGCAGAAGAAGCAAAGCAACTTATGTAAGACATGAGAGTCACGTCTGCAAAGTCTGCGTTCAAACTACCTGGTTTCCAAATTCTCCGCTAAACAAACAGTAACTGTAGTCTCTACTCATTCTATTACTGCTTTGGGAATTCATTCAGCAATGCGCCACAGCATCAGCATGTAGGTATGGCAGTAGTCTTGTCACTCTATCATCTGAATTGAAGATGTTAGCTGCCAGCACTGATGGTCTGTCTGCCTCAATGCAGGGATGTTATTTTGGAGATGTCCAGAAAAAGCCACATCGGTCTCTTGACTGTGCGTGTACATGCTGCATGTGCACTTCCTGCTGCAAATGACTCATCATCTTCTCGAAGGGGCGAATATTAGCAGGAAAACACTTTGTGGTGTAGTTGTTTCAACAGGTCAGCTCCAAGCTACGCTCAGCTCAGTCATCTCCTGCCCTCTCCAGTCCCAGCACATCACGGTCTTTATTCAATCAGCGCAGTGGGCTGGTAGCCTTGAGTCCACTGTTATTTCCCATTCGTCATAAAAGTTTTAGAATTTCCACAAAAACACATAAAACACTCTCCCGTCACAAGTCGACATAAAATTACTTTTCCGGGAGCAAGAGAGACGACTGCAAACTCGTGTGTCTCCACTCCAGATTAAAGTCAGCTTTTAAGATGGCAGACTCAGACAATGGAGGCATGATTTAAAAACATCCTAACATTACAGTAATTGCAGCATCGTTGTATTGGCGTCTAAAGTTTTGTGTAGCTGCTATAGTCAGACATGTCTTCTGACTATCAATTGTAAAAATAAAATTTCCTGAAAATGTCTTATTTAAATTGATTGATATGATTTATCCAACGAACTGATAATGCACAAAGAGATATATGCCAAAGTATTTTCTGAGTTTCAGTGTTTGTCCTTTTAATTGTTTTAACTAACACCACACAATACACACTTTGTGACTTATTATCCCATTTTACAGAGAATATTTAAACAGATACAGTTTATGACTTCAATATATTCATCAATGGAAAGAATAGGGGAGCCTTCATTCTAAGTACCTAAGTAAATAGGACCCAATGTTTTCCTTAAATTTCACAGTAGTATAAATGCAGATATCATGGATTGTTGATGTATTGGCGGTTTATGTATCGTAATTCCCTTCAATTGGACTTTGACAATTTGCTCTTACTAAGAACAATCTTCCATTGTTTTACCACATGGATAAAAATAGTCCTCCATGTTCTATCTGTAAGAAAGTGTTGCTTCCCAGTGGGAAAAGGATGATTCCTGGATGCCTTGCAGTTTTTTCCAGTGTCAGACTTTCCGTCCTTCAACCTACACCCTTTGGTAGAATTTAAATTCAATCTAGCCCCCCAGGCCTCTTCTTCCCAGTCTATCCTTCATCCTATTGACTGTCTTTCCATCACTGTCCTTGGATAACACTTTCTCCTTCACTTCAAGCCCCGATTTGTTACAAACACAGCCATCAGCCTTCTTTCCCCTCCGTGTTTCTTTACAGTCTTATTTTCCATCTCTCTGAGCTGGAACAGTTTGATTGGGATGCCGAACTTCAGCTTTCTCAGCCTAACTCTGGCTGCGGGCTGTCTATTAGATTGGAGGTTTTTCATCTCACAGTCAAGGAGAAGGCAAAGAAGAAGAAGACTTTCCGCAGTTCCTATGCTGAGCGAGTGATGCCCGGCTCTTCTCGTTTTATCCAGAGCATCATCAAACCCACAGCGAGAGCAACGAGAAGGAGAGGGGAGAAAGAGCTGAGAGCAAGGTCCCAACGGAGGCCATCACTCCCACGCGCTCCACGCAGATGATTCACAGAAAGGCTATCCAGCCTACCCTCAGCTGCACATTTCTATGAATTTCACCTCTAGCTCTTACATTCAAAGGCAGAGGCTGCAGTGCGACTGTGTGTGAAATCATCTAAACTTACATCACTGGAAGCGCACTGTAAACAGAAAATGAATTCTGTTTAGTGTCAGCCAAAAGACGTGTGTGAGTGTGGAGTGCTGTCTGTGTTGTATTTCTCAAGCAGTAGACTTTGGCAGAATGACTAAACTCTGATAATTCATGTGAAGTTTGTGATAGATTTGGCTTAATTTGGAAATCTTTTCTCTAATTTATTTTAATTTGCATGGCTGTCATGTCCAAACTCAAAGCTCCTGTCATTCTGGGAAAAAAATCACAAATGGATTTCTGGAATATGATGGGTAGAACTTCAATGTCAGGTGATTGCATTGTTGTGTTTCACAAAACATTGTTAAACCATTTATTTCCAACCTGCTGCTGAATCTGCAATGCTTTGCAGTTCTAAAGCCTTTCCATCTAAATCAGCATGAGCCTTTTGAGCAAATGTTGAGTACTTTTTTTTTGTTGGGTTGGAAAATAGAGACTTTTTTGTTTACCTACCAATATTATCTCCCTATATATACATAACTGAGCGTTTACTTTTCATATTTTTGTTGCTGGCTTATCTATCTTGCTCTGTTTTTGTTTAGTCCAGGGGTCTGCGACCTGCGGCTCTGGAGCCACAAGTGGCTCTTAATAACTTTGTCTGCAGATGAGAACAAAAACAACAAATACTTTTAAATATAGATATAAAAACAAATCCAGCTTTTAGCAAATTTACAGCTTTTTCTTTGAATAATTAAATTGTACCAACAACATTCTTATACCTAATTATCTTGTCATTACGTTGAAAACAACGTGCTTTTCTTTGCCAATGTCAACATCCCCTGAAAGTGTTTTTCTGTATATTAAAACCCAAAAATAGAAATAAAATGGAGGTTCTTTGAAAATAAATGTCCTACAGTAGATAGGAAATGTGACTTTTTTTTTTAATCAAAAATTTAAAAAATGTCTTATCAAAAGGTCATGTAACTCTTATGACTTGTGGCAGTCCATTTAAATAAAATGAGTTTTATTTAGCTGGACTGGGGGCATAAATGGCTCTTTGAATGGTAAAGGTTGCAGACTCCTATTTTAGTCAGAATAACTGTTAAATGCATTTTGGTAAAGTGAAAAAGAAATTGAATTTGCTCATTTCTTGGCTCCTCACTATTATCTGTGCAAGTGCAAACTCTTGAAGCTGTAACTATGTCTTAAAATCATATTGGATAATCAGCAGGATATAATCACAAATACCACTACATTCTGGCTCCCATTGCTGCTTTTCTTCTCCATTCCTGTTTTTCTCCTTTAGCTGCTTTGTAACACCTTTTCTGGGGGGAAACTAATGCCTGCAAACCAAACAGCTTATTTTAAAGCCAGTTCACTAAAAACTGGTCACATTAATGGACCCAAGAATGAGTGACCCTCCCTTCTTTAGCCCACTGCAGAGGGATCAGCCTTTCTCATCCTATTTAATTCAGTCAGGCCAGAGTGGAGGTTTTTGCAAGTAATACTTGGCAGAGTTCACTAAAACAATTTATTTCCCACTAACACAGACAAACTCTACAAGCTGTAAACATACTGTCAGCGTTGTCCTCATTCAGAGAAAGACTGCAGGAGGAAATGCGTTCTGAATTTCGCTACAGTGATGTTGTAATGAGCCTTTGGCTGAGCGCAACTCGTCTGTCGTTTGTCAAAGCCTCCACCCATAAAGGTCAAAGAAATATTTCTGAGTAAGCAAGGGAATGCTGACTTTTTAAGCGCCTCAAATGGATTCCACTTGCGGGTGTCTGCCTAGCTGAATAATGGCTCTTAGGAGGGTATAGACCATTGACTCGACCATTAAATGTATGGAGGTAGAAAAAATGTAAGGGGCTTTGAAAAATGGTTCTCGTGCAGGACAGTGTGAGGCTGTGCAAGCAGAATGTTTCCATCTAGTGTTCACATGCTGTAACTGAGAACCACAAAAACACCAGACCGTAAACATTTCCCAAAGGACTTCAGAGTACTTTACTTGGGGGATTTCTTTTTGTCTTACATCAACAATGTGACTCAGTATCATCTTTCACCTTCATATGACTTCATTGTTCCAGTATTTGCAAAGTGGGGTTGTGCAACTGCAGCGCCTGGCAAAAGCATTCATATCCATTAAACTTTTCACATTTTCTCATCTTTCAAAAAGAAACCTAAATACAGAGTAACAGTATTTTTGGGATACACTTATAAAGCAGTGCATACCTATATAGTGAAATGAGAAGGATATAAAATATGTATATATGTTTATACAAATAAAAACATTTATTCTTTTTTTTCATCCAGCCCTTGAACTCTGATACTGCTAAATACAATCCAGTTACCATCTTTACAGTCCATACATAGGATTACTAACATTGAATGCCACCATCAAAGATAATGGTGTCATTATCACACTGAAGGGAAGCTCTCGTTGAGCTTTAACAGAGAAGCTGGTCAGAGTTGACAGAACAATGGATGATGTTAAATAAACAGAAAACCCAGAAGAAAACCTGTCAGAGGCTGGAAAAGAATTGAGAGTAAAAATATAAAACGATGCCACACAGGCAGAGCTACAGTGGAGTGGTTTAGAGCAAAGCATGTTTGAGTGTGGGAATGGCGCAGTTAAAGTCCAGACTTCAGTTTGATTACAAATCCTGCGCAAGAATTGAAAATCGCTGTCCATTCAATCCAACTGAGCTTGAGATATTTTGCAGAGAAGAATGTGCAGAAATTTTAGTCTCTCTTGCAAATCTCTTAGAAATATGCCACAAAAGACTTCCTGCTAAGTTCATATATGTGTAGGCTGAACCTTTTAGAATTTTCATTCTGAAAAGAGAGACGGAGGAAAAAAACTTGCATCATTATCTGTCCACTTTACCCTGTGTTCACATAAAACCTCAATAAAAGACTGAGGTCTGGGGGTAATTTCACAAAATCTGAACAAGTTGAAAAGCGTGGTATCTTTGTTTCTTTCTAATTCAAATATAATATATTGTAATTTCTTTATAAAGTAATACGTTAGTGTAAGACGCATACTCTAAGGACTTAAAACGTAAAACAATTTAAAAACAAAGCCAAGAACAAATTAATACATGGCATGTGCTCTGTTGCATTGCTTTTGTCCTTAGCTGCACCACAAGAGATGAATAAGGAAGAAAGGCGTAACACAGGAGAAAGCAAAGTGAGGAAGACGTCAGATAACCTCCTTTGTTCCTCTGCGTGCCTTTGCATCTGTTGATCTTCATTATTCCTCTCCATTGTCCAAATCTGGGAACTATTTATTACAGCAGCGCACACTTTTCACAATTCTTTTTAGGGGCTGGAAACAACACCACCCTAGCAGCTTCCTCAAAAACCTCCCTAATGTTTTCCTGCTGCAGAGCAGAACACTCCATGTATTTAACGGCCCCGATCTGCTTGGCCAGGATGTCCCCCTGCTGATGGGTGGTGGGCGCCAAACCCTGCTCCTTTAACTTCTTCACTGTTTCTTCATCATCTCTCAGATCCGACTTGGTGCCCAGCAGTAGGATTGGCACTTTGGGGCATTGCTGAGACACTTCGGGTTTCCACTTGAGCCTGACGTTAGCGTAAGAGGAAGGGCTGCCAATAGAGAAGCAGACTACAAAAACATCTGCCTGAGCATAGGCGAGGGGACGCAGCTGCTCATATCCCTCACGGCCTGCTGTGTCCCACAGAGTGAGGGTCACCGTGTGCCCATCAACACTTATGTCACCAGTGTAATTGTCAAACAGTGCAGAAAGGTATTTTTCTTTAAAAGCACTGGTCGTGTAAGAGATGAGGAGAAAGGTTTTACCCACTTCCCCATCACACACTTTATGGTCTGCATTCTCCTTACTGGGACTGCAGTGCCTAACAACAAAAAGGCATAATGATAAACAATAAGTAGCAGCACTTACCAATCATAGCTCTACATATTTACTTAACAAATTATCAATAAACTAGCACACTTAATATACAATCTTAGTTAAAGTTAATTGACTTCAAATCACACTTTCTACTGTTTACTTCTCAATAACACATTTAAAAGCTTATGCCTAAAAGCTCCATATCTGATCCAACAACACTTAGAGATTATTGCCAACACGCTATTCTTCTCAAAAAAGTCTAAAATACAAACATTGTTATTAGCAGTAAAATTTAGAAGGACTTCTTTGACTTACCAGCTGTTGACTCTCAACCCTTCTCGCTTGATAATTCCAGCTTTATTAGGACAGCTGTCCATTATGTATTAGCAACGAGCAGAATGTAATGCAAGAAGCTACTTGCAAGCGGTGTCCTAATCCCAGAAGTTCCCCCTCAACGCAACCAAGATGTGTTGAAATCACTTTTCTAAATAGCAATACTACACTATCAACGCTAGGGGCGTCAGTGTCCTAAATCTCAGAACAAAAATCTCAAAGACTTTCTACAAATTGTTAAATTAACTCAGCATTATGGAAAATAATATTTCTCTTGACAACACACTTATTTATACACATTAAAATGACTGTTATATATGATTGTATTTAAATGTTTTTCAATGTAATTATGTTGTTCTTATAAAACAGAAATATTTTTTTTACATTTCTAAAGCTGCCAATAGTCTGCTGTTGTCTGTGGAATTTTTACACACAAAATTAATCCTGCCTTGTATCAACCATGCAGGCAAGTGGTGGTGAAATGGTGCATCGAAAATGTTCTTTTCACATTCTGGGCCCCTAACTAGGGATTGCAAAAACACTACAGCCTGTCTAACCATTCCTTTGTGACTATGTAAACTATACTGTAAACATATTCTGATAGCTACTTATAGCAGGATAATGCACAAAGCTTAAATAACAGAAAACTATTTTCTTAAACATGACAATGAGCTCACTGTACTCCAATGGCCGCCACAGTCATCAGATCCAAAGACAATATAGCACCTTGTAGTTGAATGAGCGAATCACTTCATGGATATGCAGACAACAAATCTGCTGCAGCTGCATGGTGCTGTTGTCATCTAAACATGGACCAAAACCACATCTCTGGCACCAGTATATGCCATAAAGGACTAATGCAGCTCTGAAAGTAAAACAGGGTCCAACTTGGCAAGACTTTTTCTCTTCATTGTTTTTAGACAGGCTCCCCAGAATGAACATGAGACTACTACTTGTGAGATTTTTTTTTTAACAAGTAGGAGACACAGCCTGACTTCTGGCTGTGCAGGGAGGCCCTGGATGTGCTGCTTGACCCTCTTCTCTAGGAACAAAAACTGCAGAACAAAGGACTTTATGTTTCTGTTCTCCGGCTGACAAAAAGCACATTTTGTCCCCTAGTGCTGGAGAATCTGTGAGAGAGACACGTCTTTCCCGCAGGCTAATTTTCTTTTGAACTGTGCAGAAAAGTATTGTTCGTGTGAAGTTTCATTGGGATAAAAACTTGGAGGACTGAAGAAGAGGACAGAGCAGAACTAAGTTCGATAAAACCCTAATTCTCCTCTGCTTTAGGTTAAAGAGTAATGCTGTACACAAACCTAAACATGAAAAAGGATGTTAGACATGTTATACGTGTCAATATAAGCTCAAAGAAACAGAGCGCGATTGCCATAGAGATAAAGCCATATCGTATATTTATTATTTTCCTGTCAAGTAGATATTACAACTTTAAAAATCTTTGCAAATCTTATTTGTAAATCAAAATCAAAGAGAAGAGTTTCTGTTTCTTTGAGTACGTCGAAGGCCACAAGATTTAAAGTTAGAGTTAAGTGAAGGTAAAAACCTTGGTTGAGCAATATTCTCTAAGCTTACTCTAATATATAATTATTCACACAAATGCATTCTACGCTTATTCACAATCTCCTCCAGGGTTCTGCTGTGAAGCCTTGGATTTAACACAAACATATTTTAATGATTCATTGTAAAACTGAGGAGTTGCTGTACAAAAATGACCTCGCCTCCTGATGCTACATCATTAAAAACATTAGGCTTGCATGTCACACGAGAATCTGAAAGCTAATTTAAGGTAGAGAGAAGTGAGACAAAACCAAGGCCAGAAGTAAGCCGTTGACTCATGCAGATGACAATCTGCCCAGCACTGTTATTAAAGCCAATATCACGTAATTAAAATAAGTTATGCACACACACAGAAATTCTTGCTTATGTGAGACATTTTATGATTAATATGATCCCAGTTATGGGGGCTGATTGATGTCAAGCTGCTGCCAATAACAGTAAGGCTCCAAGGTCTGGGTGAGATGTGAGAGATGAGCATCATTGTGTGAATCTGCAGAAATCAGAGCTTTTAGGATTAACACTTGAAAGTAAGTTCAAAGTACTTTTAATAAGAGTGATTCCTTTCCATTATCACAAGTTGATGGGTTTTTGCTCCTTCAGGTCTAGCTTTTTATTTTCCTTTAAAAGCAAGAAGATCACAGGAGCAAACCTTTTTTTTGTTGTTCTTTGGTGGATTTTCTTTGGTTGGTACCTCATAGTCGATTTCATTCAGACACTCACACAGATCCATCATTTGGTTGGATATTCTCTCACAATCTGGATTTTATGTGAGTGACCAAAACTATGTTCTATATCTTCAGATAAAAACAATCACACTTATTTGACGTGTGAGCATCGTCACAACATCCAAAGAAAGGATTGTAAAGCATTGCCCTGAAGCACAAATCCATTTATTGAAGAGTTCCTTCACCTAAAGTAGAAACACAATGACTCACCATGTCTATTAAAGTGGCAGGACAGGTATTACTCAGCACATTCAATTGGCAGAACAACAGATAGTAAGTGCACACAACTCTCCTGCAGCTGTCTCCAGTTTGATTATCAGTGATGTGTTAATCTACTTTTACTCAGACAGCTACTCTGAGTCTAGCTCTCTCTTAGCTACGGCTCTGTTCTTTGTGGTTTCAAGTTTCTGTAGCTCATATGACAGCGGTGCGGTTAGCACAGTAAGGAAGGGAACTAGAATGAGTCTCATCCTGCATGGGGAAGGGAATGTTATGTTATGTTCCATCCATGTTATATTGCTTTCTTATTTAGCAGTATAAACATTTGGTTATGTAGTAGAATGTCAAGGTTTGGTCTTTAAGTCCTGCTGACGTGACAGGTGGCACTTAACGAGCACTGCTGATCTTTTTAATACTAAAAAAATGATCCCATTGGGACTCATGCACAACAAGTATGAAGCATAACTTGTTTGACAACTTCACACAAAAGGAAGATCAGCAGAGAAAGTTTTTTTTTTTTTTTTTTTTTTTGAACAAATATTTGCACTGGAGCTTTCAAGCAGAAAACCTTTAACACTGCCTAAAAATGGACGCCTTAGCCAACCTTATTGTAATCTGTCTACCTTTGTCGATTGCACTGTCAGTTCTTTGCATTTTACCATTTTAATAACACAAACCTCAATATATTGTATTGGACTTTGATGCGACAAACCAACACAAAACAGAACTCCTTAGTGGAGAGTGTCTGTGAACAGTTGTTTTGTTTTTCTGTTGTTTTTTTCTTCTTGCCACAGGTTCTCAGTTGGATTTAGGTTTGAAATTTGACCAGCCACTCTAATACACCAATATGCTTTGATCTATTGTATTTTTAGTTATTATCCTGCTGGGAGTTGAACCTCTGCCCCAAACTGAACCATTCTTTCACAGCTCTGGCCCTAGCCTGTGACATGTTTGCTTTCAGGATTTCCCTGTTTTAAGCTCAGTTCATCTTCACATCAACCTTATCCCTGCCGAAGAAGAACATCCCCACAACATGACGCTGCCGCCACCTCTCATCTCATCACCTCTTTCATCATCATAACTAAGTGTTACCTCTGTTAATCTACACCATAAAATCCTAATAAAACACTTTGTGTGTGGGTAAAAGGTGGAACTGTTTCAGGTGTGTCAATGGGAACTGCAGCTATGATGCTGCTCAGTAAAGCAGTGGACGTTTCCACAATTCGTACTTTACCGACTTCTCTAAACAATGCATTTCCCACTAAAACAAGACAATGACACAAAATGTACAAGCTGTAAACATGCTGTCAGCGCTGCCTTCGCTGTGCAGCTTTCAGAGACAGACCGCAAGAGGAAATGCGTTCTGAATATCGCGACGGTGATGTTGTAATGAGCCCTTGACTGAGTTCAACACATCTGTCATCTGTCAGAGCCGCCACCCCAAAAAGGTCAAAGAAACATTTCCATGTATGCTGCGGCAGGCTGACTTTTTAAGCCCCTTTGATTGTTTTTTTTCTATATGCGTGAATGTGGATATTAGATGGAAATTTACTTTAAAATGTACATAAAATCACACAAAAAATGTACTCGGTATTATCTTAACTTTGGCCCGACTGTTTCCATCTTGTGTTCAGACGTGGTAACTGAAACCATAAATATAACATGAACATACTGTATATGCGTACTATAGGAACATAATGTGGTTAGAAGAGCTAAAAATATGGATAGCTGTGCGTCATTGTGACTAAGCCTTACTCTGCGCCTCAGCAGGAGAAGCCTACTCTATTATTTCCTCACTGCTATCAGTAAGAGGAAAGTTAGCTGTACTTGACAATAGGCAAGGAACAGAGAGAGGAAGGAGGATTCAAAAACAAAGAAAGCTTGCTGGTTTAGGCACCATTTTATTAGGCATAATTTAAAATCATCTCACTGTTAGTTCATTTATACAAATATGTTTTTGTTATTTATAAAACAATTACAGATCTCTACAAATCAAGTTCCCAGTGTAAAAGCGTAGTACCACGCACACGGCAGCATATTGCTCCAGGACACAGATACAGACAGCCCACAGGTGTATGTTAAACTTTAACAGCACTATACGAGTAAATTGGGGACATGATTAAAGAAAAAAAACAAGGTTTTCCACAGATAGCAGTTTAAAATATTGTGCACACACACACACAGCCCTTGTCAGACCTTTATGGGAAGAAATTTCATGCGTCTTTTAGTAGATCTAAAAACGCATCCATATTGTCACACAAAACCTCATGCTTTTATTGCTCTTCATTTATTCTAGTCTCTGCACAAGCCACAATCGAGGTTAAAGTATTGAATACCCCAGATGGCAGTGTAAATAAAAATAAGCATAAGGCTTGCTATTATTGCTGCTAGTTGTAAGCACAAAGAGTTATAAAAATACTTTAGAAAAATATATAAAAATCTTCTAATGTGATGCAGAAACACAGACGCAGCTCTCGTTAACCATGAGCACAAGTTGCACTTGCGCTTTGCCCTCACTGCATCATGCGAGGCAAGGATGTAAACCACAATCTGTTAAGAGTTGAGAACCCCGTTTCACAAATGCACACAAGTCTTGCTGTGCATGAAGACAGTTTAGCACCTGTCTTACCAAAAAAAAAAAAAAAAAAGGCTGCAAGGAGACAGTCATTACTGGAGGGAACTGAGGCACAAAGATGCTTACAAAAATAAATCTGAGATTTTTGGGTTTGTGCCAAAACTTTTCTGGTAGTACTTTTAGCAATAATATGTGAGCCTTTGGGCTAGACAAAGATTTAATAGTCTTTGGTTTAGATAAGGCACCCAATCAACATTGTACAGTGGGATTAGAAAGCTACAATTTATGATGAACGTTAAACCATAAAATACAGGATAACATGAATATCGCCTGATGTGAACCAGTGAGACTTATTATGGCGTTACATGTTACAATGAGTGGATTATACAGTGGTCGTTCTCCATTGACCCTAGACAATCGTGGTTGAAAAGGGAAGCAATATGGTGCTCTAGTTTATCATATGTGATTAAAAATAGCGCACAGACAGTTTACTGATCAAATAAACATGAGCTATTACAAGAAAAAATATATTCAACTTTGGCATTAACTGCACATGTAAATTAAAAACATTTCAGGATTAAGAAAAAAATCATTTACAGAGTAAATTCACAACTAATACACTCTCCTTAACCTCACCTCATGAAAGAGGAACTCTTAAGTATGTTTCTAATGGTACTCAAAGTAAGCCTGAGAAATTCAGATGTAAGACAGAGGAAAGCTAACTGCAGTCTGGCTTCCTGACTATGTTGACTTGAGGAATCCTGCACCAGAATGTAATCATTTGGTAAAATTACGACCTTCGCTCCTCTATTAGGAAAGCGGGCAGCTCTTAATGGGTCCAGCTTATCTGCAAAGAGCCATTAGCTCTGACTCGCAGGAAAGCAAGAGAGCACAGCAAGAGGCGGGAAGTGCAACTTGCTAGACAACTCTGACATACTAGAATGAGCTGAAGAGGAACTGCTGAGATTTGAACCATTAATATGTGCATTTGGCCAAGAGGCGACGGCATTTGTCCAGGAGTCATAACACCTTGTCTGGATTCAAGCCAACTCAAATTAAACACTTCAAGATTCAAGATCAGGTTGTTGATCTCAAACTTGGCAGTTCATTATACATCAATGGGCAACTCAAAGATCTTGATGGCAACTGTGCTTGAGACTCAATGAGATGCAACTTAGGTGAGAATATGAGGTAGTCACTAGTTCTCCACCTGAACAAACGCAGATCTGCTTCCTCCAGTCAAACAGGGAATGGTTGGTTGATTAGGAAGTTTCCGCTCGTGGTAACCATGATGATCATTTTTTTTAAAAGCACAGAATCTATGAATCTAGAAGGTGTAAAATTAAAAGGTGTAAATAAAAAGTTACAATTATAAGGTCTGTTGCCTTCATTTTGAAACAGTCACTTTGGGGATGCAGGCAACTCGGTGAGGTCCTCCAGGAGATGAGTAAGGAAAATTGACAGAGGTGGATTGGAAGCAACTAGATGGCATCCTTTGTTCTACAGAGTCTCTTTTGCATCCGTGGATCTCCATCACCCCAAAGTCCAAATCTGGGAACCATTCATTACAACAGAACGCACTTTTTGTGATTCTTCTTCGTGACTGGGTACAAAACTGCTCTCACAGCTTCCGCAAACACCTCCTTGACATTATCTTGCTTCAGCGCAGAGCACTCCATGTACTTGACCGCTCCGATCTGCTTGGCCAACGCGTTGCCCTGCTGGTTGGTGGTAGGGGCCAGACCCTGCTCCTTTAACTTCTTCACAGTTTCGTCGTCGCCTCTTAGGTCTTTCTTGGTGCCCACCAGCAAGATGGGAACGTTTGGGCAGTGGTGGGACACTTCAGGATGCCACTTGTGCCTGACGTTTGCGTGGGAGGAAGGGCTGCCGATGGAGAAGCAGATTATAAAAACGTTGGTCTGTGGATAGGAGAGAGTACGCAGACGATCGTACTCCTCCTGGCCCGCCGTGTCCCACAGGTTGAGGCTGACATTGCGGCCATCCACACTCATCTGAGCGCTGTAATTGTCAAACACTGTGGGAATGTATTCTTCTGGGAAGGCATTGGTGGTATAAGAGATAAGTAGGCACGTTTTACCCACTGCCCCATCACCCACCACCACACACTTAATGGTCTGCATCCTGCCAAAGACCACTGGGGCTGTAGCACCTAGCAAAAGAAAGAAAATAAACACCTAAACATTTACAGATTACAACACTAAAAAGTTACAATGTTGATACATCTCTTCGTCAAAACATGATGATATTACGGTGTCAAAAGAGAATAAAAACGACAAATTTACCAGTTTGGAAGCTTGTGACAATACATGCCAGAAAATAAGTAGTTTTACACTGAGCTTAGCAGCTGAGCTAACTGCAGCTACCGTTAGCTTTTTGGCGTAGCTTTAATTACCGTTAACCAAACAGATGTGCCTTATTTCTAGATGTTTAATATCTAATCCAGTCGAGAAAACTGTACTTAATCAGTCGGTAAAAAAGGAATCGGCAGCTACACGCACCTTTTCCTACTTCTTAATATTTTACCATATTCATTTATAACACTAGGCGTTCCCCCTGTGACTAAAATCAAGCTAAGGAACTAGCTCGTTTGTTGCTAACGGACTAGCTAATTAGCAAACAAGCTGAGCATTAATTTCAAAACACTTTATAAAAGGCTGATTTCTGCACGCTTACTTGTCTAACAGTTACCCAAAAATATATTTTATACTAATCTGTACCTCAAACGTAATCATTTGCTGTGAAAAGTGAAATATGGATAAGTTTGTGACTTACCGCCACTTAGCTTTCGATCTTTTCTTGCCTGGTATAGTCAATCACAGCCGCATCCGGGGAGTTGCCCATTACGTAAACTCGACGTAGGTAGCGTAGGCTGGTAAATGTAGTTTCACTTTCGTGATAGTTGTTTTCTTCCGCCAGATGGCGACGTTAGACTTTTTTCTTTTATTTTATTTGATCGATTTTCAAACTCGT
Source organism: Xiphophorus hellerii (assembly GCF_003331165.1). Taxonomy (NCBI): domain Eukaryota; kingdom Metazoa; phylum Chordata; class Actinopteri; order Cyprinodontiformes; family Poeciliidae; genus Xiphophorus; species Xiphophorus hellerii. Next base: position 20,399,031 of record NC_045694.1, read on the forward strand.
TTTATCCAAGCTTTAGCGGTTGTGAAATCCATCGAAATGCTTAAAATATGAAACATATAAATCTGAAACTTCAGTTTCCTACACATGTTCACATAGAATATTGTTTTGGTATATGTTTATTTATGCAAGAAAATATAATTTATCAATGAGTAAAAAGGTATAAAACAACTTTATTTACAGACTGTGTAAATGTTAAAACTATTCTTTTATGCTTGTTTGTGTTTTGTGAGTTAAATTTGGTCAAATTACAATGACAAACTTTAGTCTATTTCATTAAGATTTTACATAATATAGCTACTAGCACAAAGGATTATTTAATTGCAAAAGGAGCATTATACGTGTTTTTAAAGTTCATTTTACAAATTAAAATCTGAAAGTGAGCCATGCCATTGGACTTAACACCTTTAACTTGATACCTTTTAAAGTTACTGCAACCAGTGTACATACTGGTTGCAGTGAATAGAAACTAGTGAATAGAGTAATTCTAATTCTGTGTGTAATTCTCTCAGTTTAAATGCAGTTTGTTTTATGATGGTTTCAGAAGTTTGTTAGAGAATATTAGTGCTCAGAGTTGATGGTAAACTGGATTGAGTTAAATACAAGACAATATTGGAAGACAACTTGTTATAGGCTGCAAAAGTGTTGAAATGGCATGAAGGTTAATCTCTCAGCAGGATAACATCCCAAAATATTAAAACAAAACCACAATATAATGGTTCAGATTGCAGCATCAGCTTACTTTGGAATGTCCCAATCAAAGTCCAGACTTCAATTCACTTAGACTGAGTCAAGACTTTAAAGTTGCTGCTTATGGGCACTGTCGTTCTCAATCTGTCTATACTATCGTCAACAATGAAAGAACAAGAAATACTCTTTTGACTCTGAATATGTAAAGTTAGTAGAGATTTACTCCCAAAAAACGTACAGCTGATATTGCAGCAACAATTGGGACTACAAAGTATTGACTCAGGGGCGTTAAATAAGTTCACACTAAACTTTCCTAAATTGTAATTTATAAAATGTTTGAAAACCATCATGTCCTTCAGACTTCACAATTGTGCACTGATGTGTGGTTTCCATCATATGAAACTCAGATTAATTACAATAAGGTTTGTGGTTGTAATGTGATCAAATGTGGGAAGGTTCAAGGATCATGAAAGTTTTGTCAAGGCATTTACTTATGTCTACTCAGGTAGATTGTTTTAATACACTCTCCACTGCAGAAACACAATACCTTATAGGTGTCAACTAAGGCCTTTTTACTACTCAATGTATACTCATAAATTAATTGGAGCAAAGTTTTTGTGCTTTTTTAAAAGAATACCTCTTTTGGTTTTTGTACCAAGCATACTCCATATTATAGCAGATGTCAAATAAATTCAAGAAATTCTAATGTGTAACATTAAAGCTTTTGAATAAAGTAACAGGGATTACATACTACATTAAAATTAAGTTTTCTCAAAATTCATGATTATGAAAATGTGTCTGGTATGCGATTAGAACCATTGACTTCTTCCCTTCACAATTTCATTTCACATGCATGCAAGTCCATTAAAGAGCTCAAATTTTGAATTACAAAGTCATGTAACTAGCTTTGCAAATATTTCAAAGCAAACTTTAAAAGTTATACATGGTATTGCACTTACTGTCTTGAGCAACCTATTCTTATCAATAAAGGCACTGTGTTATAGCCTGCTCTAGACCATACAAACAAAGGAGGCCTTTAAAAAACCTGTTCCCACTATTGTGGAGTTCATCCTGTCAAGCCCAGTCTGAAAACCTTAACATCACTTCATCAGCCCTATTTTGCCATAATCTCTTTCACCTGTCATATTGAAGCAGAACAAACTGACTAACTCTATAAAAGGATCTGTTTTCTATTTTAGGTGTTTTGTCCTGGAAATGCTGGTGATGATGTCATCTCTAAGCACCGCCGCAGGTTAAAAGGCCAACTGCTGACCAACAAGTGCAGACTTCAGATCACAAAGAGGCACCGGTTTATTGCCTTTCCCAAGAAGTTTTGGCGTCACTGCAGGCTATAAAAAGAGAATTCCCACTGGGACCCTATGCCCACAGTCGCCCTCCACCCCAGGCCTCACACACCCCTTCAATTCTGCCAGGAGATTCCACAAGACAACTATAGCATTTCCATGGCAACAGTCACTAAAAGAATCGGGGGTGACTGTGTCAAGAGATGCAGCAAGAGGCAGTTTTAAACAAGAGGGAGGGGGGAAATGAAGGTCACAAGAGGGGTTGTTATTGTGGATGAATGGAGAGTAAAAGTTTTCAATGCAAGCACAAACATAGTAAGGCCTTGACATAGAATTAAACTTTTTCATATTTTGCCATATTACCGGTAAAACCAAAAAGGACTTTATAAGGTAACCATAAAAAATCAAGTTTGTAAATTGTCATGAGGAATAAAGAGGATGCAGAAGACATATGGAAAAGATGCTCCAATCAGATGAAACCAAACTTGAACTTTTGGACTTAATTAAAATGATCATATTTGTGGGAAAACTAACACTGGACATCAACTTGAACACACCACGATCACTGGTGAAACACAGCAATAGTATATTTTCCTCAGTATGCAACATAGTCACAAACAATGAAACACAGAGGGCTCTACATTCAAGACATTACTGGAAGACAATTTGCTAGGAGACTCAAAAAAGTTCTCCAAAGACCCGTTTGATTGCACCCAAAAGAGGTTCTAGAACATTTGGACTCCAGCTAGGCCAAACCTCTATAACTCCATTTGTAATAGATGTGAACAACATATCCTTTTCCTTCTACAGTAATTTGTATGGTATATGCATAAAAAGTTAAATACATTGATACATGTGGTTGTATTGGGACAAAATGTGGAAAAAGCACTGTGCATATTATATAAGAGCCTTCCAAAAACTGAAGACACTTCTTTTCACAATAATGTCTTTATTATTTCTTTGACTTTATTTTTTTACAAATACATATCTCAAAGTGAATAATTATACTCAATAAAGTTATAGATTTTTATATAAAATAAAAATACAGTAACCATCTCTTTAGGCCTCTTTTCAGTTTTGTAAAGTGCAGCTTTTTCTTGAGGCCAATTGGCAACAAAATTAACTGTTCAATATAGTACCAGTTCAAGTTCAAAGCACTGATTACTCAGGTATCGGACACAGTGTGCATAACATTTGGATTACTTTCTTGAAAACTGCTTTTCTACCCACGATATCAATTAAAACAATGTCCTAAAGTGAAATGTTTCTCTAAGTGTCAAGGCTGTTCTACTGGAAGAGGTCTTCTATAGCTGTCCTACTGCCTGCAAAGGACATAAACAGATGTCAAAAGAGGTAGATTGTAGAAAATGCACTACCCTGCTAATGTGTAAAGGACAAGTTATAAAGTATTTCAAAAGCTCTCAGTGGCAAATCAAACATATAAACCAGACACTCAAATAGACAAAAGATTTTACTTAAGATTAATTCAAATCAACTCAATGTTTAATTAAAACTGAAAAATACCTAGAAATTCATACAGACATGGAGAATTTCACAGCAAGCCCTTTCATCATCTCCACAAGGGCTGAGCTGTAGTAGCCCGGGGCATTTTAAGACCAGGTATCCGGGAAGCAGCTGGAGTTTTAGGGTTAGCAGGTGAGTTGCTGGCACAGGTTGTTGTCTTAGCTGATTTACTGCGGGCAGCTGAAATGACAGTTGTGCGTATGTTCTTGGCAGTGGCCGAGGATGGGCTGCTAGCTGTCCGCGACTGGGATGGCAGTTGACACTCAGAGTTTGGAGCAACACGTTTGGACACACGGGTGGGAGCTCCTCTAATAAAGGTAGATTGAGTGCTGCCACAGACCTTCTCTTGTGGAGTTCTGTCTGAAGACCTCCGAGTCAAAGTGGACTTCTCTGTAATCTGTGACTCATTTACAAATCTCTCCCGTGTACTGGTACTTCGCTTCACTTCCGCCTGAGCTATAGTTGGTCGAACAGAAGAAGACGAGCGAACTGAAGCGCTGCGGGGAATGGACGGACGTGCAGAAAGTGGTGGGTTAGCAGGCGCTGGAGCTCCGTTGGAAGGCTCAGTTTTGGAGTGAACTCGGGGTATGCCTGTGCTGTTGGAAGGGACTGTCCGTGACACAAACCCCCTCTTTGCCCCAATACCACTACGCATCAGGCTCTTCACAGTTCTAGCATCTTCTTTTGGTGCAATAGACACTGGAGCAATCCCCTCGTGCAGGTTGACATCCCTCTCCTTCCTCCACTTTGAGCAAAGACTTGGTGAAGGTCGTGGAAGTGGAGAGGTTGGGGGAGTTAGTTTCTCATATGACCGCAAACCTTTTACCAGAGTATGGCACTCCAGTGTTTCACCAACACGTGAGAATGACCTGGCAGTCTCTTTATCTGCAGTTGGCAAATCAGAGGCCTCCTTTGGCTGTGAATGACCAAACTCTGGCAGACTGGAGGGCATCCAGTCCTCCTTCATTGGGGTTAAAAACCCTCCAGTTTCTCCGTCTTTTGTTAAACTTGCATCAGGTAAAGATGTTGTTGTACTTATTTTAACTGTTGGACTGTACTTTGTCTGTGGCTGGAATGATACTTCCTCTGCAGATGATTGTAATTTGGTCCCAGTCTTTGTATTTCTGTCAGAAAGTGTTCCACAGTTGTTATTGGACTCATGAACTGAAGAGCTTCCAGATTTACTCTGAGTAGAACAATTACTATTGGACAGCCTACGTCTGCAAGCAGAGGTCTGGCTTTTCACACCTTGGGCTGATGTACTGGTGCTTACAGCAGCAGACTCTATACTAGAACTGTTCAAAGTCATGTTTTCAGGAGAAAAATCTGCCTTTTCTTTGTGTCCTGTTGTTTTCAGTTGGTCATGTAGAGAGTAAGAAATGCTCTCAGGCCCATACTGCTTCATAGTGAAGCTTTTTCCATGTTGAGAATAACTAAATACTGCAATGTGGGAGTCTTTTACTGCCTCCATTCTCTGTTTCGACATTTTTATCCCTCTTTCCAGAACAGACTCTTGGTCAAAGGGGGAACATCCCCCATCAGTCTCTGGCGAACTGCAAAGTATAGCACTGGTTTCGTGGTCCGAGGAACTGTTTGAATGATAACCAGTGGATGTCGGACTACTCCCCAAGACCGGAAAGCTCTTGAGAATAGATGAACTGTTGAGATGGGTGTCATTTTGCATGTGGTGCATGAATCTACGAGAATCAGTGGTTCTAAGACTACGGCGATTCCAGGTATAGTTCAGGTTCTTCTCTAAAAGTCTCTCCAGTTCATCTTGGTTTTCTTGACAGTCAGGCTCTCTGGCAAGACTCAGCCCCAGGTCCAGCCCTGTACAAACGGCAAGAGACCGACGCTTTTCCACAATCTTTCGTTGACATTCTAGACGTTTCTGCTCCTTGAGGTCCCGTTCCTCATTTTCCTATTTAAAAATGGAAGAAAAATTAACATTAGTCTTTATAAAGTGATCAACAGAGCAGTTATGTTTTTGTGACCTTCCAAGGCATCTCACCTGAACAGCTCTTTGGAACCGATGGCAAAACAAATGGAAAACCTTGCACGCCTCCTCTAGCTTGAAAGTGCTGTCATCTTCACAGAAAAACTCCATCAATGCTTGACTCGACATCCTCATACCCTCTACCTCGTCATCCGCCTCTTTCAGTCGCTCATTAGCCCTCTGAACACAGATAACACACATTTTCAGACACAGATTTTCATTCATATTGATCTTTATTTCTAACCAGATGTCAAACCAGTGACTTATACCTCCAGAAAGGATTGTGTCTGTTGCTTAATCTCTGTCTCATTTTCTACATTTGACTTCAGTTCAGCCACTCTGCTTTTTAACTTTGCCAGGTCATCTAGCACAGCTTCTTCACACAACCTGCAGAGTAAAAAATGTGTTTGCAAAATCCAAAGTGGAAATACAGACATGGCTTCAAACCTTTATTAGATAAACACACACTTTTGAAAAGCCTATTAGCTCAGACGTTGGCTCGGAGAGGCAGTTTTGTCTTAACCCACTTTCACACTAGCAACTAACTACAGCTGCAAAACGAGGGAGTGATTAAATAATGCAGTGGATTGCAATGTGTTAGCAGACTACAAGGAGATATTGTTGTTTCTGAGTGGGCTTTGTATCTTCCCTCAGAACTAATCACCACAGAATTCAGGATTCAACAGGATCCAAGGTTTGGGAAGAGACTGACCTGGAGGCAGAGCCAACGTGGCCTAGTTGGCTGGGAAAAGACAGTAAACTCTGGTCTTTTTTCACAGCTTCCTGTGGAGACGAAAACAATTGATTATCTTCTCCATTGTCTGAAAGGATACAATACGCAAGTTGCAAAATGATGACAATGAATGCACTCTGTGGAGTTTTTGGTTTCAAGAGAACACTTTGGCATTGTTTTGTACTTTGCTGCCTAAAATAATTTGTTCTTACAAGAGCCATTCTACCTTTTTTATTATATCTAGCTTTTCAAATGTGAAAAAGTGAAAAGTGTAGGCCCAGTGACCTGCAGGAGGCATCTATTTTTCAAGCATATAGAGTACAAATGATAACAAGTTGTTACTCTAGACTGTTTCATTGTGATTTTCAACAAACTACTTGAGTATTAAACAGTCAGATAGAAACTGGCCCTCAACAAACCTATGGAAACATTTTTTTTATAATGCAGCAAAAGTCCTGAGGTTGGGATTCAATACTCACATTATGTCACTGAAAATGTTTCTTCCAGTAAATCCACCCCTAACTGAATGAGCCTAATTTATAAAAGCCAATTCAAACAACAGCTAATGTCAACAAGTTTGAGTAATGACCACTATTGCTGACCTCTGACCTGCATTTTCACAGGAATTATACACATTTGTTTCAGGAGGATCTAGAAAACACCAGCTGGATACATTAGAAGACCAAAGAACATTTATAAACAAAGTTGCAAACTGTCTTTATAAATTCAAGTTAAAATAGTCAGTGACTATCAAAGCAGGTATTATGTGCTATTGTACTCTTATGACTATATTAAAACAAAAAACAAGATGATGACAGACAAAGACCACGTTGTAATCCAGGAAGATGCACACCCTGTCCAGGTGCACCTTTGACAGGCTGTTAGTCCAGCACAGATCTACTATCAGCACAAAGACATACAGCAGAGGCAACCATGTACAAATGCGCTCACAAATAAGTGCAACTTAGAGTGGTCAACACACCAGCACATGTTTTTGTAAGCTTGAATGACGCTTTTTACTGGGAGAAAACCTCCACATACGTTGGGAGAACATGCAAACTCCTCCCAGAAGTACCCTGGTCTGGATTCAAATAGCTGTTTTGGGCAACAGTGCTACCAACTCTACCTGTTGGTGAAACAAGCATCTCCCCTCCCAACTTTATCATACAATTCAGAACATACCATAGCAACGAAATGCAGCAAATTCATCCCTGGCTTGTTGGCTTTGGTGTCTGCCAATTTGAGAAGTGATGAAATTCGAAAACCAGCCGCATTCCCTGAATATCCACCCTGAAAAGAAATGCAGACAACTTTAAACAACAGATGAAAGCCTTGAATGCAAATCTCAATCAATCAACAGCTGAAGCATAAACCAAAAATAGCTGATCTTGCATTTTCAGAACCATTCAATAACTGAACGACTGACTGAATGCTACTCACAGCATTCATGTAGTTCCCTGCTTTCAGCACCAGACGGAGGATGGAGTGCAATTCGGGACAGCTCAGCAGTTCTAGGAGTGTAAAGATAATCAATATTGTGCCTTAGGGCTTAAGTAATGACAATTAATGTGTATCCAGCTGACATCAAGGCCATGTCAGCAACTTTTATGCCCCCAAAAATAGCAGTGCATGCAGGTTTCTAGTTAGCTTGAATGCTAAATAGCTTATCTCATTTCCACTGTGGCGCCTGACAACCACTCAAGACTAAACACAAGAATTTTAGCAGGCCTATACAGTCCCAAGTCTTAATGGTGGTGGAGTACACAACTCCCTGCTGTTACTTTACCTCTTGCCGCCTCCCTGAGACATCTGGCTGCCACACACAGAGAGGTCAGAGCAGGGTCAAACTCTTGTTGTAGGATCATGGCATCCAGACGGAGTCGAAAACTGGTGAAAGAAAAATGAGTAAGATGGATCTATCAGCAAGAAGGGTTGACTGATGAGACAAAAGGGCACTCGAGATCATTCTTCTGTTCAACAAACAGAAGAACAAGGTTGAGTAAAGAAGGTTGAGGCAAAGTGAAAAAGTAACAAAAATGTATTGGTATGGATGTACATCTGCATGTTTTGTTGGGGATGTACCTGGGAACTTCCACTAAAAGCAACATGAAAAGATCAGGCTCTCCGAGACAGCTCTGTTCTCCACAGAACCTCCTAAGGCGACATTCCTGAAAGAAAGAAAAAAAGACATATGCTGTAAAAAAAAAAACAGAAAAAAAACAACTTGTTAAGATTCAGGTCCAATATATTTCAGCAGGATCTTCGTCTGGAAACAGACCACATCATACAAAGTGGTGTAATGGCAAACTTTTGATCATCCTAACTAAAGCCAGATGAGTAAGGGGAGCATGGTGGGGGAAGGTGAAAAGGAAGCAGACTGTCAGTCGTTGTATTTGCACGCTAGATTAAACCCTTTACCTCCTCACTGTCAGGAAGCAGTTTGGAGAGCTCTGAGAGTTTCTCTGCTCCATAACGATCTCCAACACCGTGCCTGATATCTTCAATGATCTCCTTAGCTGGCCTGTGAAAAGAAAGGCAAAAGCTCATTTCACAATGCCAGCTTAAGACAAAACAGAAAACTAGATGTGTGCTGTGTAAGACGAAAAGTCTGACGCAACAATAATAAAAGAAAGTTCCTAGAAGACAAACAAAAGGCAGAAATGCTCAGGAGACAACCGAGGACTTTAGTGTGTCATGAGGAGGGACTGAAACCGAGACAACTGTTTAACCTCTGCCTCACTTTCTCGGGATGAGACCAGGATTTACTATTCCAGTAATTTTTCATTATTTTCCCCTTTCTGTTACATTCCTCCACCGATGATCATGCTACAGAGTAACTCTTGTCGACCAGTTCATCTTATTCTTATCTAAAACTGTCAAAGAATCAATTTTTTGAGGAACGTTCTTTCTGAATTGCTAATCTACTGGAAACAAAACCCTGAATGCAATGACGTAAATAAAACCCAAAAACTAAATTATATTTAAGTCTCTATCAGACAAAGAAAACACCAAACCAGATTTTGTTTAAACTGCAATTGCGCTAACAAAACTTTTACTGTGTCACTCTTTGTGACAGACAGAAAACAGGCGCCCAACAAGACAAATACTTGTATGCAGATGAGAGTCTTTTCATAAAAAAAGGCTTTTTCCTGCAAGTCCCAACAAATCTAGTTTAGAAAAGAAAGCATCTCCAGTTGAGAATCTCATGGTGGCATGGCAGCATTGAAACTTGGCACTTTCCATGACTCTGTGAGCAAGCATTGCATAATTGTCGACACAATAGTTCAGGGTGTCCCAGAGGATAGTGTATTTAAGCTCACCTAAATGGTTATGAAACAACTCTTTCCATTATAATAGGTGCAGCTTTAAACCACACAAAGAAGGTTTTAGGGGATGGCTGACGAAGACAACCCACTGGTGGTTTCTCAGTCAGCAGGGGGCAGATTCAAGATGAGGCATTCTTTACGCGCATCAGCAGGTGTCACCTCAGTCTCCTAAAGAGCTACTTACTCATTGGCCTCCTTAAAACTCCAGCTGCTTAGGGTGCTCAATCCCTAGCAATACACCAGACATCCCCTTCACTGAAGGGGTTTTACACCTCTCACACCCGTTAACGTCTGACATATGGCTGCTTTCTGCAGTTCAAGTCAAGTACTAATCCCTGGGATTCATTTGGAAACATTGGTATTCACCTCTTTCTCTGAACCTATTTTTAGTTTGGGTTAATTTGGTAAAATGCAGGGGGAAACCCTTAGTGCAATAGCTAAGACGTAAGGTGTGTAAGGCACTTTCTTTACTTATGATTGTGTAAAAACAAGGTTCACAAAATACTTTTTCTCCATTAACTTTTTCTGTGCACATATTAAAATATATCAGATCAAATAAATGTTTATGTCAGGCAAAGATAAGCAGTCAAGTAGTCTGATGGTTCTTTGGTGCCTGAAAACCTAGATAACCTTTTGATATCTAGAGAAAACTTAGTGATCTTAAGCTTAAGTGCAGTGGGGTTATGTCACAGTACAATGATCCAAAGTACACAACAGTTCCACTGCCGAGTGGCACAAAAAAAAAAAGACAGGATTTGGAGTGGCCTAGTCAAAATCCAGACTTAAACCCAATTGAGATGCTGTGGCATGATCATAAACAGGCTTGCAAACTGTTCAAATAATACAATTCTGCAAAGAAAAGTGGCCCAAAATTTCTTCCCAGACTCATTGAGCGTAACCGCAAACACTGGGGAGCCGTCGTTACCGCCAAGGGTGGAACAACCAGTTTAAGGTTTGTAGAGGACAATTATTTTTTCACACTGGTGCAAGTTGGTTTAGGCTTTTTTCAGTTTTTAATAAAGACTTATTTCAAAATTTAATTTGACATTTATTCTGGTTGCCTTTTATATTAAAATATATATGATGAGCTGAAACATTTAAGTCTGACAAAAAAAAAACTTTTGTAGTGCTGTAAAAACATTCTGTTCAACTTAAAGTCCAGTTCCAATGATCAATAAGTCAAAACCTGCATAATATATCAGATCTATTACTGTATAAAAGCTCCCACAGAACTTTCTGGACTGCAATTAAGATTATAATTTAAGAAACGGTATCTGTGCCTGTAATATAGTTATAGCGACGCTTGTTTGATTGCTGCATAAAATGTTCATTAAGTAATTAAGAAACCATAGCTACATTGTTTTTTATGCTGAAACAGAAGAAAGACATTTTAAAACCTTGTTGCTGAGATGGATACAATAAATCTCACTATATTGAGTGTATGTTTGCTATGAACCCCATTAACACTACTATCATGCACCACTAATAAAGTTTCAACAACATAGAAAGAAAGCAGCAGTAAATCTTTAGCTTTGATCAGTTAAAAACTTCAAATCTATAAAGGAGTTACGAATCTTACATTTTGAATTGCCGCAGAAATATTCCTATGTTCATGCTGCGCTTGGAATCCAGTAGGAAAATCTGTAAAGAAGCATAGAACACACACACCCACTTAGGACCAAGCAAGCAAAAATGCCAAAAAGTTTGTTGCCATTTAAACGGTCTGACCTCTCCCAGGCTAGCCTGTGGGGATCTGCACCGTAGCAGCGCCGAACGTCGCCTCAGTGTCACGGTTCTGTCCCTTGGCATGCTGTCCTTCTGCCCAAACAACTCATCCAGAGAATGGAGGTCAATAGGAAACTCATCCTCGTCGGGGGCCACACCACTCCACACGCTCTTCCTGCCTTCCACTTTCTCTTTGGGGATACGCTCCCAGTTCAGCTTCCTCAGCCGACTCTGACCTACAGTATCTGCCCGGCTAAAAGGTGAGGAGGATGCAGGCGGCAGTGGGGGAGGAGGCGGAGGAGGAGGAGGTGGTGGTCCTTGAGGGGCAGTCAGCACCTGACGTGACTCCATGGCTGTCACTACCACGGCATCAGCAGTGGGCTTAGTTCCATGAAAGGCATGAGATTCCTTGACGGCCACAGTCAGGTTGATGTGCATAGAGGCTGTCTGGTAGTTAGAGTACGGGGTTACCACAGGTGAGCAGGCTTTGCGGCCTTGCTCTAGAGAAGTCTTTCTGCTCTTGGTCCAAGTTCAATCCATAAAGTCTAGAACACAAAACAGATTCAAAACTGGAATTATAAATCAGGAAATCAAACCAGCTAAAATGTTGATGACTTGCATGAAATGTGGTTTCGTTTATTATTTTATTTTCAACCTGCTTCTCGTGCAAAAGATTCCCCTGGTCTAAAAATCCAGCCCGTGACTCAACTTTCACTGGAAATATCAAAGTACTTTTACAAGAAAGTACAAGGAAGGCAAGATGAGCTCTTCCCATATGTGGGTTGTTTGAACAGCTTGTCTCATCCTGTTCAGTTTCACCTCATTGCATGTGCACGCACACAGGCACTCTTCCATCATAGACCTTCCTTTCTAATTATAAAACAACCAGACACCAAAGGCAAGCAAAGACGCAAAGTTAACCAAACGAACAAATGAAGGGTCAGCAGCACCCAGAGCAATGATTTTCTTACCTACAGTACAGACCAAAAGTTTGGACACACTTTCTCATTGAATTCAATGAGAAGGTGGGTCCAAACTTTTGGTCTGAAGCTGAAGTTTGGACACACAGTTGTGTCCAAACTTTTGGTCTGTACTGTACATCTGAAAGACATACACACTCCTGCGCATCCAAGTTCTAGACTGGAACAGTGACACATATTTTGTGTACTTCCAGTAAAAATCGGATTAATTATGCATCTTTTGTCTCGGCGTTTGACATACAATTTCTTCATCTCTTGCGCTATCTGCCATGAGTCATAGCTTTCGGGAAAACTACAGGCCAATCTGATGGCCAATCTGTTTCATGGAGATCCGCATGAGCACGCTGCAAAAGCCACAGCCAGTAATCTCAGTCATGATCAATTCATGAGATCTGTATCTAGACACCATTTAGTGGGACCTGCATCCTTATAGCTGAAGAATATCACGCGAGAAAATTCGTGTATTACTTTATATGTGTGGGTTTTTTTTATTGCGTTGCAGGGCATAGAAAAAGAGTAAACCAGTCTAAAATAGTTTATAATAGACTTTTTACATGCTGCCATTTGTTGTAAAGTAGTATTCCACGAAATATTGTTTATTCCAGCAAAATGTAAGATACACAACAATATTTCAGCTTAGTTTTAAGTAAAATAAAAATCACATTGTTTTGCTCATTTTCGTTTCTCCTTCAGAACCAAGTCAGGTTGTTAGTTTGACTTACCTGATGGCCGCAGAAGTGAGTCTAAAAGCCGATATAAAAACCCACGACCACCGATATCGGTTCCATACGTTTACGCTGACTTTGTCTGTAAATTCCTTTATTCCTAAAAACTTACTGCGCCTCGCTCGCTGCAATCTCGCGTCCTCCTCAACTTGTAGGGAAACTTCCACACTGCTCCATCGCGAGCGCGCAGGCGCGCACCCCCACGCTCATATGCAATTTTCTCCCGCATCCTCCCATTTTTCCCATGGGCGGACTGAGGGTTGTCAGGTGGTATAAGGTCAGTCTTCAACCTGAATCAGCTGTCAAGCTTTGAGCATCTCGATATCCACGGGAATGGATGGGATATCTATAATGAAACGTGTGACTTTCTAAGTAATACTCAGTCAAGTTCTAAAACAATATATTTTATATAGTAATAACAAATGATTTCCATGTTTTAAAGTCTAATTTTGTTGTTTGCAACGCTTGTCAGTCCAAAATAAGACTGCAGTCTTAACTGCCTTGGGAAAAGATTCACACCCTTAAACTTTTTTTCACATTGCGTCAAGCTGACACCAGTTTTTTTTTTTCAATCAAAATTTAAATAAAATTTTAGCTAACAAAAGTAAGAAGTATGAATTATGAAGTGAGAAATTTTTACAGCAATAAATCTGAAATATGTGCTGTGCATTTCTGTTCAGCTTTTACTCTGACAAAATGTATCAGGAGTCACATAATTTGTATTTATAGTAAATATGTCAATTTGAACTCTTTGAAAGATTTATCAGAGAAGATTGCTGAGTAAACATAGGTATGTAGACTAAGACGTGGAGAAGTTTATAGCAGGTTTCTTGCAATAATGAGCAATGCGTGATATCTTGTATCCTTTTTGTCTCACCTGTTGCTTTGAGTTTTCAGTTGGTATACTACATAAATAAAGTTATTTGAATTGAACCGAATAAGATCTCAATAAGACTGAGGGTTGTAAAAAGGCTCAGTGGGTATAATTTTTTTTTGCAAGTCACTGTAAAGCATGCCCAGTGTCAAGAACTGTGCAGACAACATGACATGTCTCTGTTTCAGGTTTATCATCAAATTGGTGAAATGCATTTGGTGCAGAGAACCTTGATTGTACCTAGATGGGCATGCTAATGAGAAACTGAGAGAAGGAGCAGATTGGTATCAGACATGGGAAATTATGTCTGCATCTCCTCCCTGAAGCAAGAATGACACATGCATGAAAGCTAAGAGGCTAGAAGTCCCTTTAGGGTGCTGAAATGTCCCAGGTGGTGAGATACAGACCCATGACGCCGACCTTTCATCTAAGGTGATCGAGCGCTCCTGGCCCACGCCACCTAGCTCTCTGCAGCTCCAGCTCAGGTAGCCCCTTTCACAGGCCGCGCTGACAGACCCTCTTCATCACGTGTGGGCCTGCAGTAATTAGCAGGTTATGACCCCAAATATATGGCTTTTATTGTGTTTGAGCCGTGGGGTATGTTATGGTGCGCCCAGCCAGAATAAACGTCTCTCAGGAAATTTTACTTTCTGTCCAGCCGCTCTCTCCTCAGAGTACAGTACACCTCTTAGAATACAAGGAAATGCCTCTGATGAGAGACAGCAGCTTTATAGTCCATGAGGGGCCTGAACAACCTGATACAATTACACCTATTATGCCAGCATTTATGTAGCGAGGACATTGCAACAGTGATTAATGAACAGCAGGGACTTAACTTGGCTTCCCTCACTGGTTTCAATAAAATGGGTTGGACTGGAAACACACAAACAGTCTTCCAGCTGGATGAAATAGAGAACATCGGTGTTTGTGTGTCTCTCTTGGCTCATCGTTTTATGAATGAAGGTGCTCATTTGTAACATTTGCAAGTATTTATCCACGACGGGAACAAGAACTTTGAGATTTTTCTCTTATGTGTGGCTTTTCTTTGATGTCTAAACCTGCTATACTTCATTTCCTAATGGAGACATAAGGTGTAAACACAAGACCGCAGTGCCAACTACCCTGTAGCTCAGCTCTTAGATCAGTGGGGCTGCTGCAGCCACGGCAGCCAGCTTTAGCCCTTCATCATCTCCCCTTCTTAATCTCACTTTGAAGTCCTGGAAGAGTTGCTTAAAGGTGAACACTATTAGCTCCCACCTCCCTTTCTTTAAACACATGTTGGAGATATACTCTTAAACTCTTAAACAATCCCAGAAATCAAATTACACCAAAAAACATGTTTTACATGTTCTGTTTTGACACGGTGATCAGATTCTCTACAGTGACCTCTGCCAAAATTGGCTTTTACGCCGCACAAATGAATCCGGATGTGGCTAGATCAATAGAATAGATTTATTTATTTTATTTTTTTTCCCCAGATGCACCATTCACTGTATAGTTTGTGAAAGAGGCAGTAAAATTGTCCCATGTGGAAGTATCGATGTTATGAGTGAGGGGTTTTAGTGTTGATCTGCCTCTGGTTTGCCTTCTGGGTCTAGGCCACTTCCATGCTTGAGTGAAATAGGTCAGAGTGACTGTTGCTCTGTGGGGGTACTAAACACATTCATGTGTGTAGTTGTGCAAGAGGAGAGCTGTGTGCACACGCCGACATGCACACCCACACACACACACACACACACCTGGATCTTATTCTAGACTGTGGGGACAGCAGGTCTGGGGTGGCATTCATAATCCAACCCAGCTTTCTCAGATCTTTTTTGGTTTTCCAGCTGCACTCAGATCATGTGCAATTGTCCTAAACAGTGTTGTATAAAGTACTGAAATCTCAGAGTCAAGTAAAAGTACAAGTACCTCTCCAAAATACGACTTTGGTAAAAGTCGAAGTCACTGACTGAAATGTTACTTGAGTAAAAGTCTTAAAGTATCTGAAACGTCTTGTACTTAAGTATGGAAATTACTGTAAAAATGGATGTACTCAAGTAATGTAATGAAAAGTACAAGTAAAAAGTAAAACAAGGCAAGTTTGAATGACATGTCTGATATTTTGGTAAACTTGTCAAATAAACGTAAAATAATGTACCCAACCAAGTGCAGGCAAAATGAAACCTGCTAATAAATTGTTCCAGTTTTAAAGAGTAGCACATGTTAATGGTTTGTGGTTTTGAACTTGCATGCCTTTCCTATATTCGTTACATTTAGTCTAAATTGCTATCGCTATGGCTTCTGTCCCCCATTGAACTAGGGTGACCAGACGTCCTCTTTTTCCCGGACATGTCCTACTTTTCAGACCTAAAAAGATGTCCGGGGGGAATTTAAGAATTGTCCGGGATTTTGGTCAATTGCCTCAAAACACATTACATAGCTTACAGTGCATGATAGGGCACGGCGCTGCGTGTCACGTAATCCTTGAGCCGCGTCAGTGCGGGCAGCACTGTTCTGTGTACGGCCCTCCCACCCACCCGATGTAACGTGTTCTCATTTCTGATTTCCCCAACAATGGGAGAAGCGAAACAGGTGTATCCTATTGGAGGTGATGAACAAGCCCAGGCAAGCAGGCTACGACTTTGTTCGGTAGCCTGCTTGCTACTTGCTAATCAGTAGGTGGGGTCAAAACACTTTGTTTCTCTCTCTCGCTGTTTTGTAACGAGTAACTAAACCACACATTGAAAATGTATCGGAGTAAAAGTACGCAATTAAGTTCGGAAAAATAGTGAAGTAAAAGTGAAAGTCATCAAACATTTTCATACTCCAGGAAAGTACGAAGTACTCCAAAATATACTTAAGTAAAGTAGTGAAGTATTTTTACTTCGTTACTATACAACACTGGTCCTAAATGGCCCAACAAAGATTTCTGCCTCTGGTTAGAGGACCTGATAAGTAGTGACAATAAGAGACAGGCAGGATATGTGCACAAGCCACCATATGTGAACACACATGTGGTTGTGCTGCACAGAAAACCATTTAAGACTGCAGACAAGAAGCCTTATTCAGGCTTGTTTTTCAGGCTTACTCATCTTGTTTTGTTGTCTTAGACTGAGCAGGGCTGATGCTTTAGTGAGTATGTGTGCACATCATATTATGTTTTTGGTGAGTTAAATGGGCCCCAGCATAGACAGAAAGGATGCATGTGGTTTGTGGTGAGGTGGCTTTGGATAATTTGTTGTATTTCTGGGGTTAAACTCTGCAGGGAGGAGGAAAGGCTGAGGTGCTTGTGGTCAGTTGTCCATGGGGGAAGGGTTGACCTCACTAGTCTTTGCACATCTGGCCACTGGAGCCATTTCCGACTCCAATTAGGATTTCCTGAGACTCAATAAAGCGGATTATTGGCCCACAAAAACAGCCAGACATACTCACCCACCCATCCATTGTCTTCAACAAATTCAGCTGCTGCGCTCATCAGACTGAATAGAGCTACAGCTGTGCTGGTTCTTTCATCTAAGTTCTAAACATTTTGTGTTGTGCCTTTCTAAAGTATTCTTACCTCTTGGACTTGTTTGCATCCTGTCACTTTATAACTATAAACTGTGTAAAACTTTGTTGAGATTTTAGGTCATAGACCCACACATAGAAACACATTGTAAAGCGGAAGGAAGATCATTTGTGGGTTTTAAAGCATTTTACTGGAAGAAATATGAAATCATCTGCATTTCTATTCAAGTCCTGCCACATAATTTAAATGAGATTTTGGTCGGGACTTTGGATGTCACAATGTACATGAATATGCTTTAATCTAAACCATCCTATTGTAGTTCCTGTTGTATGTTTAGCATCTTTGTCCTGCAGGAAGATGAACCCCTAGCCTAGTCTTACGTATTTTGCAGCTACTAACAGGTTGTCTTCTAAGATTTTCCAGTATTAACTCTTTATTCGAACTAGCTTCCCTGTCAAATTTCTTCTTCCCCCTCTTCTATGACGGTCAAGCACAACTAAGAATTGTCCTGTCAACAAATTCTCCCACCTAAGCAGTGGATCCTTACAGCTCCCTCATTGTCACTGTGACCCTCTCGGCTTTGTCACCGATTATGCTCTCCCCGTCTTGTCTGTTTAGATGTACAGTCATTTCTTGGTCTTTTTGCTATGTGATACACTTTCTATTTCCAGATGGTGGACTGAGCAGTTCTCCATAAAATGTTCAAAGCTTTTGATATTGTTTCATACCTCAACTTTGCTCTAAACTTTTCCACAACTTTATTACTTATTTGCCTTGCAAATAAGGCAAATAAGCCTGGGAAGCTGGGGTGCGCTGATAGGGGGTCTGAGCGGCTCCTTGTGTGGCTAGAGGGATCACACAGTTCTTTTGCCGTGCTGAATCTTCAGTAATTTACTTAAAACCTAGCTGTATTTACAATTATCTTAAATTACACTCAAATGGACATCAAAGAGCAACATTAAAAGGGGAGGAATACAACATATCCCACTTTTCAGGTTTTTCTTTGTGAAACCTTCTTTTTAAAACTTGTATAATTTTCTTTCCACTTATCAGTTATGCACAAAACATGTTAAAGTTTGCAGTTCTAATCTAACAAAATGGGAAAAAGTAAGAAAGAAATTATTTTTATACATAGCACTCTATGATTGATTTTTAAGAGCATTCTTGTGGTAATAAGAATAAATTTCAGGAAACATAAAGTGATTTTCTCCCTTAATCCCTGAAACAGCACAGTCTTTATGACAACATGACGTTGAGCACAAAGCATTAGCACAGAGTTCAGGGAAGCTGGGATGCACTGATAGGGGGTCTGAGCGGCTCCTTGTGTGGCTAGAGGGATCACACAGTTAATATTCAAAGAGCCGAGCTTGTTGTAAAGAAGCAACTAAATAGAGATTGACAAAGCGCATCGGTCAAACAAAGGCTTCTCCCTAAGTAGGCTGTGTGTATATAGCAAGAAACGTAGTAAACGAATGGACTTTGCTGCGTTTGCTATAGACTTTGATGTGTAAAGTCTATAGAAAGTTATTAAAGCAGGGGGTCCACCACAACAAACTCAACTACACATAAAACGAGACTTAAATTTATTCTTAAACATTGACCAAAAACTACACATTGTGGTCCCAACTTACATCATTTGTTGTAAACTCTTAAAACATTTTTATTTGACCTAGTTTCCAATGAGACTTCGAGGAACTGTATGTGTGCTCCATATGAGTGTTGACTCCATGGTCTACGTGCTTTAGGTTGAGTAACGCAGAATCCCTTCTACATCAACCAAAACTCACCAAGCGCATAAACACACAGACAGTCACTTCAACCATCCAAACCTAATTATTCCAGGCCTGCTTCCCTGTGCCAATGAGTGATGTCACCCACTGAGAGACAGTGGGATTGTTGGCTCGGCGCCTGAGGGTGGCCACGCTGACAGGGAGGAGAGCAGAAACAAAAAGAGGAGGAAGTTAGAAGAAGATTAGCGGTTGAGAGGTTTGCAAAGAGGTTTGTCCTGCCCCTCATGTTGGGATTGCAGAGGTTAACCTGCTCTGCTCCTGAACCCACAGAGCCCAGTCTCTACACTATACTTTCTCCATCTCCCGTAGACTTTCAAATAAACATTTAAGGCTGAAAAGAAAACGCAGAAGGGACCATGAGCGCAAGGTCCCAAGGGGTCTCCGTCTAGGATTAACCTAGCTGTTGCCCTCATCCCATCAATTCCACTGGAATTCACGTTGCTGAAGCTTATTCATTCTCACCAGCTTGTTGCACAACAATGCCCAGTGCCTTGTCCTGCAGCACCGGAGCTGTTGGTAAAACAAGGCACCCTTGGGCCCCGGGACCCTTGAGCCAAGGCCCACTTTCTTGTGCTGTGGATGGGAACCTGTTGACGCTGTAGCTATTGTGCGACTGACTGGACATTTGGGGCAGACGTCACAACTGCTAACTAATGAGTGCTGCAAAACTTTTTAATAGCTTGAAAACAATGTTCAGGAGGATGGGAAATATGCTCACTTTCTCTCTTGTGAATGGAAAAAATGTATACTGCAACCTTTTTCTTTTCAAAATGACATTGCTTGGGTAACAATATGAAACAGTGTCTTGTACTCATGCATCAGGTGCAGGAATGTGGGAGTCAGGTTCTTTTGGTAAAAAATGCTAAATGTTCAGTTTGTACAGTGACTTTCAAAAATGTTGTAAAACAATTGCAAAATTCTGTTTGCTTTTTGGGGTTTTGATATGACAGACTGATACAAAGCAGTGTAAAACTGTGATTTTTATTGTTTGCAAATAAAAGTCTGAGCAGTGGGATGTGCATGTGCATTTGTCCTTAGCTCACCCCGAGTCAATACTTTGTGAAACCACTTCTCAAACGTGAGAAACACTGGAGGTTTGTTGAGGTTCGATTCAGCAGTCTTATCTGGAAGAGAAAGCAGGGGGTGGGAGGCAGTAAAGATGAGTTTACACACCACTACTATAAAAAGTAACAAAATCATTACAGTTTTGGTCTCATCATAAATATGCTTTAATCTAAACAATTTTATTATCACTCAAAGTTTAGCGCATCCTAAGGGTTTATTTTAACAAGGCTTTCTTTTTTCCCCCCTTTTTCCATAGAGAACAAATTTCTGCAGAGTAGATTCCCCCAACTTGATTGTGGAGTGAACCAAGCTATACATTTTGTTGTCCAATGCAATTGTACTCCATAATGTATATTATTTTCTTTCTTTCAGTAGCTAGTGCATTTTTAATTAAACTACTTTTTTTGAACATTGATATGATAGACTGACACTTTGTGTCAGTCTATCATCTCAAAACTCAATAAAGCAAATAGAATTTTGCGATTGTATTACCACACTTTTGCAAGACTTTTAAGAGAAATCCTGCCAGCCATCACTAAGTAGACAGGTTTGCCTGACCTAATTTGGAGAATGATCTGAGACATTTGAGTTTAGTCACTTATACCTCGTAACTCAGTATTTTTACAGTCATTTTAGATTTTTATATTGGGCAGGGCTGTGCTCAATATTGATGCCTGTCATACTGCTTGGAGTAATGCTGACTCCATATTTTTTCTTCCCACTTAGTCAAAAAATGGGCTACTACCAACCCCACTTGTACTGTAAGGATGACCTCAAAGCAGCAAACAGGGTGCAGCCGAATGAAGCACAAATGACTTAATGCGAACCAGATAAATAGGAAGCTGGCGTGGACTTTTTCTTTCTCCTCCCTGGAAATCATGTGCAAGACCTCTCTCCCTTCCTTCCTCTCCCTCTGACACATGGAGATCTGGCATCTTTGGCAGAGGGAGAAAAGAGAACAAACAAAGAGATGAGTGACCAACATGGAGATGTGAAGACCAGCTGAGTTATTTGATAAAAACCCAGTAAAATTGAGAGGCAGGCTGTTGCCAGGCTGTGCTGTGAGAAAGTGAGAGTAGTGCAGTTGAACTGCTTTGAAAAGAACTAGCCCTCTGTTTACTTACACTCATATGCTGCTTTAGAAGCACTGCGATTACCACCAATTGCTCACTATGACCTATTATCACTCTTTCTGAGCCTTTATTAACCACTCAGCTTCTTAAAAGGAACTAAAGGAATTAACAATTGGAAGTAGCACTGAAAGCAGGTTGTAAGAAAAACATTTTATGTAAAGGTATGTTTTGGTAGTGATGTCACCACTTTTTATAGTCATCATAGATAAGGTCCTGTAAGGATGAGACTTTGCTCTGTTTCGTTTGAATCACATACTAAATATTATGTTTGTACTCTCCATGTCTGACCTACAACCTCAGAAAAAAAGATATTTGTTGTTCTGATTACATCTATAATTACAGGTAGAACCAGTCTGTATATTGCACAGACTTTTCTGCGTGGAGTGTAACCTGGTAACCTGGTTACTCGGGTAACTTGGTTACTCAGGTTAGCAGGTTGCATTGTACCAATATACAAAACCATGCATGTGGGGCATAAGGTGAAATTGTGTGCACAGAGTAATTTTGGTTTGAGTATCTGTGTGATAAACTAACAAAAATTAGTTACTCCAGATGTGACCAATGACCATTCAAATGTCTGTTGACATGTAAAAGTCAGCTGAAATAGGTATTTCAACATGAAGAATGTAAAAAAAAATGCTAAAATAGATTTTGCTACTCATAAAACAATCATTTTTTTCTACGCTATGTACATTCAAATCTAGTTTTTATTATGTTTTATGAATTGTAAATATGGTCTGTAGTGGTGTAGTACGTCTACACAAGAAATAGTCATTCACTCTCAAACAATGCAGAAAAGAGGTACATTCCTCTTCATGTGTCCCTCACAGTCACCTCTGATTCTGTTTTGTGAAACCTATAGAGGAAATGGTCTCAGAGGATTATCATGGGCTGGTCCTGGACACAAAACCAGAAAGAAAGAAAACAAGATATAGGCATATCAAGAGAGACCTCAAAAACAAAGTAAACTAGAAGATAAAATGATTTTCAGTTAAATGGTTTCGGACCATGAAGGTCAAAATCTCAGAGGCCACTTGTTTGACTCAAAGGAAATCAGTGACTGGCTTAATCTGCGCTCTTCTGAATAGAGGAAAACTGCTGCTCTCACATTTAAAGGTTTTCAGGATTGAAAAGGGCAGTAGACTCACATCCATCCTCCGCACATAAATCCAGATAGTGTACACCCCCATGCTGTGGTGCATTCTGGCACACTCACTGGTAGTAATTGTGTGCCTTGCTGCTCTGGGCGTGTCTGAATATGGAGCAGGGGTGTGAGAGGAAGTCAGTGGCGAACAGAGGTGTTGAACCCTGTCATCCTGTTGTTAGTGGTCACACCTGTCTGTTGTACACGGAGAGTGCGGAGAGTCAACAGTACGTGCTAAGTTTGTGCATTGTGAAATTTAACAGAGGGGAACCAGTTAATTATTCCACAGCCATAACATGGCATGGAAAAAAAAACACACACAGCTTAAAAAGCTGAATAGATACAACCAAATAACAATCTGCAGTACACCCACTTGTATTCAGTTGCAGTCTTCTGTAAATTGTGATAGCAAACTTGTTTAATGTTTCTCTTGCTCAACAAGGACATGCACTACAGTGTGTACTTAATTCTTAACGGTCCACCAATTCTGAGTTGAGCAAAAGGAGGAGGATGAGAAGCTGATCAGGGAGGGAGGTGATGTCTGGAGAATCTAGATGTTTTCTCACTCCGAGCCAACTTGTTTTATTTGCTCATGTTTGTTTTGTCTTGTTGTGTAACTATCTCAGCTCCGCCTTCATTCAGGCATTATTCCCTTTCTTGTCGTACAGGAGACCCCACAGTGAGTCTTGTGCATCTCAGTCGTCTCCAGCGAACCACATGGAAGTCACATATTAGCCTGGGCGATCGTAATGCATGGCTCTCGTTTGTACTGTGTTCTGGCATAAACAGAGCACGCCTGATTACATCCATTGGACACATTAACAATGTGGCCATCATAGTAGTTAAGAGGGGCACATGAGAGCTGGAAGGATCCAGGGCCACAGATCTGGGCACAGAGCTGCTCATTCATATGTAGGCCCTTTGAATCATAACTGACATGGAGGTTTTCTTTGAAGTTCTTTCTGGTGAGTCCTGCGATGTAAAACTGGTCTAATATGCTGAAATATATCTGTTGTGTCACTGTACCGCACCGCTACACACACCCACACACACACCCCCACACACCCACACACACCCACACACCTCTCATCCAGTGAATTGCATTGGATTAATACCCCTTGAACTTTTTTTTCATTTTGCCATGTTAAAAACACAATTTCATTTTTTTTTTACAATGATTTGTCTAATTGATCAAGACAGATTATGGAAGGGAAGATGCATGAACTTCAAAAGTTTAGACATCTGAACAGTTTTGCAATCATTTGTAAAACCTTTGCTCTGAAAGCTACATAGTTTTCACAGTATATATTTCGGCAAATACATACTGCTTGAGGTATAATTTAATTACTGAAATAAATTCTACATTAAAGTTTTAACAAATAAGTGACAGTTTTAACAAATACCGTACATAAAAAAAAAATCACTGAAATTACAGCTTTGCATATTAAGAGTGACAAACATTTGCTCATTCTTTTTTGCAAAGTAGCTCAATGAATAGGAATGAAAGGATGTTTGGTGACAATATTTGCAGACATTCTTTTATCTAGTTTGCCTAAACTATAAAGATAATGTCTAGTTTAGGCAATAAAATACAGAGAAGCTCTAACTTGAGGAAATGTGAAAGAGCTCCAGGAATAGAACACCAAAACAGTTTTTACTGATTGAAGTGGGATGACTTTGACTGATTAAATAAATGACATGCTTGTGTCTCATAGCTGGTGTGCCACCAGGTGCTTGATATGATTGTAAAAACATGGGAGGGACACAGATGGTGCAGCCAGGTCTCCAGTGGCCATAATAACATAGTACTCTCATACAAATAACAGATAGGGTGCTTATTATCGCGGAAAATACTGATACAGCCTACTTAAAGAGCCGTGTACTGTTTTGTCAGAATAGATTTAACATAAATGAAAATAAAACTGCCTTTGGTGTGTGGAAAGACTAAACGTTTTGTTTCGTATGCTTTGAAAAGTCATTAGCGAAATTGTGAATAGTGATAAATCCACAAGCATACATCGAGTATTCTGTGTCCTCGCCCCATTTCCCCAGCTGCACAGGGGAGGACTTTGCAGAGTAATCCTAATTACGAGTTTGTTGGTTTTAGTATTATGAATCACACAATGGGCGATTTGCTCAATGGCAAGAAAGCAGAAGAAAACAAGAAAACAGGTCTCCACAACCTGCATATGAGCCTGCATGTCCAAATTACTGGTTATATCACTCAGTGTTTTTCTTGGCCTAATTTAACAACATTAGAAACTACATAAGGGTATTGCTTTACAAAGACTAGATTTTCAGTTTGAATAGGTGTCATATTACATGCTGGTTGATTAAAGCCTAAAATACTTTTAGTATATTAGACTATAGTAGGTGACAAAGTTTGAAGATTGAATGCTTAAATATATATTTTTTTAATTGTTTGTCCAATATCTCACAATAAAAACGTTTTTTTCTCTGCATTCAGTAAATTAGGAAATTCCTTTCTGCTGCCAGTTTCTCAGCCCGAACGTCCTTGCGCCGCTGTTCATCTGCACAGCCAGAGATGAAAGTCACTGAACCAGAGTGAAAGTAAACATGGCAACAGCCACATTCGCCATTGTCTCAGATAAAAGTGTCTTTCCATCTCGTTTTGGCCTGAAAATTGCTACACTTCAAAGTGACAAAGCATTCAGATCAAAATGTTTGCTATCAGTCTTTTCCACACAGCTGCTGATATGTTACTTTTCCATTTAGAGTTACTGCAACTGCCAACATCTTTCAGACCTGCTTAAGAGGGTATTTTTTCCCCCAAGTATTTTCAGCAGAAAACAAATGGCCCTTATCTGGAAAACAACATGCTCTCTTATGTTTGAGTCAGTGCTTCAATCTGAGCCAATGTCCATTTCCTATCGTTGTTGTGCTTCCCCTCTTAATTGTGGCTGAATTAACTTCTCCTGCTGGTATGGGTTTTCACACGCTCTCATAACAACCTGGGGATGCAACCACAAAATACATCATAAAAATTCGTCTGCATAATTCCCTGTGTATAAAGTGAGTCACACATAGTATGTCTGGTTCCATTGTTTCTCAACCTGTGGTGCAAGTCCTTCTGGTGGTACTTAAGGTATTTTAACTAGCCTGCTATCAAAAGTCTCAATTACTTACAAGGTAAATGCATACAAGCTAATTATGGTGTACAGTTTACATGCAACAACAACCATGTTGCACTGATCTTTATGTGGCGAGACTAGGTTAAAATCAAGAATATTGGGCAATTTAAATTTCTAGACCCAATTAAGTTGCTCCACAGCGCCACCCTGGGAATTTCACCCAGAGAATATTATCTCTTTTTTTTTTTTTTAAAGCACACAGGTTCGGTTATGCATGAATTAAAACATCTGAGGCAATTTCAAATACACAAAAAGCTATTTATTAAATTCTTTTAAAACTCTTTTTAAAACCAGTTCTTTACAACAAAAAAACTAAGGAAAGACAGAAAAAAACTATAGTAGCTGAGGTCACCGGCAGAAGGGGCCACTATAGGGACGGCATCCACCACACACAGCAAACAAAAAAACCGTAAAAGCACCAGACGCAGTGAGACAACCAAAACTCAGGAATCACGGCACAAAAAAGAGGGAGACACCGTCACCACACCAGCACCGCCACCGGGCCTCAGCAACTGCAAACAACAGAAAAACAGTTAACCAAATACAACAACCTTATACTTAATACAACAAAAGAAAAACAATATCCGCCCAAATAAATAAACAATTATCTAAAGGAACTAAAGGGCTGGAAACTAAATAAAGAAAAAAATAGAAAATCCAAGTTGAAGATTAAGATCCGGTGTGGCTCTGGTCACGCCACAGCAGGAGGCGAGCTCGGCGCGCCGATGCCACACCCCAAACACCGCTTCAATTAAGGCGTGCAGGCGCCACCACAGTCCGAGTTCAACTGATGACGTGCACAATCCGGGATCCAAAAGAGCAGCAATGGTTCGAATATGGGGAAACCTGTCAATCCAGGCAAAAACGCACACACACACTCGCTGAACGAGGAAGCAGAGGAGAGCAGCACAATAGCGTTTCACCACCAGGGAATCAAAACAGCATGCACCACACTGGCGATATGTTGCCTTTTCTTCCGCCGGAACCCAAGAGACGCGGGCCACACAGTGGATGATGAGGAAGACACATGTCTGACTGGGCACAGCGGCCGCTTATATACCCCGCCCACTTTACCCAACCGGAGCGTCACACCTGGAAACTATTTGTATAGGAATATGTATATTTCTATACCACTACATTCTACCCCCCCTTCTTGCATCGTCGACCCGACGATGGCTGATTCAAAACCGATGTTATCAGTTCCAAGGTCTAAACAAAGCTGATACAGTTGACAAAGATGCAGAAGCGCCCCTAGGATGAATGTCTCCTGCTGGCCGTGGGAGATGGTTCACATTAGTATGTCGACCAGCAGTTGGACGGTTGGAGCGACGTAGGGCCACTGGGTCAGCACAGCTGACAGATGGACCAGCCAAAGATGTAGAGGGTTCGGTGGGTGCAGCGGGTACAGAAGGTGGTCCAGGTTCCTGAGATGGAATTTGAGGCCGCAACCTACTAGGAGGTAAGGCAGAAGCAACCACTAGGGGTTGCTGTTCACAAACAAACAGATCATAATCAAAGGGGCCATTATCCTCAGTCAGTCCCTTTTCTACGGGAGGCAAGTTATGGGGAGGAGTGTGATCAGGAGGAACAACACCAACCACAGATTTTAACATGGTACGGTGCACCTGTCTTACTTTAGTTTGGTCATCCAGAGGCACAATGGTGTAAACAGAGCCACCCCCCTTTGGTGCCCTCAATACCTTGTACTTCACAGAGCTCCATCGGTCTCTTGTCTTATGAGGCCCCCTAGCAGTAAAGTCACGCAAAAACACAAGTTGCCCTTCCTTTAATGGCAGATGTTTCACCTGGGTATCATGAGCCTGCCTTCGGCGATCTGCAGCATGTTTCAGGTGCTCTCTAGCCCCATCAAAGGCTACCTGCAATCGAGCTTGATGCTCTTGAACCCACTCATGGATAGACCCACCAACTGGACTCTCAACTCTACCCAACAGGAAATCCAGGGGCAATCTAGGTTCCTGACCAAACATTAAAAGAAATGGTGACTCTCCAGTAGATTGGTGTGGAGTTGTATTATAACAATAAAGAACCTGGGGCAAACAGGCATGCCAATCCCTTTTTCGGGACACAGGCAGTGTCCTTAACAGATTGTGCAGCGTCCGATTGAAGCGCTCACATTGGCCATTTCCTTCCGGATGGTAAGGAGTGGTGCGTGATTTTACAATGCCATACAAGTTACACAGCTGCTGGATAAGCAAGCTCTCAAAGTTACGACCCTGGTCAGAATGCAACCGAGCAGGAACGCCAAACTTATAAAACCATTCAGACACCAAGACCTTAGCCACAGTGGCCGCTCGCTGATCCCGTGTAGGGACAGCAACAGTATATTTACTAAAAACATCTGTCAAGACCAAAACATTTTCCAAGCCATTCTGGGTGGGCTCTAAGGTGGTATAATCAATGGCCAGAATTTCATTAGGACGTGATGCTAGTAAATGTCCCATGTAGCCATAAGCTTTAGGGTGAACATCCTTTGCCACTTGGCACCTCTCACAAGCCTGGCACCATTGAGCCACATCAGAGGCCATATGAGGCCAGTAACACCGGGACCGCAAGAGCGCCAAAGTTCGCTCCACTCCCTGGTGACCATGTTCTTCATGGACTTGAGTCAGGACATCCTTAATTAGCACACTTGGCAACACCAACTGGAACACAGCATCACCACCATCTGATCTAAATACCTTTCGATAGAGAACGCCATCTCTCTCGACAAACCGGTCCCACTGCCGGAGCAGCACCAAGGTGGATGGGGACAGCTGGGCTCGCTCCTCTCGACTAGGATGCTGTCCTTTCCTCCAAAACACCAACAAGTCCTGCAAAAAAGGATCAGTCTGCTGCAAAGCACAAAGTTCAGCTGTAGTATGCTGTGGCAAAACTGCAACAACTGCTTGGGTTGCCTCAACCTTTTCAAGTCCCAAAGCTTCCTGTAATGCTTTAGGCATAGCTGTACCTGGAAGCATGGCTTTCACATCTGGCGGATCAGGTGGATGCTGACGAGAAAGTGCATCAGCATTCGTATTACACCGCCCTGACCGATACTTGATCTCAAAATCAAAAGAGGCTAGCTGAGCAGCCCACCTCTGTTCAGTGGCAGCCAATTTAGCAGTGGACAAATGGCTGAGAGGGTTGTTATCAGTGTATACAATACATTTGTTCCCCAATAGATACTCTCTAAACTTGTCGGTCATGGCCCACTTGAGGGCCAAGAACTCAAGCTTCATGGAGCTATAATTTGCCATGTTCCGCTCGGTGGGTCTCAAGCCTCGACTAGCATAAGCAATCGGTCTCACCTTGCCTGCCTGCATTTGAGAGAGGACTGCTCCCAGGCCACCATGGCTGGCATCAACCTCCAAGATAAATGGTTGAGTGAAATCTGCATAGGCTAACACTGGTGTTGCTGTTAGCTTAGCCTTCAAGACTTCAAAGCTCTTTTGACATTCATCAGTCCAACATGCAGCAAGTCCATGGTCAGGTTTCTTGCCGGTACCACCACACTGAGCCACCGCTTTATGCAATGGAGCTGCCAATTTTGCAAAACCTTCCACAAAACGACGGTAATAACTGGCAAAGCCAAGGAATGACCGAAGTTCTGAGGCTTTAGTAGGAGTTAGCCAATTGGCTACAACTTCAGTTTTACTAGGATCTGTAGCAACCCCCTCACCAGAGATCACATGTCCTAAATAACGTACCTCTTTTTGAAAGAAGGAACATTTACTGAGCTTTGCTTTAAGCCCCTGTTGTTGAAGTCGGCCCAGCACCACTTTCAAGCGTTCCAGATGTTGATCCACACTTGAAGAGAAGACAACAATGTCATCAAGATACAACAAGACAGACTGGTACTGTTGGTCCCCAAAAATCCGCTGCATTAGCCGTTGGAATGTACTAGGCGCATTACAGAGCCCAAAAGGCATTCGGTTCCATTCAAACAGCCCAAAGGGGGTACAAAAGGCAGTTTTTGGACGGTCCGCCTCCACAACTGGAACCTGATTATATCCGCTAGCAAGATCGAGGGTGGAAAACCAACATGCGCCAGACAAAGCATCCAACGATTCTTCTATTCGTGGAAGGGGGAAAGAATCTTTTCGGGTCTTGCTATTTAGTCTTCTATAGTCAACACACATACGAATACTCCCATCTTTCTTTCTAACTAAGACGATGGGAGATGCATATGGGCTGCTACTTTCTCTAATGATCTGTGAAGCAAGTAACTGATTGATATGGTCCTTCACCACCTCATAATCAGAAGGGGGAATGCGCCGATAGCGTTGTTTAACTGGGACATCATCAATCAGAGGAATGTCATGAGCTATCACATTAGTACAGCCCAGGTCGCCATCGTGAGATGAGAAAACTGTCATATACTGATTGAGCAATGACCTCACCTGACCTTGTCCTTCCACGGACAAGGAGGACAAATCCAAGTCCTCCACCTGCTGTTGCACATTAACTGAAGCCGTCTGGCACACCATCGTAGCTACCTTTGCTGGGACTTCAGTAATTCCTGCAGGGAGACTAACAACATTGACAACATTTAAGGTGCCAACAACAGTGCGAGGGTATACCACCAGCTCTGTCGTACCAACATTAATAATGGGCACATAAGCTGTACCCTTGACTACCTGAACCAAGGCAGGGGAAGCAAGCAAACCAGAAGGCAATCCGGACTCTAAAGGTTCAAACAAAACAGTAGAGCCTGCATACACATCAGAACATGTGGCAGCCACAATTTTCATGACTCCACCAGGAATCCGACAGCCCTTTTTACCCCTGACCTTAACCCTTCCGGGACCACTCCGAGACTCTCGCGAGTCGGCAAACTGGCACTGCTGCAGTGCCTGCATGACTGACTGAGGGGCCTCAGCAACACCAGACACAGAAGACCAAGCTACACCATGCAGCCCAAACAGTTCTTGATAACACTTCCTGATCACATTCATCCCCAAAACACCTGGGACTTTGGCTGGGACCTCTCCACAAGGGTCCTGCACAACCAAAACACCGCAGTGGGGAATCAATTTGCCACAGAGGTATACATCCAGTTCCAAATAGCCAATATAAGGAATCTTCAGACCATTGGCAGCTCTAAGCTCCAACCAATGACACGACTGGAGGCGCTCCGAACCCCAAGACTCCATATGCTGACGGAAAAAACTTTCAGAAACCGTGGACACCATCAAACCAGTATCCACCAAACATGTGACTGTCACTCCACCCATAACTACATCCGCATGAGGGCAAACTGAAACCAACTTAGAAGCACCCAAACTTCCAATAGTGGCTAGTGAGCCAGTAACATCCCCACCCAAACTGTGGCTCTGCAGTCCGGCGGGAACTAGTTTTCCGCCATGGAAGCAGAACGGGACTGAGCAGCTGAATCTGACTGGCATTGGGTTCGATGGGGGGCACGCACCCCATCACACTCTCGTGCAAAATGACCAGGCTGGTTACACCGCCTACAGATCACTGGGCCAGTAAAGCGTGGCTGGTTAGGACGGCGGAAATTCTGCAACTGAGAAATGCTTGCACTAAGCTGCTGGAGCTGCTCTTGCTGACGCTTTAGCATTTCTCTTATCTGGCTCATTTCCGTTGCTGATGTTAAAGAAGCTACCTGAGGACCACCACGAACCCCATACTGGACACCATAAACTGAGGGAACCGACTGGCTACGACTCCTCCCACTATGAGGTACCCCTTCGCGTTCCCACTGGATTGCTGCAGCCCTAACCTCAAGCAAAGTGCTGTCCGGCCTCATGCGTACCAGCTGCTTCAGCTCACGACGCAGGGAACTGTCTAACACCTGTTCGACAAACTGATCTCTTAGCAACGTCTCAGAATTCAGCATACCAGCAGGTGCACGCTGCTTTACCTTCTCCATAAGGCCCATTAATGTAAGGGAGAACTCCTGAAGACTCTCTCCCTCTAGTTGTCTTCTAGAAAAGAAGGCCTCTTGAAGAGCAACATAGGACTCTGAACAACCATACAATTCCTGTAGGATCTCAAATATTCTAGCAGGGTCCTCTCTCTCTGCACTAGAGCGATACTTTATTTCATTTCTAGCCTCTCCCTCCAGGTGATCGAATAGGAAAAACGCTTGGTCAACCACAGACAGATGTCGTGCTCTCATACACACCTTCGCTTCCTCCATCCACTCACTCAAACCTATACCTGTCCTCCCTCTGAAGATGGGACATTTCCTATCTCTAGGTACAAAAATCAGTCTCTCTGCTACAGGGAGACTAGGCGTAGGAGGGGCATTAGGCAAAGCTGAAGAAGTGGACGGCTGAGCACGTAAGCTAGCCTGTCCTTGTCGCAACTGCTCATTGTCGGCTCGTAAGCTTGCTACCAGCTTTTTAAGTTCCTGAATTTCTTCTTCCATAATCACAAGCTTATTCTATTTCCTGTGATTACCACAGTGCAAAACTACAACCTAAGGTTAACTGTTAACACCTCACCCACCACTTTGAAGATCTGCACGGAACCACTGCTGCTCTGTTGCCGGATTGGCCAATCTACACAAAAAAAGAAAAAAATCCACACACACACAACACAAATATTAAAAACTCAAACAAATACTTGTCTCAGATGTTCATAAAAAGCATATCCTGCTCACAGCGCCAAAAATGTGGCGAGACTAGGTTAAAATCAAGAATATTGGGCAATTTAAATTTCTAGACCCAATTAAGTTGCTCCACAGCGCCACCCTGGGAATTTCACCCAGAGAATATTATCTCTTTTTTTTTTTTTAAAGCACACAGGTTCGGTTATGCATGAATTAAAACATCTGAGGCAATTTCAAATACACAAAAAGCTATTTATTAAATTCTTTTAAAACTCTTTTTAAAACCAGTTCTTTACAACAAAAAAACTAAGGAAAGACAGAAAAAAACTATAGTAGCTGAGGTCACCGGCAGAAGGGGCCACTATAGGGACGGCATCCACCACACACAGCAAACAAAAAAACCGTAAAAGCACCAGACGCAGTGAGACAACCAAAACTCAGGAATCACGGCACAAAAAAGAGGGAGACACCGTCACCACACCAGCACCGCCACCGGGCCTCAGCAACTGCAAACAACAGAAAAACAGTTAACCAAATACAACAACCTTATACTTAATACAACAAAAGAAAAACAATATCCGCCCAAATAAATAAACAATTATCTAAAGGAACTAAAGGGCTGGAAACTAAATAAAGAAAAAAATAGAAAATCCAAGTTGAAGATTAAGATCCGGTGTGGCTCTGGTCACGCCACAGCAGGAGGCGAGCTCGGCGCGCCGATGCCACACCCCAAACACCGCTTCAATTAAGGCGTGCAGGCGCCACCACAGTCCGAGTTCAACTGATGACGTGCACAATCCGGGATCCAAAAGAGCAGCAATGGTTCGAATATGGGGAAACCTGTCAATCCAGGCAAAAACGCACACACACACTCGCTGAACGAGGAAGCAGAGGAGAGCAGCACAATAGCGTTTCACCACCAGGGAATCAAAACAGCATGCACCACACTGGCGATATGTTGCCTTTTCTTCCGCCGGAACCCAAGAGACGCGGGCCACACAGTGGATGATGAGGAAGACACATGTCTGACTGGGCACAGCGGCCGCTTATATACCCCGCCCACTTTACCCAACCGGAGCGTCACACCTGGAAACTATTTGTATAGGAATATGTATATTTCTATACCACTACATTTAATTTTGCTTGCAAAAATTTCCAGCAAATAACATTCTGGTGACCCAAACCAAAGCAATCAGAATTAGCTTTTAGCTAGTCAGATTACGATCCTAAAGTTTTTTCACATATAAACTCTGTATATTAGTTATTACTCAGGCTTGCACATAAAAATTGAATTTTTAAGATTTTGCTGGTGATATTTTGGATAAAAATTGCATCATAGTTGAAGACTTAATTTTACTGTGCTAGCTAATATAAGCTAACTCATTTTATTCTTTTGCCGATTTTGCTCAAATGAAACAAACTCTTAACATAAGTTTTCATTTTTGAATTTCGCCTAAATACTTGTTTTCTGTCCTGATGGCAAATGAAACTATGCTGTTAACAGAAGTAGTGGGCTTTTTAGTCACAGGTTTGTCAATGCAACCACAGGAAAAGTACAAGTGCTATAACAAATAACCTGACTATTTATAGTCTGAGGCTTGTCACCACTTCAGTCTACAATCAAATGCTAACTTTACCTTTTTGTTACAACTTGAGGATCCATGCGTTTTGTTATTTATCTCTGAAACCTTATCTAGCAATGAAAATGTTAACTCTGGCTGACAACATTTTGCAAACTCCAGTACAGTGAAGTCGACTGACTGTAAATAATCAACAAGGATGGTCAGTTTGTGAACATCATTCATGTAAGAAACACAAAAACCTTTGGCATTCCAGTGAAATTCCATACAAGGAATGAAAATGGTTAAGATGATGATTGAGCAAGACGCTGAGGTCAAGAAGTCAACTACTCTGGTTTTACTAATCAAGGATATATATGTATTTTGACTTTCTTGCTCTGTAACCCCTTTATCTTACCAAAACACTTGAACCCAGCTGTTGAACCTATTTAATAGCACTATATAAAATATAGTATTTTATTTTCTCAATGTTTCTCAAAAACATTGAGAAAATTGGGAAAAAAAGGAATTTCAATCTTAACTGGTTCACTGTACCTTATGTTGGGAATTTCTCTGCACTGTGTAACAGAAATGATCTGACCACTGACTCAGTTTTATATCCTTAATGCTTTCACTTTTTATTACTGTCAGCAAGACACATGTTCTTGTTATTCCTGTAATTGTTTCACAAAAGATAAGAAGTCAAACCTAAGGAATGGGTTCATCTAAATCTGAGCAGCTTCCTAATAAATCAAGGTACATTTATTTGAACTTTGCAGAAAAAGAGAAAGTACTTTAGCAGAAGTAAGGACTTGAAGCTAAACACAGTGCTCCTTGTTTGTTGGCTTTAAACAATAGAGGTTTTGCAAGAACTTTTATTCCTTAACTTTTAGTTTGCACTGGTTTTGAAAAGCAAGATTATTCCTTTAATGTTAAGGAAAGGTACAGGAATGTTACCCAACTCTTTACACCAAATGTCAATATCATTGTGTTAATAAGAGAAGATGTTAATATCTAATAAATAAACAGAAGACTTTAGATTATCATTCTGACTTGTATTTGTTTAATACTGCATGCTGTGTGTATAACTCTGAGTAGATTAATGATTAGTATTTGCTAAACAGACTGTGATCAGCTTGTTTAAGCAAATGTCTCACATGTTAGTGGTACACAACAACACCATTTTTTTTTCTAATCTGAAGGTTAGACCACAATAGAGTGGATGCAGTCTGTGACACATTGCAGAAAATGGGCAGCACACCTGCAGCATTGGCTTTTTCTGATCTTCATCATGGTCTTGCTGCTTGTATGGTCGCAATTGTTTGCACTGTGCGCACAGGAGAGAAATTGTGTCAGAAAAGGTTTTATTGCACTTGGTGGCAAGAGTCGTGGAAGTAGCGATTGACAATCTGCAGCTACGCCTTTTCCTCCAGACTCCTTCCCTGTTCCCTCCGCAGCCGTCTCAGTCCAACCCTTTTCCGACTTGTGCTGTGTACACACAGATAAATAGCAGTGTTCTTTGTTGCATGTTCATAAAATACAACCATAACTTTTTTTTAAGCTATAGATAAATACAAAATAGCTTGTTAGGGAGCACTGCTAACCTGAGAAGATCAAAATTTGAACAATGGTGGGCAAGAGTGACAATATTTACAAAATGTTGTCAAAAACTGATCCATCAGACACAGGCGAATAAAGTCTGTATATATCCCTGTTTCCGCAACATTTCTACAACTGAGTGTGTCCTATAAACAGGATATGTAGAGAGGAAAAGCATGTGGTGGGAAAAGACAGGGACATTCAGGGGTCTGGAGGTACAGCTGCAGCTGTGTGAATAAATAATTGTTTGAGAGGAACTGAAGAACCACCACAATAGATAAGTGGGGATCTAACAGGGAAGATGACCCTGGACTAAACTGTTATGAGCTACGGCTGGGAGCAACAAGTGAAGATCAGGAATGAGATATGAAATATCCTTCAGAAATTACTTTTTATGCTGCTTACTTATTGCTTTTATGGCATTCATTTTCTCATGCTTGGTCTGATCCGTTATTGTGGCATGTTACATAACTTGGACCAGTGTCAATACGTCAGAGAAAGAAAAGTTATTCATTTATTGTAAGACTAAAATAAGTTGAACCTGGCATACGGTATTGATTGTCCACACCTAATGCCAAAAGTTGCAATGATGATACTTTAAAATCAAGCTCTCTCTTAAGCTGCTTATATGAAATTTGCGAGTGGAGCTGATTTAGTTTTCAACAGTGGTGTATTGTGCTCTGAAGGGACGATTTCTTCCCGCTTCTGATGACCTTATTTCGGGACAAAGTGTTTCCCCCAACCATGACTGACTCACAAGGTACAGCTGATTACGCAAGAAGAGGGTTTAGTAATGGATGATCCATTTTTTGGGATAAAAGGTTCTGCTTAGTGGAATGACTTCTGCGTGAGAACGGAGTACAACAAGTCCTGTTTACTGCAGGTTGCAGGCTTCACGTCAATAACGCTGTAACTGTCACTGATTAGGATTTGAGAGCTGCAGAAAAAAAAACACAGGGATTCTGAAAGAGGTGATAACTGCCAGGTGAATGACCAGCACCATTAGTCAAAACAAAGAAGATCCACAGCAAAGCAAGACTGTTGTGTGATTTAGTGGAATAATCAGAGTTTGTTGGGACTTCAGTCTCCCAGTTTGTGGTTACAGTGCCTGTATTGTTTCATCTGGCTCTAGCAGGTGTACAGCTTCAGCAGAACCTAAATAAACAGAGGAATATGCCAAGACAAGGGCTTTGTTTTTAGTGGAGATGACAGCAAACATAATTGTAGGGATTTTCTAGTTTTATGCAATTGTAGTGGATAAAGATATGTGACCACTCACATATCTTTATCTGTCTCCTCTAATTACCTTGAAAATGCCCTTGCTTATCTTACAGTTATCCAAACAAGCTCTTATGTTGGTTCTGAGTCTTTCAAGTATCTGTGCTAATAGGACCCTGAAGACTTATGTTATAAGAACTTGTTGCCTGAATGTTTGTGAATATATCCAAATATCTTTTATATGAATTATTTATTTTTAAATTACCTCATGGTTGATTATTTTATAAGCTGTTTCTTTGATTTTTTTAAAATATCAACATAATTTCCTTAAAAAGTCTGAAATGTAAGTGCATGTTCATTAGTTAGAATGATTGTAAGTTTTGGCCCTTGAAAAGGAAGAAGATCCAAGCCGAAAGATAGCTGTTATCTACAACGATTGTTTACATGTCCAATAACCTCAGCAAATGGAGCACCTGCTCAATAGTTGGAGATGTTAAGAAAAAAATGAAACAAATTTTGGCAGCAGTGTACCGGTGCTGCCAAAATGTGTCTCATTTTTTTCTTAACACCTCCACCCATTCAGCATCACTTTGTGATTTTCTTTGGAACATTTTATTGTTAACATCCAATTTTGTTCTGGAATGATCAAAAATAAGACAACAAATTGAATCTGAACCCAGTGCCCCTCGCTCTCTATGAACCCCTCCACCAGACATAGCGGCAGCTGCCGGGCTGAGGTTCCTCTGTCAGCAACATAAACTGAAGTCTGATTCTGTTCTGTGAGCGAGCCAGCAGCCAGTTCTGGACCTTCAACAGAGACACGCTCTTTCTGCTTCATCTCATGAGATGGTTCTGATGTGAGAAGCAGACAGACATAAAGGCTGTTGCTCGTTTGAATTTCTATCCTTTCTTTTTCTTTTTTTTTATCCCCAAATTAGCCTTGCAAATAATAACTCAAATCCAGAAAATGTTCTCCTTGTAGTTTTGTTGTAGTAGGCAGAGATACAGGTACATCTCAGCAAATTGGAGTATGCATTTCGATGTCATGTTTGTCAGATCTTTTAAATAACAACCTTCAAGCGGGTATTATTATCAAGTTAACATTCCTAAATTAAAATTTTTGTTACTGGATGTAATATTCTTGTGTGTTCATGAGGCGGAAAGCATAAAAATTAACTGAAAGAAACTCTTGAAAACTTCAATCTGTGTGTGGAGTATTTATGTAATCTGTTTCTGTTTTGATATGACAAAATGCAAAAGCATTCAATGAGTATACTTATACAAGCACTTTGTATGGTACTACACTGAAAACTGGTAACCCAATGTTTAACTTGGAAGAATACAGCAGGCAGGAGTGCAATTTTATGCATACTTGTTATGTTCAGACACAACCTTTTACCACAACATGTATGGCTGTAAAACATCAGTCTGCAGAAATGTCTTAAATAAAGGGCAGGGGCATGAATCAAACATCTACTACCTGATGATTAACCTGTTTGGCAGCTAGAAGCCTAATTTTTGCCCAGTCTGACTGCTGTGATGTTTTCCACAGAGAGAGCACTATTAGATTACTTGAAGGATAGCTCTGGAAAAAAAGGATCTAGTCTGCCTTGAAGTATGTTAGTGTGTCAGCCGCAGATATTAAACTATAAAAGTTGAGGAAATGCCTTTGTTCTGTTGTTTCTTTGTCTGCTTTATTCAGAGGGAAAACTCATAATGATAAATATGTCTGCTGCTGAAGGGCCATCTGGCAAAGCAATAATGCCTCAAACCCAAACACTATTATAGTATTCTGCTTTTCCTATATTGGTTTATTAATAATGCCTTTCAGCTTAAAAAATCATAAGTGCAGTATTGAATGTGGTTCATAATAAGTTTGCTCTTGCAGTGCTTTGCATAAGTAATTACATCTCTAAGCTATTTAACTTATTGCCACGTTTGGTTGCAGACTAATGTAAAGAGTCTTACTGAGATTTTATAAGATAGACCAAAGAACAAGATCCATAATTATGAGGTGGACAGAAAAAATAAATTGTTCTCATTGTGTTTTACAAGTAAAAATCCACATCCGCATGCATTTTTCTTCATCCCACCTGAGTTAGTATTTTTGTATAACTGGCTTCTGCTAATTTACAGTGGGGAACTCTGCATGTTTTCACCAGTTTTGCAAATGTACAGAAAATATACTGTAGCTCAGTCAAACCTGAGACAGGGATTCTGTAAATAACAATTTCCAAGTCTTGCAAGAGATTCTCCATGGATTTAGGTTTGGACTTTGATTGAAATCACTCCATTGTGGCAATGGCTGGATGTTTAAGGAACATATACACAGGACAAATGTTTCAGATTTGGAAATGTCAAAATGTACATATCATTCTCCCGCTACATATCAATAGACTAACCCATAAGCATAAAACATGTTGTAGTTTGTGTTTTTAATGTAATTAAATGGGAAACAGTTCAATGGGGGTATGACAGTTTTGCAAGGCATTGTATTGGGCTGCTTAAAAATGCTTTGTGATGCACCTTTTGGCTTCCTGGAAAATATATTTAGAAAATGGTTCCATGTAGTCTACATTTTAAGGGAAAACAAAACAAAAACATGTTTTTGAAGTCCTCCAGCAGGGTTGGAGCACCTGATATAAAAAACTCCAATAACACAGTTGTAAAATAAAGAGGACTCATTCATCAGAAAGTCTGAAATGTAGCTGGTTTATGAGGTTGCTACAACTTGTTGTTGCTACAAGTTCAGATGGCATTTAGGATCTGAACTGAACTGTTCTAAACACAAATAATGTGGGTCAGCAGCATGCACGGAATCTTATAAAATAAATGGGCTGTGGTAATTTAGGCCAAGCACTCATTTGCTCAGATAATATTCTTTCCCATTAATGTCGCAGCAGAACAAACACCAGATTTCTCTGTGCTTTTTTTTTTTTTAGTTTTTAATAGAGACCTGTCTAAATACATCAGTGAGTGAATTAACCTCCCACTCTCACGTGTCTCCTAAAATAGCTTGAGTGAAAAGAAGCTCTGTTGTGTGGGTCTGTCACAGACCCTTTTGGGCACCGAGAAGATGTGTCCCCCTTCCACAGCCTTCCCACTGACTGAAGCATGCACAAAGACAAAGCATGTCAGATGCAATTGCCATAGACACACAGCGGCCATGACATCATTCTGCACACAAGTGACCCCCTAGCTCTGTGAAGAGCGAGAGGGGACGAGTGCAACGTGTGGAAGAGTACACAAACCCAGCACCCTCTGCATGCTTTGAGCACACAGAAGAAAACCAACATGAGCAGTGATGTCAACTGGTTTCCCATAGAGAGGTGCTGGGAAAGTTTGGGCAAGCAGTAGCCCCTTTTTCTTTAACACATTTACAATCACTTTAGGGGCTACATGGTTAAATATTTTGTATTATGCATGAGCCAAGAAGATCAAAAATAAACTTACATTTTATCATGGAGGTTTGAGCTGATGCAACACAAAAGCAGGCTGAAAAATATGTTGTTCCTTTGGTGTGAAATGAGCAAAAGAATACAAACTAAAAGGCAAATATTTGATTTATAATTTCACCCACAGCAAGAAAATTGTAATACAACTTTAAACCTGCCCAAGCTGAGTTTGTATGGATGAATGTGATTGTGCTTGGCCTTCCGTATGCTGCCCCCTGTTGGTGATTCTAAAATCTAAAACAATGTTTCCACATGAGGCAGCCACTGAATAGAATAGCTATCATGGACCTTTACTTTTTGGCCATAACATTATGTCCTTTGACAGGTGAAATAAATTATATTATATCTTTATCATGGCGCCTGATATAATAACCCCAGAAAGAAGCAGTGAAGGTGGATGAACAAACATTTAATGAAAGGGGGAAAATAAACTTCCTACAATTAACTTGTAAATCAGTTACTGTTATATGTATAAACAGAATAGAA
Organism: Xiphophorus hellerii; assembly: GCF_003331165.1. Classification (NCBI taxonomy): domain Eukaryota; kingdom Metazoa; phylum Chordata; class Actinopteri; order Cyprinodontiformes; family Poeciliidae; genus Xiphophorus; species Xiphophorus hellerii. The sequence goes on from NC_045694.1 coordinate 20,439,573, forward strand.
GTACACTGGTTGCTTCATTTAAAAGTGGAAATATATGGATGTACTCAGATCAACTGAAATGAAAATGAAAATATCAACGCAAATTAACCCATCGGGCTATTATATAACCTGTTTCAGCAAAACAAATAAAACCCCACACAACGCGGAAAACTCCCCACAAGTGTTCAGTCACTTCCTCGATGCTTGTAGATTTCTAGATTTCTAATGTGGAGCAGTAAGTTCACCTACACATACTCAGAAACGTGGAGTCAAAAGGCTTTGCATGACTTCCTGCTTTGTTTGCATAATACCTCACCTGCTTTTACATTTGCATAAATATCATGTTTCGGAAATTCAGATCATGTGACACTATTTTTTTAAACTTCCCAAGTTCAACACTCTTTCATCTCTAATGTCACTTTGAGAGAAGAACACATATTTCCATCTGATGCATGTTTGTGTGTCTAAATTATTTTTTTGAATTTGGTTAATGATTCCTACGCCTTAAACACATACGTGCTTAAACACGTATGTGTTTTCCCTAAGAAGTTTTTTTAAGAACTTTTAAGAAGTTTTGGGGGGAAGCAATTATAAATAGTATCATAAAAGAATAATAATGTTGAACATTTTGAATAAAACAGATGTTGTTACATGCTTTTATTTTATTATGCTCTTTTAAAGGGATTTTTTTTAATACAATGATGTCAAAAGTTGCTTTCTTGTATGTGTAAAGGTATTTTTTGTATATTTGCCCATAAGGCACTTTTCTGGATTTTAGTGTGTTGCTTTGTAAACTGTCACCTATGAAGCAGCCAGGTTAAGGTAAAATATCAACTGCAGTCAGTATTTAGCCAGAAATGAACAGCACATCCAGTCCTTCTATAGTAGTGGCCTAAATCACACTTATTGGGTAAAATATTGTTAACATCAGTTACCAAAGAGGAACTTATATAAAAAAGCCCAGTACTGATTTTAGGTTGGTAAGAAATTGCAATTATCCATCCATCCATTTTCCATAGTGGGGTCAGAAGGGGTGCTGTTGCTTATCTCCAGCAAGACATTTCGGGCGAGAGGCGGGGTGAAATCGTAATTAATTATTGACTATTTCAATTTTCCTGCTGGCTATAATTTACCTGAAATTTGGACCATTTATCAGCCTATATGATTTAAAACACTTCAAAAGTTGCAATTGTCAAAAACAAATTGTGTTATCACTCCTCCGCAAGTTACAGTTTTTGTTTTTTGTTCTTGTTTCTGTAACCTAAGATGTATTTGTTGCACATTAGGGTAAGCCAAGTTACAATTAGGGTAACTTGGCCATGCACTGCATTTCAGCCGTTTGTTTAGGCTGAAATGCAGTGCATGGTATAAAAATGTAGGATGGTTGGAGAATAGTGGAACTAATAGGCCTAAGTAAGTGAAATTAGTGTGATGCAACTGCATAGCACAGAAAATGAATTGGGATGTAGGCTACAGGATGTGATAATGTTGAAGACGAGGATGCTGAAGTAAAAAGATACAGAGGAAAGGAAAGATTCACCACCTGATAGTGGCTAAGAACAAAATAGAGCAAAAATATCATATATGAATGTGGGAGGTTTGCTTTAAGGATTATTTCAACTCACTGAAAAATGTTTAAATCGTTTTTATTAATTGTTTGATTTTATGTGCTCTCTTTTACCTGCTTTTCTTTTCTTCTTTATTTTTTGCTTAAGCGCCATGTTGCAAATTGTGCTCCGGTGCTCTCCACAGCATTCGTGCTTCGTCTCACTGCACCAATATGTTCTTCCGCGAGATAGGTTTACAATTACACTATTCTTCATTTTCTGACGTTATTACTCACACCAGAAGACAGAAATTAATTTTTCTATTCAAATAACATTTTCTTACAGAAATGTCCAGGTTACTATAATTTATGCAACGTTTCATGCAATTGCGATGTTGGGATCTATTTTGTCTCAAAAAACAAGTTCCACCCATTTCGCCATTTTATGTTCAATAGCTGCTTTGTTGAGGAGAAGAAGCTAGGGGCTTTCAAGCGTTTAGCATCAACATATTGAATTAAACCGAAAATTTAGATAATACAAAGCAATTATTGTCTTAGGATATAGTAATAGTAATTACTGCAATTTTTTTATTTTAAATTAATCTATGAAAAGTAGGATGTTAGAAAGGTTAAGGAAGGTAACCTTACCCAACTAGTCAGGCAACGTGTTTTCCTGTCGTTGACTAGAAAACAAAAAACAAACAAACAAAAAAAACGACTAGTCAAAACATTTCTCTGAAGCTGTTATTTATAAGAAGGCAAATTGACGACCAACGTGCAGTCCCCGAAGACCGAGGAGATGGCGAGTTCAGTGGGAAATGTGGCCGACAGCACAGGTTGGTTGTTTTACGTAGGGCTAACAGCTGCTAGCATTACTGTTTAAGATGTTTTACAACCGTTAAAGTATGCTTAACTTGGAAAAATATTAAATATTTAAGTCGATTGGATGCTCCTTAAACTGTGTTTTATTTACGGCGGTATTTTAATTATTTCTTAACACTATATTTTAGGGATTTAACATAGGAGGCCCATTGTCATATTAGCATCTTTTAGCAGCGTTTGTAACGCATTTTATTTTCTGAATGTGCACTGAACAAATATGAAACTTTACTCTGCGATAAATGTTTATATTATTTACGAAAGTCGCCTTTAATTTTTTTTCCCTCCACTGTTGAAATGGAGTAAATTTAAGGACGTGATGTTTTTCTGTATGTCAAAAACTGCTTCCTAAATTTAGCATTGGGGATATTTTATTGAGTCCAAAATTTCACCCATACTGGGATCTGTTGCTGAGTTTTGCTGATAAAGCTAGCCGACAAAAGCCAGCACTATGTGGCGCAAATGCTGCACTGGTATTAATTTCTTCACCCATCAACCCAGGTTTTTAAAACCAAAAGTTATATTTTGAAGTTAAGCTATCATTGAAGCATTTGCATCATTTTGTTAACTCTGATATTGTGTTTGTACAGTATTGCATAATTGTCGCGAAAGGATACAGCCATGGTATCTTTCATATTTAATAGGTTTGTTGAGCAAGACGTGTCTGTATTTATGGTTCTGCTCCTCCCTGCTAAGCCAGTTTGCATTTCACATATGTATTATGCGAGTAATATAACGTGTTAGACGAGTTGTAGTTATGTAATTGTCTTAGAAATACCTGCTACTGGATAATAATTCAGCCACCAATGACCACGTTTGGACATTTGAATTAAAACTGTCTAGTTTCTGTATATCTTTTTAACGTTTTTGCATGAAATCAGAAACTCTTATTTAATAAAAAGTGAGATGAGGTTGGATAATCATCTAATTTCTTAATTTTTGTATCACACCTCAACCTCTATCAAAGAACCTGCAGCACATTTTAATCCTTTGTGTGTTCAGTTAGAATATAAGACTACCAAATCCTAATTGCAAACGCTCAAGAGTTTCATTCTGACAACTAACTTGTCATAATAGTCGGACTGTGACTGTCATGGTTGGGTATGAACAATGGTGTGCTTAAGAAAATTTGGCCACACCTTGTCAAAGAAACGTGGCATATTACAGTCTTTAAGCACTATGGCGTCAAATGTGGGAAAACGTTTGTAGAAAAATTTTCAAGCCACAGTTGTTTTGGTTTATTTTTGACAATCAATTCAAGTAATGTTTTGAAAATCTTAAAGGCACTTTGTTCTATGAGTATCAATAAATTTGAAAATACAATATGTACATTTACTGTGCTTAGGTTAGTTATAAAAATCACTCTTATTTTTTTTTTTATGTAGCCTGTGTTTAACTGCGAGAGCTTAGAAAGAAATTCAGCGGTATCTTGTTTTAATGACAACTTTTCTCATTACATCAGATTAAAACAACTCATTATTAAAGCCAATGTATCTTCTCTTTTAAATAAGGGCATAACAGTAAAAAAGCAATACCTCTTGCGATTTTTAGATGTTTCTTTTTAGAGAAACAGAGTGAGGAGAGTCTGTAAGATATTTGGTTCCAGTTGTTTAATACAGAATAAAAAGGAAGCTCAAGACATGGTAAAGTTGTTTCAGTGCCAAATCAGAAATTAGGTAGCAGCAACTTTTTCAGTAAAACCTTAAAATAGAAATGAGTATTTTTATTTTTCACTAACTGGATAAACTACCAACCTTCTTGGCTCTATGTGCTGTAAACACAAAGCAGAAACAGATGAACACTTTTTAAATACTTATTTTATTTCTAGTCATACCTTTATACTTTCATTCAACAATATTGTTGGATATTTTATATTTTCTTAACATTTTGTAAGGATAGTTTGCAGTGGAAGCTATGAATATTTATAAAATTGAATGGAAAATATTTTCCCTGTACATCATCCTTTCCCCCACATTTGTTTCATCTCACACATTTTCATGTTTTTTTCTGTTAAATACTTTTCTATGTTTTATTCAATAAAAACCTGCTTTATTTAGGTAATTACCAATATCTTGGTCCTGATAAATCGGTACTGGTAAATTGATGCCGTCTCATTCAAAGGTTTATTAACCTACAGTGTTGACATTCATTAAATGCTTCAAATGTACACAAACGGTCAATTACAGCCTTGCATTTTATCTCATTAAACTATCAGGTTTGTATTTTTGTGATCCAATACAACATTGATGCTTTTCAAATCTTTGCATTGTTACTGCTTTAATTAACAATGATTTTTATCAGTTCCTTCAGTTGAGTTCATTTTATATTTTATAATGAAAACATTCTCATTCTTTTGTTTTCATTTGTCTGATTTCATTCCTTCCATCACCTCTAACGTGTTGTTTTCCCCCCTCCTTGGCTTGTGTTGGTGCTCCAGAACCAACAAAACGTATTCTTTCCTTCCAAGGGTTGGCTGAACTGGCGCACCGGGAGTACCAGTCAGGAGATTTTGAGGCAGCTGAGCGCCACTGCATGCAACTATGGAGGCAGGAGCCTGATAACACAGGCGTGTTATTGCTTCTGTCCTCCATCCACTTCCAGTGCCGAAGACTTGACAGGTATCACTTACCTAGCGCCTTGGCGCACACTGAACATGCGGTGTGGTGGTAACTGACGACAATGGGGCTTCTTGGTTTGTGTACATGCAACTAAACTGGAAAAAGCTGTGAAAATACTGAGTTGCACTGTTTAATTAGGTTTCATGCTTTCCATTTTGGTTGTATACGGTACTTGTGACGAAGGGTGAGGGTTCTGGGTGATGACAGTCTAACAATGTCTTGCTTTTCACACTTTTTACACTAAGACCTTCATCAGAATGTATTGATGGCAGGATAAAACATTCTCACAGTTTACAGCACTACTATTTTTTTTGTCATTTTGCCTCCATAAAGACAGAAACAGTGGGAGTATGTTAGTGCAATATGTTTCACAATGTTGTGATTATGCTCCATTCTGTCAGTAAAAAGTTATTTCAGCTTCACACTTTCATTGGCATCTCTTTAAATGAATATGTTGGATAGGTTTCTGAGTTGAAATTTCAGCCAGTTCAGGTCTACAGTGCTTGAAATTGGAGTTACTGGTCAGAGGCTGTCGATGCAGATTAAACTAAGTCAAAGGTTTAGCCCCTAATAAATCCCAGTTCTCTTTCCATTTCCTTGTTTTTCTTTCCTTTTCTTCAAACTAATTTGCTGAGCTTGTCACAACTTAAAAAAGGGAGTGAAAACAGCTTCAGTTATCTCACTTCTGTGTTTCAATATAACAAACTGTCAGTGTTGGGCTTCTAAGGGCTTGATTGTACCGCTTTAAGACAAGTGTCTTCTTCCTTCCTCTTGTTTCCTGCTTTTTCTGCCCAAAACTGCTGGAATGTAACTATCGTCTGCCCATTTTGTTTTGCTTCCAAGGTCTGCTCACTTCAGTACCTTGGCCATCAAACAGAACCCAATGCTTGCAGAGGCCTACTCCAACCTCGGGAATGTGTACAAGGAGCGTGGGCAGCTGCAGGAAGCCATAGAGCACTATCGCCATGCCCTGAGGCTGAAGCCAGATTTCATTGATGGCTACATCAACCTGGCAGCAGCCCTGGTGGCTGCAGGAGACATGGAGGGGGCAGTGCAGGCTTATGTGTCTGCATTACAGTACAACCCGGTAAGTACAAGCAACATTTCTATTGCACAGGGGTGCACTCCTCCACTCCTCAAGGGCCGGTATCCTGCAACTTTTAGATGTGCCTCTTATGCACCACACCTGAATAGAATAATTAGGTCATTAGTAAGGCTCTGGGGAACTTATCTACACTAGGAGGAGGTAATTAAGCCATTTCATTCCAGTGTTTTGTACCTGTGGCACATCTACAAAGACCGGTGCAGGACACCGGCCCTTGAGGACTGGATTTTGACACCCGTGATTTAGAATGTAATCACTGATTTTTAGCCAAGTTATAAAAACTGAAATCTGTCTGCCTTCCCAGGATCTCTATTGCGTGCGCAGTGACCTTGGTAATTTGCTGAAGGCTCTTGGGCGTTTGGAAGAGGCTAAGGTATGTTGCAGTGGGTTGGCTCTGATATATCTGTGTTGTTCTTTTTGTTTTCGATTATATTGCTTTTTGTTTCTATTTGAAGTGTTCACTAAGACCAGATAGATGCTCTTCATATTACCCTTTTATACATTTTAAATTGCATACAAATTCCCTTTGAGTAATGCCTCCAGCTAAGACAGAAAACTATCACTGTGAGCTTCTCAACCAGTCTTATTAAAGTCCTTTAGTAAATATTGGACTGGAACCAGTAAGCATTCATATGAGGCAATCAGGCTTTAACGACGGGACTAAAAAAATCATGATGATTCCCTCTAGACAGCCTCATTTTGTTTTCCAGTAACTTTCACACATCTGTCCATACAATACAATATTATTTTAGTCCCACTACCCTTTGCTGTACACTGACCTTTTAGCAAAGGTCAGCCCCCTGCCCTTTCAGGAAGAAAGGCTGGAGTTTTTAAATTCACTAAATGGATCCAACCTCGGCCGGGCATTTTCATGTAGTCCTGACTGGAGGGAAAATGCTGGCTCGGTCTTGGAAGTAAACATGAACTGATGAGAAGCTAGGTTATCTTTTTGAAGTGCAAAAGATAAGATGGTTTATAACCTAATTGCAATACTCCTATTTTGTATGTAAACTACTGAATGATTGTATCTTTTCATGTTGCTTTGCTGTCAATTCAGCTGCTGTCAGTGTGGGTTTTTTTCCCCCCCTAGAGTCACCATGTAATTTTGTCTCATGAAAAATTGTTCATTCTAGGGGGTGGCAACCTTGGTGGGGTTCAAATGTGGAGGCATGGAGTTGTCCTGCCGGTTACAGGCCATCTTATTTCGTGCTAGAGGGGGGTAACGGAGTGGGGAGGAGCACCGGGGAGTCACAACCTCCTCCGCTCTGTCGCTCCGCCCCCCGCGCGCTCGCTAAGGTTTGGTGGGGTGTACGCGCTCCGAGTTGTCTTCCTGACCAATCAGCTTCATCCACTCTGCACTCCAGCACACTCGCATTCATTTATTCATGTGTACATAAATCAGTTATTTTAGATCATAGCTGACGATTAAAGTTTCATACAGATGGTTATCTATTCGGATAACCACTGCACTCAGATGTGTTTTTAATAGGGCAACTCAAAAAAAAATTGTTGAGTTAACATGGCGGCTGTAGCGTCAAGCAGACAACTCATTATCTGTACTCCACCACCTGCGTCAGATGCTTGGTTAGAAAGTCAGAAACGTGCGCAGCAACTGCGATGACCTCTTTATTTCAGAACTGTGGAGACTTCTAGATACAAGTAATTAATCCACAGACCTTTTTTTCTCCACCCATTGGCCAGGATTCAAGAAAGCAGGCCAGGATAAGGAAATCAAAATATTTCATGAAAATGCTAGAAAGTAAAAATCAAGCAATAAATAATTTTTCTTTCCTTTTTAAAAAATATGTAATAATATTCCCAAAGAAATGGGATCAGTTCATTTGGGAAAGATCAAGCCAGTAGCTGCCCTCCTGTAATTTGATGTAAAAGCAAATTTGAAGGCTAACTGGAAGTCTGATCATATGTCGCTGATTAACTGTTCACATGAAAGCCTTTCTTCCCTCCCACTTACCCTGTTAGCACTCCTTTTTGTTTCCTTTGAAATGCTACATTCATTGCATGACTGAAAACTAGGAATAGCATTATGCTTTTTTTCCCTGTTTGTTGTGAATTTGGTGTTTTATTTCCATATTTTAAAAGAATGTATTGTTTGAAACCTTTTACTAACGATCTTGTTTTCTGATTTTGTCTCTTTTGGTTTTTTCCACAACTGATACTGTTATTTAGAAGGTTTCAGGTGGGTGACACTATTCCTGCGTAGGTGCCTGGCGGAAAGGAACACTAGGGCAGCCTCAGTCCTCTCCTCTTCTTCCAGCCAGCTGCGACCGCCACTCTGACAAAGTCCAAAAATATGGTAACGGGTTTGTAAATGCCAACAAAAGAAAAACCACCTCTCTTCATGCTTGAGCTCCTCTGTCTTGTGGCTTCCTTTGAAGAGCAAAAAGAAACAAAAGTAACATAATTTACAGTAAGCATTTCTTAAAATAAGCTCTACTAATTACCCAGTTTTATATTATATAAAAAGAAAACTTGGATATGGAAGCTATAATCGTGTCTTTTATTTAAAAAAAAAGAAACCAATTAAGAACCCTCTAACTCTTACATATTGGTTATTTTTCCTGTTTTATTTTGTTTTTTCCTTCTTTATTTGGAGTTTCAGCGTTCTGATGATGCAGATAATGCGCTGTGAGTCTGCAGTAGCGCAGGGGCTGCGCAGCGTTACCCTCCAAGCAACCAAAATGGCGGAAAGCGCAAGCATGCTCACCCTTATCCCCTTCATTCCCTTTGGCCTGTTGATTGTGGACCTCTCCCCACTCAAACCAGCCTCGCCCCCGAGTGCACCCAAATTTTCAATCATATTTGGCTCAATGAGAGACTTTTGTCTCTTAGATTAAATATTTCTATTAATCTTTTTCATGTTTTTTCTTCTCCTTTTTTAACACTCTTTCTGATATTCCTAAACCTTAAAACATTTTGCCCTTAGTTTATTTCTGAACCCACATTGGCCCCCTTCTTTAACCTGGCCAACCTTCGGGTGCCAAGTGTGGGCTAGTCTGGTGTTGCAGTTATTCTGCAGGGGTTGGTGGTCTGCAGCTGTCCCATCTGGCCAAAAAGCGAACGCAGCAGCGAAGTAACACCTTTGCCAGGCGCAAGGTCATTGCAAGCAGCGAGAAGTGGTGCATTGTGGTTGTGGCAGTAGAGCCACACGACGCGCTGGCGATTGTTGCGCATGCTTTACAGGGACCATCACCTGCACTAACTGGCCAGCATCCACGGTTGTGAGGTTTATGCCAACATGTGTACTAAGTTATTTTCTCACTCCATCTATTGAATGTAATACTGTAATGTGCAATTCCTGGTACAGATAATTAATATGCCACTATATTTTGAAAATGTGGTCATAACTGCAGGATGAGGGCCTACATGTAGGTGTTGGTTGGATCTGCGCAGCGTAGGAAAAAGCAATGCAGCTTTGCGCGGCAGAGTTTTGCGCCTGCGAGCCCATGCTGTAGACTCACTTTTTGCCATCATGGAGAATGGACACTAATTTTCTTTTCTCTGCCCTTTTTGTTTTTCTTACTTTTATTCTCAATCTATTTTATTTTACAATCCCTCCCCTGCTCTACCTTTTGTCCTCTTTCCTGTGGTTTTCATTGTAAATCCACTGAAGGCTTGCTACCTGAAAGCCATTGAGACTCAGCCCAACTTTGCAGTGGCTTGGAGCAACTTAGGTTGTGTGTTCAATGCCCAAGGAGAAATATGGCTCGCCATTCATCATTTTGAAAAGGTAACTATTATTTATTGTATTAAGGTGTCCAGACAGCCTTTTAAAAGTCTTGTGAAAGATAAAAACTAATGTTTTTTTATTATTATTATTTCTATTTAAATGACATCCTTCATCATTACTACATTACAGCTTGACTTAACATTTTGGTAAACTTTTTGACTTAACACTTCAAAATCATAAATCTGAACCAGCGAGTCTATCAAAATTGTAAATTGTTGGATGTATTCATACAGCAATTTTATGTTGATTATACTTGCAGAATCAGTATTTTTGAAGTTTACAAACTGCATCAAAGATGATGTATTAATTGGACAAATGTGCCAACAATGGAACAAATGCAAATGCCAAAAAAGGCAGAAGTTGGCTTCTAATTTAACAAAGTTAGCGGCGTTATTATTTTATATTTTGTGTTGCATACCAACTGTAAAAAACTTTTAAAATAAATGTTTATACTCAAGCGTAATAGTGTCATGGATGTTGTAAACCTATTTGGGACAAATCTAAATAACTTGAGTTGAAGGAATATGGAATTTGTTTTATGAAAATACAAAACCAATCTGACATATTTTGTCGGAATTTATGTGTATTTTTATATATTGTTTAAGCGCATTTCTTTTTTAATTTTAGGCAGTGACTCTGGACCCAAACTTTCTCGATGCATACATCAATTTGGGCAATGTTCTGAAAGAAGCCCGCATCTTTGACAGGTGAGTTTAAAAGATCACACAAATCTGGTCTTACTTTCTAAAAAACAAAACTTTCTCTATATCTTTAGGCTCTAAACTGACAACCATTCACATTTTTCTTAAGTGAAAATTTTTCCTAATCCACCAAAACATCAATGTTTTTGAATTCTTTACACAGCAATGCTTCAATTTCTGCTATTTTAGAGGTATTTTCAAAGGCTTAGAAGACATTACTGGTACTATTAAAAACCTGACATTGCTTATGGACAAATTTGCAGTTAGCATTTGTAAATTCAGTTGATCTACATATGCTGGACATTAACTTGTGACAGGCAATATTCTATCAAATAGTACGTGAGATAAGCTCATGTATTGCTGGTCCTCATTTAACTTTGTATCTATTTAATCTATGTAACTGCGTACTACTTTTATTCAGGATTGAACTGTTGCAACTTACCAGAAGTCTCCAACATCTTTAACAGTACAATGCATATTTGGATCATTTTTGTCAGCACTTAATATATAGATGTAACATAGACTGTTGCAGAGCAGACGTTTTAATGATAACTTGTGTGATTTCAGAGCTGTGGCTGCCTACCTGAGAGCCCTGAGTCTGAGCCCTAACCATGCTGTCGTCCATGGCAACCTGGCCTGTGTCTACTATGAGCAGGGCCTCATTGACCTTGCTATTGACACTTACCGCCGCGCTATTGAATTGCAGCCCCACTTTCCTGATGCCTACTGCAATTTGGCCAATGCCCTGAAGGAGAAAGGAAATGTAATTTGCCCTTCCATGTGCCGCATTTCAAACTGTTTTTGCTCCTACTTGCACCAGTCAGCAATTGTTAAATCCTGTCATGATCAGGTTTCTGAAGCTGAGGAGTGCTACAACACAGCATTGCGTTTGTGTCCAACTCACGCCGACTCCCTTAACAACTTGGCCAACATAAAGCGTGAGCAGGGCAACATCGAAGAAGCTGTTCAGCTTTACAGAAAAGCCTTGGAAGTAAGTTTTTTTGTTCTTGTGAACTTTTTTGAAAGGAAAGTGAACACCATCACTTAATGGTGTTTTTCTTTTTCCATATTTGTCATTCAGGTGTTCCCAGAGTTTGCTGCAGCTCACTCTAACCTGGCCAGTGTCCTGCAGCAGCAGGGCAAACTCCAGGAGGCCCTCATGCATTACAAGGAGGCTATACGGTTTGTATTTACATTAAACTACAGGCATATTTAGAGACACTATTTTCTGTTGCTGTGGCAAAAGATGTATATTCCCATGTTTTATGTATATCCAACCTATCAGTCAATACCTGTGCTAAACGCTGCTTTACTTCTAGGATCAGCCCCACATTTGCTGACGCCTATTCCAACATGGGCAACACGCTGAAGGAAATGCAGGATGTCCAGGGAGCGCTGCAGTGCTATACTCGTGCCATCCAGATCAACCCTGCCTTTGCTGACGCTCACAGCAATTTGGCCTCTATCCACAAGGTGGGGCTGTTTTCTGGTTTCAGTGTTTGGTGTTGCTGTTTGATGCCTGTACAATTGTTTTCAAACACAAAAACAACTAAACATAAAGAATTCAAATTAAACCCCACCTTGCTTTTAAATTAACTTATTAATGTGTTAATTAGGATTCTGGAAACATCCCTGAAGCCATTGCTTCTTACCGAACAGCCCTAAAGCTCAAGCCGGACTTCCCTGATGCTTATTGCAACTTGGCTCATTGCCTGCAGGTTTGTATGATCTTGTTTATTTTACAATCTAGTTGAATTTAGCATTGACAACTTTAAATGTAAATTTATCTGGCTTTTTTTTTTTTTTTCCCTTGCATTCTCAGATTGTGTGTGACTGGACTGATTACGACGAGCGCATGAAAAAGCTCGTTAGCATCGTGGCTGACCAGCTGGAAAAGAACCGCTTGCCCTCGGTTCACCCCCACCACAGCATGCTGTATCCTCTGTCTCACGGCTTCCGCAAAGCCATAGCCGAGCGCCATGGAAACCTTTGTCTGGACAAGGTACTCGCAATGATCAAAGCAAGTAACGTTTAAATTATATTTTTGGGTGGTGGTGATGGATGGGCCGGTATGTGGGGGAGGTAAGAAATCAGCAAGGCTTAATCTAAGTAGAAAAAAGCAGAAGGGGGGCTGGTTGTAAATTGGTTGCTTGCTATGGAGGGAGATTTAAAAGAAGGGTATGGCAGATTCTATTTTTCATTGATTCTCAGAAAATTTGACTCATTCTTTGTAGAATTTTTTCCTCTACTATGTTAGTGTGTTCACACTTTTTCTTACTCTACAGATTAATGCACTCCACAAACCTGCCTTTGAGCACCCTAAAGATCTGAAGAGCAGCGGCGGTCGCCTGCGCATCGGTTATGTCAGCTCCGACTTCGGCAACCATCCAACCTCTCATCTGATGCAGTCCATCCCTGGAATGCACAATCCTGAAAAATTTGAGGTACAGAATCTCTTTTTTTTTGTTTGTTTGTTTCAATATTTTTTATCATACTTAACTTTATCATATGTTCAGCAGCTGTGTCTGTCAATTTACTACAAAAGCTAGATTCTAAAATGTTTGTTTGCCGTCCCGTTTTCACAGGTTTTCTGCTACGCTCTTAGCCCTGATGATGGTACTAACTTCCGTGTGAAAGTGGTTGCAGAAGCTCATCATTTCACAGATCTCTCTCAGGTAACCTCTCTGAGCTGGAGAATACTTTTAGGTTTTAATCAAGATAAATGTGGAAAAAAAGGAACTCTGTTCCATTTCCTAAAAGGTTGCATTGATCTGTCCATCAGTCTTTCAATCATCTATTTTCTTTCTATCTATTCTCTATTTGTCCATCGTCCATATTCATTATTCCATCTGTTTTACTGTCTGTTAGCCTATCATTCAGTCTGTCTTTGGATTATGCAAATTTCATATTGACTGTCTGTCCTATGTAGAGAAGCTTGAAACAAGTTGACAGTAAAACATATTTGCACATAAAATTGTCCTTTGCGTTCAGATTCCTTGCAATGGAAAGGCAGCTGATCGGATTCATCAGGATGGAATCCATATTCTGGTCAATATGAACGGATACACCAAAGGAGCACGGAATGAGCTGTTTGCCCTTCGCCCTGCCCCAGTTCAGGTGAGCTTCTGTCAGATATTACTGTAGAGGGAAAAAAAAAGAAAAAGGAACATAATTCCTCAGCTGTCTTTATGTTAGTTATTTTTGGCCTTGGAAAAAAAGCTCAAATGGCTGTTTCTGCACATTGAACAGGCGATGTGGCTTGGTTACCCTGGAACCAGCGGCGCTCCGTTCATGGACTACATCATCACTGACAAGGAGACGTCTCCTGTTGAAGTAGCTGAACAGTACTCTGAAAAACTGGCCTACATGCCCAACACCTTCTTCATTGGAGATCATGCCAACATGTTCCCTCACCTCAAGGTTTGTGAAGCGCCCTGTTGTTGCCACAGCTCTTATTGTTCTGTCATAGAGAAACCACCTAAATCTAAGCATTCTTCATCCACTCTCCAGAAAAAGGCAGTCATTGATTTCAAATCGAACGGGCACATCTTTGACAACCGGATTGTTCTTAACGGCATCGATTTGAAGGCTTTCTTGGACAGTCTGCCGGATGTCAAAGTGATAAAGGTGTGTTTAAAAAAAAAAACATTGCAAAATGAATTCAGTGTTAATTATTGTGTTAAAAATTTGAGGTTAAAACTTTCCTTTGTGATCAGATGAAGTGCGACAACAACCAGGAGCCGGCTGCTGGAGACACAAACGGAGCCCTGTCCATGCCTGTGATTCCCATGAACACTGCAGCAGAGGCAATCATCAACATGATCAACCAAGGCCAAATCCAGGTCACCATTAATAACTTCACAGTCAGCAACGGTCTGGCCACCACACAGGTACGACTGCTGGGCACAAATCAAACGTATTAAGATTTAGGCATTTTGGTATATTAATGCTTCAACTCTTACTCGACAGTAATTGCTTAATTTAACAATTGTAGGGAAATGGTTTCTTTTTACAGGTCAGTTTTTTTAAATGTTTATTTTAATCAGTATCTCAATGAATGTCTCAAAATATATTTTAGTTCTATAAACACCATCCTTGGTATCAGAGACGCAACACTAGGTTTAGTTTGTCCGGGTTAAAATCTAAAACAAGGTTTTCCCTTGATGCTTTGAGCCTTGTTGAACAAGCTGAAGACAAAAGCAATGAAGCAACACTGTTTTGCTCCAAATTATAGATCAATAATAAAGCCGCAACCGGGGAGGAGGTGTTGCGGACCATTGTGGTAACGACCCGTTCCCAGTACGGTCTCCCTGAGGATTCTATTGTCTACTGTAACTTCAACCAGCTCTACAAGATTGATCCTCCTACTCTTCAGATGTGGGCCAATGTGAGTGGAATAGTTGTCATTTTTAACAGCTCTGTTTTCTCTTAGCTTTCTAAAAACCCACATTCCCGTCGTTAATCTCCCTTGTTGCTGCAGATCCTGAAGCGTGTGCCCAACAGCGTGTTGTGGCTTCTTCGCTTCCCCGCTGTTGGCGAGCCAAACATCCAGCAGTATGCTCAGAACATGGGTCTGCCTGCGTCTCGCATCATCTTCTCCCCCGTGGCTCCCAAGGAGGAGCATGTGAGGAGAGGCCAGCTGGCAGACGTGTGCCTCGACACACCTCTGTGCAACGGGCACACCACCGGCATGGATGTTCTCTGGGCTGGAACCCCCATGGTAACTATGCCAGGTGAGGAAGCTCATTTATTATAAGAATGACTTCATTCTTGCATTAAATAATGGCTTTGTTTAGAATTGATTCAATTCTGAAATATGTTTTTAATCAAACTTTCTTGCAGGTGAGACTCTTGCGTCCCGCGTGGCTGCCTCACAGCTGAACTGTCTGGGCTGTCCAGAGCTGATTCCTCAAACTCGTCAGGAATACGAGGACGTAGCGGTCAAACTGGGATCTGACATGGAATAGTACGTAGATGGCTTTTCTGACCACCTTTTTAATGGGGGGGGAAAAGTTTTCTGTTACGTCTAACTTGTTTTATATTCTTCCATCCTGCAGCCTAAAGATGGTCAGAGCGCGCGTTTGGAAACACCGAATCTGCAGTCCCCTGTTCAACACCAAGCAGTACACAATAGACCTGGAAAGGCTCTATCTGCAAATGTGGGAACATCACAGCAACGGCAGCAAGCCAGACCACTTGGTCAAACACCTAACAGTGGAGACCAGTGAGACCGCTTGAACTGGAAACTATTTTAACCCTGATCAGCAGCATAGTTTGAACGGTCAGGATTCACTCAAGCTCCCTGCCCTTCAGTGACTGTTTCCATATTTCTCATTTATCCTAAAGGGGGGGACTCTTACGTTGAAGGAGCCGACACACACACACGTTCACACTTGGCCTCCCATTATGTTGTCATCGAGTCACACATCTGCTGAGCCAGATATGAAGCCTGAGCTATTTTCAGGCAGTTTGTCTGAGACTCTTTATATTGACACACTTGATGTACTTTGTGAGCATGAGAAGGTTGTGAATACCTTTATTTCCCTTCAGTACTTTGGAACAGTGGATTTTCCTTTGAGTCCTGTCGTCGTGCGTACAGGACTAATTGCAGCTTGCGGAGAGAATACACAGCCATCTTTAATTGTTCTATTTAGACATGGATTAAGAGTGTTGTATGTTTTAAAACGGCGTTGTTGCTCCATTTAAATTGTAGGTTTCATTGGCTTTATCAAGCAACGAATGAGACATAAATTGAATCTGTTTTTTTTTTTTGTGTGTGTGTGTGTGTAAGCTGTTCTTAAATGGCTGCAACAAGTAAATGTGCAAGTTTCCAAACACTTCCTCCCACACAAAATGCCAACTTTTAATAATTTTGTCAAAAGATTTGTTCAGTAGGTGTTGTCCTATTTGATGTCAAACTGAGTTTGTCCTAATTGGATAAAAAATGAGTTTGGAAAGCACCTGATCATCAGTTAAAGCATAAAAATGATATCTTAATAGATTTTGGGTTTTTTTAACACAAGCCAGGAATTGGATTGGTAAGTATGCTCTGAACAGTTTTTGTTTTGTACTGTTTAACTGTATGCTGTCGGTGAAGCTGCAAGTCTCTACATATAATAAAAAATAGGGATTGAAACCAAAATGTTTTGTTCTGTTCTTGGTCGATACCAATAAGGATTAAATCTGCAGGCACATAATAAATTCACACACTAATGTATTTTTCTAAACACTACAGGGAAAATTTTGGGGCATAAAACTTATCCTACGACTAAAGGCAAAGACAGTGCAGTGTTTAAATATATATTTCAGTGTTTGGATCAAAATGCTGCATATTTTCTATAAGTCTGCTGTGGAGAATGCGGCCTCTTCTGCCATCTATTGTAGCTGCATGAAAGCCAGTGACATGAAAGGCTAAGCAACCCGATGAGGAAGGCTGCTTCTGTTAAGGAAACTAAGGACTTTTCATAAAAATCAAGAAAATGACGTGCAACCCTAATTGTCCTCTTGATGAGACTTGTACAACGGTGTCTCGAGAGATTTCCTCACTGTAACCCTGACTGCTACAAGAGATCTTGCATCAGCATCTACAATAATTATTTGAGGAAAATCATGAGTTACAACTCTCTTTGTGGTGAATAAAGCAGCTTTGAAATTGAATGTAAAAAAAAAAAAGATACAGGACCATGTGTAGGGGAAAAAGTCACCCTCAGTTCACCATGCCCATGGTGGGAACATGGTGGTGGCAGAATCATGCAGGGGCAATGTTCTTATTTAGTGGAGACAGAGAACATGGGTGGAGCCATTACTTGTGTGTTATAGATATATTAAGCCAGAAACAATTTTTGTTCTCTATTTGTCCATTTTGCTCTCACACACACACACAACATGCTGTTAAGAAATATATTTCTTCACCAATTAAATCACAGTTTACAGAATATGTTGACTAAATAACAAAAAATCTGGTCTTTTACAACAAACCGAAGTAACATAAAATCTTTACGTCTATGGCAATGAAGCTGAAGACAGTATCTTACGTTGCAGATGTCCACGTGATGACGTATTACAATAAACTTACTCTGATTGGTCAAATATCTTCCTGACGTCTGACGTAACGTTTTCGCACGATTTGAATTTACGAAACGTTTTGTTGCCAACCTTATTTTCGTCTCCATTTAATAACAGACGTGGCATCTCAATTATAGTGAGTTTTTCGATGTTTCTCACTTTGAATGAATTCTACATTTCGGTGAAAAGTTTTCCTGCTAGCTTTAGCATTATGACTGTCTAGTTATTGCTGTGTTGCTAATGGAAATGCTAGCATTTTCTTCCCCCGAAGTGTGTAGCTGCAGGGCCTGTAGGCTACAGATAATTAACGATCGGTTTAATTTAAACTGTTTTTTTAATATTTGGTTGTGTGATACAAGTTCTTTATTGACACAGGTACTGTTTTTTAAGGAGAGGGGGAAGGAAATGAACGATGATCTCTGCAAGTCGTTTGACAGAGTTGCTAGAAAGATGGGCTGGATGGATGAGGGACTGGACTCAACCCAAAAAAAGGTTACCCTTTAAACATGACCCACCTGGCCTTAAGCAGTGTAAACCATTTGATGAATATTTGTGGGTTTTGTTTGTAGTTGGTGAGTATGATCGGCAAGACGCGTAATGGTGGGACAAGTGGAGCTCCTAGCGAGTCCAGTGATGAAGAGTTTGACAACTGTGAGTGATTTCTGTTTCTGTTTTCATCCTTTTAATGATGAGAGTCCTGTTTTCTATGAAATGTCAACTTTTTTTTATTATTTTAGTTCTTATGAAAAACTTTACACCCAAAACAAAAACTAAGCCACAGAAGCCAATCAGTGCTGCAAAGACACTCTGGTATGGCAAACACAGCAAGAAGTTTTTTTTCTTTATATATACAGTATGGAAAGATTAAACTATTTTTGGTATTTTAGCTCAAATGTTCCTGTGGTGAGCTCAGGTGATGAAGACGACTTTGAGATATGTAAGTTCGTTACTACTTTTGTTTAAATGTACACCAGTCAGTTGTGAAACCATGTCTTTGTCTCGTGTTTCTCTTTTTGACACTGAAGTTTTGCAGCGAGAGAAAACCCCCGCCGCCAAAGCCAGGATAAGATCTGAAAGTGGCAGTGAAGACAGGTTAGTTTCTGACTATATTTTTATTGAAACATGGCTTTGAAATGAAACAAAACAAACCTTTACCCTTCCTGTCTTTTTCCAACAGCCTGAAAAACTTCATAGTGAACGATTTCTCATCTGATGACGATTTCCTTGAAACCAAGTCATCCTTAAAAGGTAGTGTTTTTAAGTCGTTTTAGTTAAGACTTTCCCTATAACTACGGCATTCTTTTGAAATTTGAAGTTCAGTTTTGGTCACATCTGACCAAAGACTCTGTTTGCTGTGTATCTTCTTGTAATCTTTTTTTTTTTTTTTTTTTTGGCAAGTTGAGTGAACTGATGAAATGAGATTGAGCAGCATTTGCAAGTTAATTATATACGCTTTCTATTTTGCAGTTCCTCAGAAGATCAAAACTCCAGTAGGGCAGCGTCCATTCAGAAGACCTCTCGCGCAGTTGAACTCGCCGGTGTTTGTTAGCGACAGTGGGGACGATGATGATGAAAACATTATCGTAAGGAGTACTTGGAAGACTCGTCACTCGAAGCCCAAATCTCTGCAAAGAGTTGAAAAGAGTGAAAACGAGCAGGAAGAGAATCGTTCACCATTGCTGCCCAGTTTATCTGACTTCCTCCGTCCTCCCAGTAACACTCCGGCATTAACAACTTCACCCAAGCGGACTTTATCAGCGCCTTCTAGGCTGGTCGAGTCGAGCGATTCTGAGGAGGAGTTTGCATCCCTGTTGGAGAGGCTGAAAAAGAAAAACAATCTCACCAGCACCACATTCACCCCAAACACCAGTAAAGGTAAAATCTTGATAAACTTTTGTATGCCTAATATCGGTTTCCTTAATTATTCTAATTTTTTTGTACCTTAGAATCTGAAACAAAGCTTGTGATCTCAGCTCCTGCTGTGAAACCATTCACAACGCCAAGCTCGAAACCGATCAAGGAGAAACCTCAAGCTGTAAAAGCACATGGAAAATCCTCCATTTTGAAGCCTAAAGTCAGTCAGACGGACCCCAGGCCCGCTGCTGTGAGCAGGTACATCTGCCTTCACCAACAGCGAGTCTGAATGTTGCCAACTTTAAATGTCGCGTATAGAGAGATTTATCTGGACTTGTTCTTTCCAGGATATCAGTGTGTAAGACCCCTGGCTGCTTCTTGGAGTCACTCACAGTTCCTGGCTCCATATATGGATCCATTTTCAAGAAGAAGAAGGAAGAACTCACAAACAAGCTGTACCAGCTCTACAATACCAGCGTGTTTGACAACAAGGTGATCTGAATCCAAACTTTCTCTTGCTTCGTTTACATTCAGATGGTAGAAACTTTAGGGTTTAAGCGATTGTGAATGCACCTTTTAATCATTTATTTGGTTAACAAGTATTTTTGTTAAAAACATGCACACATGCTCATTTCAGCGGGATTGCATTATTAAAATATTATAAGAAACAGCCTCTTTTGGCTTTATCCACGTTGGGATAATTGTGTGCATGAGAGGTGATGCTGTTTGCTACAGTGCAAGTGCAAATGTTACATTTTGGTGTACATTAAGGCTTCATGACATCAGAAAATATTCTGTGTTCGTTTATGTCGTGACAAAAATAAAATGACTTGCAAAAAATGAACAAATACTTAAGTCTGTGGTGCTAATGTCCATATGCTTTGTTAAATTGCAGTCAGATCCTAGTTATTGAGTGTTGTGATTGAGTATAATGCTAATGTTTCCATTAGCTGTGGCACCCTTAGCCTGTGCTGCTTAGTTATACCACCAGTCCTCACGCCTAATAAGCTTGGTAATAAGCCATTTTAAAAAATTGATTTGCAATATTAACTTTATTGTATATCGATGGGTGTTTTTTTTTTTTTTTTTTTTTTTTTTTTTAGCTCCCAACCAACATGTCTGTAACCTGGAATAAGAAGATGCGGAAAACAGCGGGTTACTGTATCACAGGACAGGAAAAAGGTGGAGGAAACCGTTACGCTCGCATCGAGCTGTCCGACAAAGTCTGCGACTCTGCAGGTGAGACTCCTAAAAGGGAAATGCTCTGTAGTGATGTCTGATGACGAGTACATATGTTCCCTCTTGGGCCGGTATCTGAATTCAGCAGTATTTCTGCCCGTCTCAGATCGTCTCAGGGACACGCTGATCCATGAAATGTGCCACGCTGCCACGTGGCTGATAAACGGCGTGAGGGACGGACACGGAAACTTATGGAGGCTGTACGCACGCAAATCCACACTCATCCATCCTGAGCTGCCCATGGTGACGCGCTGCCACAGTTATGACATCACGTACAAGTTCCAGTATCAGTGCAAGCGCTGCCAGAATACGTAAGTCTGAGCAGTGATCAGGCTTTTCCCGACCAATGCTGATTTCCCGTCTACTCTGACATCTGACCTTCCATTTTTGATTGTTTGATTCAGACTTTTGTCCTCTAACATTGAGGCAACATTTGTAAAAAAAAAAATTCTGAAGTTACTTTGACAGAAATATTTAGTTTTGAATCCAGCAGAAAAAGAGTAGAGGATGTTTCTTACTTTTGATGCATTTTAAGGAATAGAAATTAAAATTTCTCAATATTTGACCTGACGATCAAAGAAATTTGGCCGATTTGTTCCAGATTGATCGGAGCAGTTCTAATTAACTCCACTGAAATAATTTTCTTTTTAATTGGCTTAAATTGTTCACCACATACTTCTGTCAACTATTTCTTTTTCTGATTCTTCGCAGGATCGGCCGCCACTCCAAGTCTCTGGACACGCAGAGGTTTGTGTGCGCGCTCTGCACAGGTCAGCTGGTCTTACTGACTCCTTCGAAGCCACGGGCTCCCGCGCCTTTCGCCACATTTCTCAAAGAGAATTATGGGAACGCGGGGCAGAGCCACGGAGAAGTGATGCGGAAACTGAGCACCGACTTTGCCTCAAAGACCAAACTTGGTGAAAGCTGAATGAGCGGATGTACTGAAAACTCTTTACCTCTTTCTATGTTCTATGACCTTTTCGGGCCACTGTGATGCTTTTTCTTTTGTCATTGGTTGCTGTAACTGGAAATGTGAACAAAAACAGCAACGTTTTCTGTCCACTATATTTTTTTTGTATTCAAGTTGATAGAACTGTCTCATGTCTTATCCTCTCTCTAGAATATGCTGGATTTTTGTTTTGCCAGTAATTTTAACAATAAAAAATTGGTACATAAAACAAATTTTTTTTTCTCAAGTTTTTCTTGCCACTAGTGGCCTTGATCTGCAGTAGATCAGACAGGAAAGAGACGGGGAGAGAGGCCTCAGGGACAGGAGTCCAACTCTGAACGGCTGAATTCATAGCAGACTAAAAATCTGCCATGACTCACAGTTGGCTATGAAAGTAAACTTGGGGATGTTTATTGTACTCTAAAATTTTCTTCTGAATTATTGATGTTGTTAATGTAAGTAAGTAATGAGCACTACTCACATGAGTAATGTTTTTAATCGAATGGAAGTGAGTGTAACTCAAAGATATTGGTGTGTTTTATTACCATGACTTTATCAAGCAAATATTTACAGGTAGGATATATTATGTCTGCTCACATGCAGCCCTGCTGTTGTTGGCTGTCATTTAATGTAACCTAACAGAGCTGATCAAATATGGATAAATGCAGCTTGCAATAGTGAAATGCAAAAAAAAACAAAAAACAAGACAGACTGCTTCACCATATTTATTTATTTTTTTAAATACTACTCTGCTACGTATTCACGCTTCAATTCACAATATGCAAAGCACTCGACAATTCAGAGGAGCAAATGTCCACAGCAGAATCAAATATATAGGAAACGTACAATATTCAGCACTCTGGTGGGACAAGTGAGGAAGGTGTGTGTGTGTGTGTGGATCTGTGCAGCATCTTCCCTGATTGTGGTGATGGCACCTTTATCAGGCGCAGGCACAAATCCACAGGGAGTGCAGGGATGAGACGGCACTCCCCGTTTATCCAAGTTAAGTTTTCCGCATTGCACTAAAATTGGCATAAAAAGGGCAAAAACGAAGAGCCCGGCAGAACTTGATCCACAAAGTCGTCTAGCAAATAAAGCACTGGAATGTACTTTTCATGGTTTTAGCAGGCACTAAGAAGTTTCAAATGATCTCAACTGAATTTGGCATCAATGTGAATCTATATTCCTTTTAGAAACCTGCAGCATGTTTAGTTTTATGACTTTAAATCAAATACGATTGGTAATTTGGCTTTTCACCTGTCGTCTTCCAGTCCTACGTTTATTCCACTCTAATATATCACCGTGCAGTTTGATACGTTTTAGGTGACAATTATGGCACAACACAACAATTAAAAGTTTTCTACATGAGTGAATGAGCAGCATGACACACAAAGCGCTGTCCAGACGTGACTCTGCATCGCCTTCAGTACAGGCAGGTTTTCTTCATGATGCGCAAGAACTCCTGCTCGTTCACTTCTCCGTCCCCATCCCTGTCCGCTTCATCTATCATTTCCTGCACAAACAGAAAATGTAGAAGTAAATAAAACAATTTTTTATTGTGGATGTTTCATTGTGCGATGTGGCTCACCTGCAGTTCCTCGTCTGTCAGGTTTTCTCCGAGCTCTTTGGCCACCCTCTTCAGGTTCTTAAAAGAGATCTTGCCTGTTTCGTCGTCGTCAAACAGCCGGAACGCTTTAAGGATCTCCTCTTTGGAGTCTTTCTCAGCCTGAAAATTGAGAGAGCAATATTATTAGGAATTTTCTACTGGAAAAGTACACCGAACTGGTACGATCGAAGTCTTCAAACAGAAGTACTCTGTTGTAGTCTCCTCATTTATTATCCAAAGAGTACTCCATGTGGAATGCCTTGCAAAACTATTCACATGTTAGCTTACCCAACATTTCACCACGTTATGACTGCAAAGTGTCACTTTGTAGTCATAACTTCACTTTTCACCTTAAATCAAAGCGTATTCAGTGATAAAATGGACCAGTCAAAGTACAAGCCTAAATCCAAAAGAGAATAGGAAGTGTACTGAAGCTGCCCAATCTGACTGAGCTTGTAATATGTTGCAAAAAAAAAACACGGCCAAAGCGTTTATAAAAACAAAGCGTGGTTATAACGTAACCAAAATGTGAAGCAGATGTATAAATGCAGCTGCTAGGCATTGTAAACCACACTATGTGCTTGAATACCATTTTCTGTGTCATGATTGCCAGAAAGTCAGCGAAGGAGATCTTTCCCGTCCCATCCTTATCCACTTCTGCGATCATCTTCTTGATCTCCTCCTTCTTTGGTTCGAACCCCAGAGCTCTCATTGCAACCTGGCGCAGAATCAGAAACATGCACTGGAGTGATCCTGGAAAACATTTTTACTCTTGTATTCATGCTCAGAAGACCTTTTACCTTGAGCTCCTTCACATCGATGTGTCCAGAGCCATCTGTGTCAAACAGCTCAAAGGCCTCCCTGATCTCCTGCTTCTGCTCCTCAGTCAGCTCTGGCTTGGGAGTTGTCTTCTTGCGAGGAGGGGGCACTGGACCCTGTAGGGATGGCCTCTTGGCACTGGTTGCCTGTTTGGATTTCACAAGAGGAAAATGAAATGAAAAAGCTTTTCTTGTTTTGTTTTTTTTGTTTTGTACGTGTGTCTTTTTACAAAACCAACCCAACAGCTCCTATTAATAAATTGTAGTTTAAAGAAAAATGCATAAAGCCTGCCCCTCCAATAAAATCTGATGTCACTTACCATTTATTCCTGTGTATTTGACCGGCAGTTTACTAAAAAAAAAAAAAAAGAGTGTTTTTCTTCTCCGCTGTAAGGCCTCTGTATCATGTAGGAGGGGGGAGATGAGTGGATCGCATGAAAGCTTCGCCTGACACCTCCGGTTTTATTTTACACAAATATCAGCCATAATGTGGAGGGGAATCGCGTTTCTAGCTAATAACCTGCGCTCCAGCAGCTGTCACGGACTGGACAATTTTAACCCATTGTTTGCCAGCCGACGCACGCACTGGTCTATGGCCACAGACTGAGAACCACGGTGAGGATGCTGAAAGGAGCGCACGGTGCAAGGAATCAAACGCACCGGTCGGGAAAAGAGCTGATTGGTTGTTGAAAATCACAGGGTACATAGGATTACAAAATGATTGTAAAACACACACAAAAAAGAAAGCTCGATATGTGGTGATCCTATAGTATAATAATCTTTGCATCATATATGAAAACCCGTTTATTACATTTTAAATGCCGCAGTTTTGAAATTGCCTCATTACTCACCCCCAGTGGCAGTTTTTAGAAAATATATCCCTGTGGGGTACTGTAGTGGAGTCTGCGTTGATACATCATAGGATCCTGAAACGTTGGAGGTTGAAACTCACAAGGGCTATCATGTCACTATATTTGCGGTAAAAATATATATCTTTATGTACTTTAAAATTCACCATATCAAAAACAAATAGAAAACTTTTATATCCATGTGATATATATGTTTTGTAAAACATGACTTTTCCTATCTATCTATCTATCTATCTATCTATCTATCTATCTATCTATCTATCTATCTATCTATCTATCTATCTATCTATCTATCTATCTATCTATCTATCTATCTATCTATCTATCTATCTATCTATCTATCTATCTATCTATCTATCTATCTATCTATCTATCTATCTATCTATCTATATATGGTTTTCTACAAGTCCTTCAAAAAAGTTATGAAGGGCATAGATGATGAAATTAAAGGAATCAAACATATTTAAAAGTTTATTTGTCCTAGTAGGTAAAGTTTTCCAAAAGTCTAATAAATTTTTTTATGAGATGCACATATATTGAAACTTATATGTTAGGTTCGTTACTGAAAGAGTTAACGAACCTAACATACTGAAGTTTCTTGGCCTTTGTAGGCAAGGCTTTCCACAAGCACTTTCAAAAGTTAAGAGAGGCACTTTAAATGGTCTGGGAAAATATGGGGATTCTCTGCCCCACACAAAAAAGGTGCAACATGCACCGTTTTCTGTCCTGAGATCCAAGATAGGTGACAGACTGACGACCTCACCAGGGGGTACCTCACCTCCAGGTGATAATTACACAACCTGCTGATTGTGTAACTACACAATAAACAGGTGCAGAAATGGAGGATTGGATGGATGGTTACTCATCTTTCTAAGATCACGTTGATGGGAAACGGTGAAAAAAAAGCTTATGATTGGCTGCAAAGTGCCTATAGACTGGAAGGAAAACCAAAGTCCCGTCGCCTCCTTCCTACATTCTCAACATACCACATACCAAGCCGTGTTTCTTTTTTTTGTCATTATTATTTCTATTATTATTTCCTTTAAACTTCAGTTCAAGTCTGTTTGAGGTTCTTAAAAATTATATATTGTTTTCTGTGGTTGAGTTGGGAGTCAGTGGTAGTCCTGTTTTCTTTGTTTTGGCCTCGGCTCCCAACTCTGCTTTTTTTATTTGAATATCAGTTCAACCATTTCCATTGGTTGGATACTAAAAAAAACCTGATGACCTCTGTGATGTACTGGTGATCTGTGGAGAGTGACATCACCTCTGACCCAGTGACAGTGACAGCTGGATATAGTGCATAAAGCCTGGAAGGAAATCTGAGTCCCGTCTCTTCCTTCCTATATCCCCCAGCATGCCACACACCAAGCTGTGCAGATTTATTATTAAACCTTTGAAATTATCCTTTGGTGTCTGTTATTCTTCTTCATTCAGTAAAACTTAATTCAGTATAATAAAGTTTTATTCATTTTATTGAGTGAGTAAAATGAATAAAACTCATTTTGTGAGTTTTATTCATAAAATGAATGCCCCTCTGTAACCCTTTAAACAATGTCTTTACCAGCATTGCAATGAGAAGTAGTCTGTGCAACGAGCGCAGCAGATGCACAGTTCCACCAGGTGTTTGCTAATTGCTGCTGGCTAGTCTGAAGGAGATGATTGGGAGAGTCAAGATAGGGTGGGGGTGGTAGATCTGCTCTGTGAGGCAGGAACTGCGCCTTGACGGTGGGCTAGGTCCAACCAGGCGTCAAGGCAACACTAGGTATGTTTTTAAGGCATCCTGCATACTGATGGAGGTATGCAGGAAGCCACCCTATAAGCATTTATTATTAATGCTGATCATGTAGGCGGGGCCACTGAAACCAGCCCGAACTTGCGCCCGATTCTGAGCAATAAGATCTGTTTATTGTTAAAGGTTATTATCAATGATCTGCATGCAGGAGAGATGCATCTGTTTCCTCATTCTTTCACCTCCTGCAGCCTGACGATGTGACAGGCTGATTTATCTCCAGCAGCTCAGTAGAAGCTCCTCTCTTTATTTGCAGGATTATAATTCTCTCTTCATGTATTCCAACAACTGTTTGTATGAGTTCCTGAGAAGATATTTGCAGATTAATTTAATCAGCAAACAAGTTCTTCTGTCTGGATTGTCACCTTCCTCACATGATTCCAGACATCTTAAATTGATTTATGACTACACATATTGTTAATTTGATTAGTTAAAAGGCGTCAGATTTACCTTTAAGCTGTACAGAGGCTTCAATTTAGGATATCTGCAATAAATACTGACTATCTGAAACATATTTCAGATATCATTAGTAAATAAAAAGTGACCATTCAGGGGTCTTAAACTCCAGTCCTCAAGGGCTGCTGTCCTGCAACTTTTAGATGTGCCTCTGCTGCAGCACACCTGAATAGAATAATTAGGTCATTAGCAAGGCTCTGGAGAACTGATCTACACAAGGAGGAGGTAATTAAGCCATTTCGTTCCAGTGTTTTTTGTACCTGTGGCACATCTAAAAACTGCAGGACAGTGACCCTCGAGGACTGGAGTTTGAGACCCCTGAAAGTGTTATTTTATTTATCATTTCACAAAAAAGTGAAATAGGTAAATAAATCAATATGGATTTAGATGAAACAATTTTTGTCAAAGGTAACAATGAAGTGATAAAATAGACAGAAATCTGTAAAAACGCACAAGAACAAGACTTAACAAGCCCTTATTGTATAAATTATATGTCCTCTTGTTAGAATACCAACAAACCTGAATGGACTCTTGGTTTGTGGTGAAACGTCATGTCGTAAACACTGAGAGGCGTGGCTTCCGAGATAGGAGGTGGAACTAAGCCTATCACGGTTCTCCATTGGCTAAAGTTGTGGCGTTCTTTGACGTATCGCAAACCTTATTGGCTGTTTGTGGACGTCACCTTTGCGTTTGATGATGTGTTGACCAATCACTCAGAGGTTTTCTCAGCTGATAGAAACAGTTCATATTCGTTCATTGTTGAGTTACAGGAGGTTTTTTTTTGTGGAATATTTGTAAAAGTTGCACACTGTGCTCTCCATGTTCAAGGGTGTACGTGTCTGTACCTCTGTTTAGAAAACAAAGGAGACGCAGCCTTCCTTAAGCGAACTTCTCCTCACTACGGTAAAAAAGTCACTTTTTCTCCACCTCTGTGCCAGTTTTCCCTCATTATGGCCACACGTGTTCGACCGGTGAGTGGCAGATAATCTGTTTTAAAGTTTTTATTAGTGGTGGCAGCTGTGTTTGGTTAATAATCACTGTGACTCTCTGCCGCAGGGCAGTAAGCGGTGTGCAGTGATCGGAGGGTCTGGTTTCCTAGGTAGACACCTGGTGGAGAAGCTCCTGGACAGGGGCTATTCTGTCTCTCTGTTTGACATCCGGCAGAGCTACGAGCTTCCAGGCGTCACCTTTCACCAGGGAGACCTCTGCGATAAACAGGTCAGACTTCCTCTGTCACTATTTTCTCCTTTCTCCGATGGAAGCAGAAAATTATTTAACAGTTTGAGACTGGTCTAAGGAAGCAGGAGATGTCTTCATCTTGTTTTAGAGGACTGGCCCATTATTTTGACCTTACTGTTAAACCTTTCTACATTTTCTCAGGTCACAATCGATTTATTTATTTTTTTTGGAGTGCATGTTGTCAAATGTGAGAAAAATAAAACATGTTTGTCAAAATGTGCGCGGATAAAAATCTTAATAGTGTGGCAGGTTCTTCCCCTTGGGCTGTGTATTTCTGCAGCCCCTCTACCAACAGATTCTTGCTTGTCTGATAATGATCCACTTGTCCGGCCTGACAACTTTTTGTCGGCCATTTCTGGACAGGTTTGCGGTTGTGCCACTACACTTCCTATTGTAGATTGAAGGATTAAACCACAAGATATTCAAATCTTGGAAAAATATTTTCTAATCTAAACCCACTTTAAACTACTCCACAAATCATCCACTGCTTGGTATTACTCTTTGTTTTTCTTGTCACCTATTCCACATCTCCAGCACAGATATAGATTTACAATTGATAAAGGGGCTTTTAAAAATCCAGCAGTCAGCAGCTGTCACTGTGCTTTTCTTGTCTCCAGGCTCTGCTTTCTGCTCTGAAGGACGTGTCTCTGGTATTCCACTGTGCCTCCCCAGCTCCTTCAAGTGATGACCGGCTGCTGTTTGAGAGGGTCAACATTCAGGGCACCCAGACGGTTATTCAGGCCTGCTTAGACGCAGGAGTACAGGTGCTGCTGGTTTTTCTTTCTTGTGGCTTTGAAAACATTTTTTTTCCAAGAACTGGGCTTAAATGCTTAAGTGGTCCTGTTGACAGAAACTGGTCTTGACGAGCAGTGCCAGTGTGGTGTTTGAGGGCACAGACGTCAAGAATGGAAAAGAGGATCTGCCGTACGCCAAGAAGCCCATTGACTACTACACTCAGACCAAGATTGAACAGGAGAAGGTAAGAGACGTTGAAAAGGACTTCTTATCTAAGCAAACATCTCTTGCCTCTGGAAATCAAACAAAATTGCAAACAAAACACTTCAGAAATACATGTGTAATACCATAATAACTCTATTTACAGTCTTACTCTGGTAATATTGCAGTGCAATCCTCTTTGCCGAACCTCCAAATTTGACCTATGTGGTGTGTTTTAGTTGGTTCTGGAGGCGTGCAACAAGCCAAAGGGTTTCCTCACGGTTGCTATTCGGCCTCACGGCATCTTTGGCCCTCGGGATCCGCAGCTGGTTCCCACCCTGGTGGACGCAGCTCGCCGGGGGAAGATGAAGTTCATCATTGGGTGAGCGATCGTTTCGTTCCTCGAAGGCATTAACTATTCAAGCAACTTCTTTTAACTCAAAAACCATGCATGAGTATTTTACAAATAATCAAGCTATATAGAAACCTGTTTAATTAGTTGAAATGTTTAAGATCAAGATACAAATATTACATCAGACCAATTACAAAAGCACTATTTTTAATTGAAATATCTGGGCTTGGTAAAAAAAAATAGGTATAATAACTGGTTTAAAGTTTATATTTTTAAAATGTACTTTTATTTTACATATGAGCCTCATCAGAACGCATGTTCTAATTTGTTGAATATGACTATGTGTTTTTTAAGTTTATTAAGTCCCCTGTTTTAGAATTTAGTTCAATTTGTGCTAGAGCTGCACTGAGAAATTGACTGATGACTGAAAGTTATGGGCCCTCACTGGTCTCCAATTAATAAAAAACATATTCATTCAGTCTGTCTCTGATCACTTAGTGCATCACTGCTGACAGCAACACTCTTAGGAGCGGATGCTCTGCTGTTGCTGAGGGGATATTTTCCTAATTTGAGAGGTTTAAGAGAAAGCACAGAAACTATAGATGGTTGTTAAAGAGAAGACCGAATTTCCTGTTAAGGCACTTTGGCTGTTCATTAAAGCTGCTGCAACAGAGCGGGAGATTTCTATTGGTTGTTGGTAAAAAATCCCTCCACATGATTGCTGGTTTACACTTGTAGTGGGTCTCTCAAAAAAGTGGACTGATGTGGGGATTATTTCAGTAGATATCTGGAGGGATGAGCAGAGTACAGAGAAGTTGATCTTATTCTTTTGAACTCTTGACCTCTGTCTGTCATGGACCAAGCTGGATTTAAAAATGTCTGCACTATTTCTTGAAAATCTCAAAATTAAGGCAAGTATCTACATTCTCCTGAGAAAATAGAGACTTTTATGAGCAACAATAACTGTGCTCATTATTCTAATGACTCCTATAAAATGCACAAATCTGTTTAAAATGTCACTTCCAAATGTTTATGTCCCTGCTTTAAAATGTTAATGAGACCTTATTTTATGGTGAATAATTTCTCTCACACAGCGTAAGAGATCCAAGTATAAGGTTATAAGGATCATTCACAGTCGAAAAGGTCAGAAATATTTTAAACAGGCAGTTTTAATTCTTATAGTCCGATAAGAATCAGCAGCTCAAAGCTTTACAAAAACTAGAGATCAGAAACTAGATAGAAATCTCAGATCAGTTCATCTTTAGCCCTTATATTTTAGTAAAATGGATTTCACATAAATGTGTTTATAAATTTTGTTTGACAAACTTTGTAGCCATAACTTTG